>NC_056737.1:1661004191-1661365441 GCF_019279795.1 Protopterus annectens
GGAGACCTTGACCAGGTGTGAGCAGGACGGCAAGACTCTTTCTGCTGTTGGAGTCCGTTTTTCCACCCCTTCTAGGCCTTATCCCAAAGGACAGAAAGGTGGGAAAATGTGGTTCCGTAAATCCCAAGGAGTCACGCCGATTCACGTGGTCAGTTTACCCCTAGAGGCAGAGGGGGTAACAACAACAGACGCTCTAGAGGCAGAGGGGTCCAAGAACCAGGGAAACAGGGAGCCTCTCTCTGATAAGCCCTTTCAGCATCCCTGAGGTGTTGCCCGGCTGTCCCTCCTTGGAGGCAGTCGGGAAGATTATCACTGTACCCAGAAGCCTGGCATTCCCTCACTCAAGACAGATGGGTACAGTCGATCATATCCAAGGGTTACATAATTCCTTTCGAGGAAAGTCCCTTCCCTCAAGTTCCCTTCCAGATGTTCCACCGGTCTAAGGGACATTGCAGAGTTAGAAATCGCAAAACTACTGCAAAAGAGCCATTCAGCCAGTTACAATAGACCATTCAGAGCCGGAATCTACTCAAGGTTCTTTTGGTCCCCAAAAGACGGGAGACTGGAGACCAATATTGGATCTCAGCAGACTCAACAAGTCTGTCAGGAAGACAAGATTCGAATGGTCACTCTTCAGTCAATTCTGCCCTTCTTACAGAAGGACAACTGGATGTGCTCAATAGATCTTCAGGATGCGTACTATCACATCAAAATTCACAGACGCTCCAGGAGATTTCTCCGCTTTCGGCTGGGGTCCAGTCATTTCCAGTTCAGAGCCCTGCCCTTTGGTCTCACTACAGCCCCCAGAGTGTTCACCAAATGCATGGCAGTGGTCACGGCTCACCTGAGACGTCAAGGATTCCAGGTGTTTCCGTATCTCGACGACTGGCTCCTGTCAGCCACCACCAGGCATCAGCTTATACAAGCCAGGGATTACACAATAGACCTTTGTTCTCATTTGGGCATCTCAGTCAACTTCGAAAAGTCATCCTTATCGCCCTGCCAGTCTATTACCTTCATAGGCAAACTTAAACACTGTTCGGATGTCAGCTACCCTTACAGAACAAAGAGTTTCAGACATTCAGACTCATGTCAGGATCATTCTGGCCAGCAAGAAAGTACAGGCCAGAATGGTTCTAAAGGTATTAGGTCTCATGGCTGCGGCCATTACTCTTCTTCCCCTGGCTCGATTCTACATGCGCCTCCTTCAGTGGATGCTGTTCACGCAGTGGTCATACCAGCAACTCCCAATGCGTCACCAGATTCTGGTGACACAAACATGCAAAGAACATCTTGCTTGGTGGATCACATCGTCTCAGGTTCACCAAGGCAGGTGCTTTGTACCTCCGTCCCCGATAGCCACTGTCACCACGGATGCCTCCCTGATCGGGTGGGGGGTCATTATCAGGGCAGGATGGCTCATGGGACGTGGCAACCGGTCGAGTACCATCTGCACATAAATGTCCTGGAGATGAGAGCAGTGCTTTTAATGTTGCAAGCCCTCAACGACTTTCTTCCTGTAGGGACAATTGCAGTCCACACAGACAACATGTCTGTAGTTTGGTATATCAACAAACAGGGCGGAACCAAGTCCTACCCCTTGTGTCGAAGCGCTCAGACTTTGGCAATGGGCGATCTCCTCTCATCGGTTTCTGGTAGCAACGCATATCCCTGGGAAAACCAACATTATAGCGGACAGATTGAGCAGAGCTATTCTCATGCCTCACGAGTGGTCTCTCAAGCAATCCATAGCGGAAGAGATTTTTCTGGAATGGGGTCGTCCATGTTGCGTTCTTTTGCTACTCCCCAAAACAGCAAATGTCCAGACTTCTTCAGCCTCTTCCTCTATCAGGCCATCCCCCAGAGACGCTCTGACCCAGGATTGGCCCCAGGGACTTCTTTATGCCTTCCTCCATTTCCTCTGATCCCTCAGGTGATCCAGAAAGCTACCGTTTTGAGAGCCAAATTGATTCTCATTGCCCCTTACTGGCCTCGACAAGTTTGGTTCCCGTTCCTCCATCATCACCTTTTGGTGCAGCCGTGGCATCTGGACCCAGTGCCAGATCTACTGATTCACCAATCCGGTCAGCTGCACCGGTCAATACCTTCTCTCAACCTCACAGCATGGTTGCTCCACTTCCTTCCTTAGCCAGGCTTCCTTTGATCTCTAACCCAGTTAGAGATATCATAGTAGCTTCACTAAAATCCTCTACCAGGAGAATTTACACAAGCAAATGGAACGTTTCTCATTGGGCTAAGGCCCAAAATATTGATCCTTTTACTGCCCCTGTTCAGGCAGTTCTGGACTTCTTAGCAGAGATTTTTCATGCAGGCTCCTCTTCTTCCACAGTCAGAGTTCAGTTGGCTGCTATTTCTAATTTTCATGTCGGGATAGCAGATCATAATATTATGTCCCATAGGCTCTGCAGGGCCTTTTTGAAAGGAATTTTCCTACTAAAGCCTCCAACCAGGAATCCTCCTCCTCAGTGGGATCTAAATTTAGTGCTGACATCCTTGATTCTTCCCCTTCGAGCCAGCTGTTTCTTGTTCCCTAAAATATCTTTCTTGGAAAACGTTATTCCTAGTGGCTATTACATCTGCCAGGAGGGTGTCTGAACTTCATGCTCTTCGGTTCGACCCCTATTTGATTTTTCACAAAGACAGAGTATCTTTGAGAACTAATCCATCCTTTTACCTAAGGTCGCTTCAAAAACAATCTGAATCAATCCATTGATCTCCTGTATTTTTTCCTAACTATTCAGATAGAGCTGAACAAAAGCTACATTATCTTGACGTCCACCGTCAGCTTAGATATTATTTGGACAGAACAAAAAAATTTAGAAAATCTGATCAACTTTTGTTTCCTATGCGGAGAATAAAAAAGGCCTTCCTGTTTCTAAAGTGACTTTGTCCAGATGGCTTTCTTCGGTCATCACTGAAATTTATACGATCAGGGGAAAACAGCTGTGCTCAAAACCTAAAGCATATTCAACTAGGAGTTTAGCTACTTCTACAGCCTTTCAAGCTAGACTGCCTTTGGACACTATTTGTGCAGCGGCCACTTGGGCCACTCCTCACACTTTTGTTTCCCATTACAAATTGGACTTGGCCTCCAGGGACAGAGCCAGTTTTGGCTCTACAGTCCTCAAGAGTTTGTTCCATTGAGCCACCCAGGATAGAGGTGCTAGGACGCGGTCCCATCAAGCAAGAATGAAGGCGAGATTGACAACTTAACATTAAGAAGTTATGTACCTACCATAACGCTCCATGTTAGTTGTCTTCTCTCGCCTTCTTTCTTGACCCTCCCTCCTTCCCCTGGCCTGGACAGACCTTGTATAAGAAACTATTATGCTAAAGACCATTCAGACCTGGTCCTTTTTCCATCTGTAAGTTTCTTCTTCCTTTGGGAAGTATTTTATGCTTGGTGTTATTGCCCTTTGTCAACAAACGAGATCTGGGTACTTCCTGCCTTGCATCATGGGATATGGGGCTGCCTCGAGCTGGTAAAAGGAGTTCTCGAGCTAAAGCAAGTGCCGAGTCGGAGCCGAGGATCGGCTCCGAACCCATCAAGCAAGAAAGAAGGCGAGAGAAGACAACTAACATGGAACGTTATGGTAGGTACATAACTTCTTATTTTACCAGACTGTGTCTCAGAAATACTGTGTAATAAATTATGCCTCATAGGTTCATCGGTAGGTACTAGGCTGTCGGCCCAAGGGCCTATGTAAGCCTAGCTAACAAGGTTCCCTGGCTTACGCCACCCAAGAAAGTTATTTTCCTGTGCCACTGTTGAGCAGAGACACAGAAGTGATCCCCGGGGTTTATTTCCTATTTCCCATGCACTCATCAAGATTTTTCTTGAAGAGTGCTAATGAAGAACTTTGCTTGACATAGATGGATAGCCTGTTCCAGAGTATGGAAAGTCTCTGGGACAGGAATCTATTCCTCCAGCATGTCCTGTTTATTGTGGTGACAAGGTTTGGGTCCCTAGAGCATGTAGCTCGGAGGGATTTCTTTAGGTGTAACATGTCCAACAGCTCTGGGTTTGACATAGTTTTATATGTTAGGCAGAGATCACCTCAGAGTAGGCGATATGGAGTAAAGCTGGAGTTTTTTGAGGCGGTCAGTGTAGGGCATTTGTTTGAGTCCAGTAAATCCTCTTTGTGAGGTACTTCTGTGGCCTTTCCAGCTGCTGCAGATGTCTTGTGAGGTACATTCCATCCATACTCTATAATGGGTCTAATGAGTGTTGAGTAGAGGGGAACAATGACCTCTTTTTTCCTAGATGAGAACCCTTTTATGATGAGGTGTGCCACGTAGAAGGACTTCCTGACTACTGTGGTGATGTGACTATCAAAGGAGAGACTACTATCCACCTGGGTCCCAAGGTCTCTTATCACACATTCGGTGTTAAGTAGATTGCTGCCTATGTGGTAGTTCATGGGTACAGAGTTTTTACCAAAGGGGATGACACTGCACTTTTTGGCATTGAGCTTGAGGCCATGGCTCCGACACCAGGCATCTGTCTCAGCGAGGCCCTTCTGTAGGATGTCCACATCATTTGGGGACTTGACTATGGCTCCTAGTTTGCAGTCATCTGTGAACTTTGTTAGCCAAAGGCTTTCTGTGTTGGCCTGTACTTCAGAGACCATACCTGGATATGATAATTACTAATTAAATACATTATGAGTACTGCTAATAAAACACATTGGCATTATTGTAGAAAGAAAACTTGATTCCTTATGTAGTGTATGAAGACTGATGTCCTTTGAAAGGCCAAAATAGTTATGTGTATAATAATTGCAGGTTAAGGATAATAATTTATCTTAAATGCCATTACTTGTATAAAGTAGCACTTGGAAGAGCTACCTTAAACACATGAATTAAGAAGAGAAAAGTGTGTTGCACATAGTGGAACAGATAGAAGATTGGAAATGTATTAGAACTAGCACAGCCTACAGTTCTGCAATGTGCTGCTGTACAAAGAAGCCAGAACACTGATAGACTGTAAAACTAGGTCGTGTCTAAGCAGTGCTACATGTAGGCTAATACGAGCTTCTACTAATGCTGTTCTCCAGATGCATGTGCATAGTTTCCACAAACCACAGACTGCAAAGAGTAAATGTTACATAAATGACTGTTGCTGGGCTGTTGAGCATGGAGCAATTCGGTCACTGTTGTGGAGGCTCTTCTGAGCTACTTTTGATTTGAAAATTACTGTCTAACTGCATTTAGTTAAATATGGATGGAGTGGGTCCAGCAAGTAGTAATGGACACCGCAAATGTAATGTGATACATCATCAAGGGACCAGATACTACACCCAGTGCAGGTTATTTGGGGCCTGGCACTGCCAGCACAAGAAGGGTATAAACTACAATGGGAAACACACTTTTGTGTCTGGCATACTCCATGCCAAAAAAGCATTAGCATCTGGTATACCCCATTTTCCTGCAGTAGAGCACATTCCACCCTCATAAAAGAACAGTGTGCAACTATCACAAAATACTACAGTGACAGACTAAGTAAGAAGGGCAAAAATAGACTCTAGGTAAAAGATGCTATGGGGAGGGGGGACTCCTTCAACTGATGAGGTGTTCCACAGATATAACTGTTTTCTGCTGCAAATAACCAGTTAAAAAGAAACTTTTTGCTTAATAGTACCATGCAGAGAGGCAATGCTTTGCAGTCTCAATCAAATAATAGTGCCTTTTCTCTGATATTCTTACTGGTCAAAGTGATTTAAAAAGTGAAGCACAATAGATAAAAAAATAGATATTAATGCCCCTTTATGGTCCAGGCAACAAAGGTTCTTCATTCTGATGGATTTTTCTTGGGGGGGGGGGGGCATAAGGACAAATGGTCCCTTATTCACCTGACTCTGTAGATACTGCAGATCACAGCTTGGATGATTAGTCCTTCTGACTTTCAGAGAGTTGTACTGAGGACATGCTGAATATTATTAAAGAAGTGAGAAAGTCTGCCACTACGAAATCATTTATATCCAAACAGAAGAGATTTTTCCAGTTGTTGCCAAGCAAGAGGGCAGGACCACAGCACTGCTGCAGGTCTCCCTGATCCTTCAGTATCTCTGTGAGCTGTTTGATGCAGGCTTGGTATATACTTCTGTTAAGGTCCACCTGTTAGTCTTCTCAGCCTTTCTGCCGCTTGATCCACTGCTAGTCTCTTTCACAACAGTAAAACAATTTTAGTAAAGGAATTTATTTATTTATTTGTTTATTTTCTTATGTTTTGTTCAGGTGTTTGAACACTGTGACTGTGAAGAGCTTTGTTATTAAGATCTTTATTGTATTCCCTTTGATCTTATGTTATCCTTTTTATTCTTCCTCAACACATGGGTTCAGATCTGCTCCTCAGATCTGAGTTGGCCGCATACTTCAAACTTCAGATTCAATTCTTGAACTCTTCCCTCTTCCCATAATGCCTTAGTCCATCCCCAGTACCCCAGATCTTGTTTGCTGCCATTGTGCCCAGACAGAAGTTACTCTCTTGAGCGTTATTCAGAGATATTTTGTGAGTAAATCTTTTTTCTGCTCCGTAAACATTTTTCCTTAACTGTTTTTTGTTTATCTCTGTCCTCCTCCTTAGTCTCTTGCAGACATTAGGGCTTTGTACTATAGTTTTAGATAGTAGTCTCTTCTTACCATAGTTGGTATTGTGCTTACCCCTTTTCCAGGGTATCTGCTATAAATTACCATCATGGGTAATTAACTCCTTTTTCCTTTTCCTTTCCTTTCTTCCCTTCTATAAAAAAAATTTTTTCTTTTGTTATTACAGTGTCTCTATTGGCTTTTATTGCTTTGCTTTATTGGTTGTGCTGTTACTTTTAGCTACCATGTCAGATAAACTGACAGGCTTTAAGAAATGCACTTGTTGTAGGCATAAAATTCTGAATTTGGATGCCCATAAGGAGTGTGTATATTGCCTCAGAACCAGCTACTTAGACACCAGTTGTGCTATCTGTTGAACCTTCAACCATAGGGCTCTGGCTGATTGGCCAAACCAGTTAGTTTTAAGAGGTCTTCTTTCTACTACCTCTTCTCCATCTTCTGAGGTTCAAATCTCTGCCAAAACCACCAAGTGTGCCCTGCTGGAGCACAGAAAATGCTCCGCTCCAAAGTCCCCCAAGTCTTCATTGGAGTCACCTAGCAAGAGCCAAAAAAACATCAGATTTGACATCGTCAGATCCAAGGACCTGATATTTTGATCTGAAACCTTCTAATCCGAATTCTTCAGATCAGTTGTCAATATCTATCAGTCTTATGGTGCCTTCCTTGGATCCGAAGCCTGGCATCCCATACAGAAGCCATACTCCAGAGTATGTAATCAAACCCATATCACCTACTCTGTGATCTCCATTGTTACAAATTCCTAAAAAAACATTCAAGGCCACAATCCACTACATCCTTCAGGTCCTCCAGAAGCTTATCGGAAGCGGATGTGGATAGGATAATGCGAAAATTTCTAAGAGCACAAATCCGGATGGGGGTCTTACTAGCTCTGTCCTCTATCGAATTTGTGAGCCTTCTTAAGACATCCCATACTATTCTATATTCTTCTCTGATTCATCCAGTTGTTTCAGAGTTCCAGGATCCAAAATCCCCAAGAGGTCCAGAGTCTGATCCTAAAAAGATGTCTTCTTCAACTCCAACGGTATCCCTGACTAATTTTGCTCTGATACTCTCAGATCAGAACAGGTCCCAGAGCCGAAGTGTTGGTGTCAGACCTGTGGGGTTGGGATTGACTCTGATGTTGTTGGATCCATCCCAGCCTCTCGCAGCCTTCCCTCTGAATAGTTCCGGTCTGGTTCCATCCTCGAAGATTGGATCTGAGAGCAGTCAAGATCTGCCTTTGCTAGGAGCTTTGGCTCCAGCTCAGCTGATAGAGGCTTCTCTAGGTCCATCCGCCTTTGAGATTGTGGAAAGGGCTTTTTCTCTCTCTGAAGAACCACCTTTTCATTTTTGGGGTCCAGTCCCTTTTCCCTCATCGCTTCCAAGCTCTGAGTCAATCAGTCCTACTCCAGAGGGACAGCCTATTCCAACAAATGTCTGGTCAGTTACTGTAGAGGAACTACCCCTCTCTTCTGACACCTCCCCTGAACATCCAACAGAGGAGATCCATCAGAAGACAGTGTGCAAGAGGAGGCACAGAGACTCTCTGCTGGAGTCTGTCACAGAAGATACTGATTTTGATGAAGGAGAAGAGTCCTCCAATCACTTCCAGATGACATCTACATCAGAGACATATTAGAGAACCCCAGGCAAATAGGTGGCTGGTCTTTTGAAAATCCCTCTACAGAAGAATCTGTATTTTTGAAAGCTTTTGGTTCTCGCCTGTCTTATGTCTTTGGTTTCCCCCTCATGGATAAACTCATTGATTTAGTTTCCTGCCGGACTTGGAAGGAGCCTGATACCATTGAACCTATCCCAAAGAGACGCAACAAGTTTCTAGCCGCTCCCAAAGACAAACCCCACTGGAGCAAAGGCATCCTGGTTGATGCTCTAGTGGTAAGAAAGAGCTAGCAGAACAGAGCTCTTCTGTCCATCCACCAAACAAGGAGTCTAGGGCACTGGACAGATTCGGGAAGTAAGTGTTTACCTCAGTGATCTTCGCCCTGAGGTCTCTTAATTACCTGACACACTTCACAAGACTTCAGAGAGATTTGACTAAAGAGCTTTGAAACACTGTCTGAGTCCATGTCTGCAGAGGATTTCAAGAGAACATCCTTGTAGCTGGCCACTCTATTATCTATCTCAAACGCTTTGATGAGATTAATTAGTCACCCAGCTGAAGGCACTTTACGAGCAGCAGATTCAGGCATTGCCATAAGAAGACATGCCTTGATGTGGCTATGCGACCTTGTGGAGTCTTTTAAGATTTCCTTTATCAACACTCCCTTTGATGGCACATCTTTATTTGGACCACCTGTAAAAGAGATGATTACCCACAGCAAACAAGAAGGAAAGACTCTGTCTGCAGTAGGAATCAAGTTTTCTACACCTCAGCAAGCCTTCTCCAGGGATTAGAGTGGTGGCAATAAAATATGGTTCCAAAACTCTCATGGACCTTTCCCGGATCTGTGCAGGGACAACTCCTCCAGAGGCAGGGGAGGAGTTTCCAATGGGAGACATCACCACAGAGGCAGAGGAGGCCCATAAAACTAGAGTTTCTGAGATTCTTTTCTGGACAGGCCCAATGGGCACTCCTGAAGTGCTGCTCAACTGTCCATCTCTGGAGGTAGTTGGGGGATGATTATCCCTGCACCTAGACACCTGGGCAAACAAAACAGAAAATTCCTGGATGCTAAAAATAACATCCAGAGGTTATTCCATTCCATTTTTCCATAAAGGAACAGACTTCCCGACATTCCACCCAGTCAGAGGAAAGCAGCACAAGAAATTCAAAAGCTGCTGAACAAGAGAATCATCCAAGAGGTCCCTCTAGACTAAATCAGAATCGGAATTTACGCTTGCTTCTTTTTAGTATCAGAAAGATGGGGGACTGCAGACCAGTTCTGGATCTCAGCAGTTTGAGCCTTGTATGTAAAAAAAGTCAAAGTTCTGAATGGTCACGTTTTAGTCCATTTTGCCATTTCTTCACTAGGAGGATTGGATGTACTCCACAGATCTTCAAGATGTGTACTATCACGTCAAAATAGGCAGGCAGTCCAGAAGAGATTTACACCAGTCATTACCAATTCAGAGCCCTGTCTCTGGACTCACCACAGCCCCCAGGGTGTTTACCAAATGCATGGTAGTGGTGGCTGCTCACCTGAGACTCAAAGGATTCAGAGGGTTTCCATATCTCGATGACTGTCTCCTTCCTGCTACCTTCAAACATCTTCTCCAACATTCCAGGGACTATTTGCTCCAGATTTTCCAATTACTGGAGATAACAATAAACTATGCCAAATCACACTTGACACCAGGCCAGAGCCTGGAGTTCATTGGTGCACATCTAAATACAACAACTCGGGTATCAGCATCACTTCCAGTTTATCATGTATCCACACTCAGGTCATAGGCCCATCTACTTAGTTCCCACCCGTCTCCCCCAGCCAGACTAGTTCTTCAAGCTCTAGGATCCAGGATCCATGGCAGCAGCCATTGTGTTGCTCCCTTTAGCACGATTCTTTGTACGTGTCCTTCAGTGGACTCTTGCTGTTCAATGGTCTATTATTGTACAACTCCAGTCATTTCCAGTCAGGCTTACTCCTATTTGCAAACATCACATCAGCTTGTGAATCCAGTCATATGACATTCACCTACGACAACCTTTTATTCTACTGCCATCAGTGGCTACACTAACTATGGACGCCTCCCAGCTGGTGTGGTTGGTGGTGGGGGATATTTCCTGGTAAGGAAAGTCCAAGGCATGTGGTTTCCCCCAAGAGACTGATCTGCATATCAGTATTCTAAAGATGAGAGTAGCCCTACTAGTGTTGTAGGCCTTTCAAGATGCTCTTCCTCTAGGGACTATTGCAGTTCAGACCACCAACCTGTTTGTAGTCTGGTACATCAACAAACAAGGAGGAACTCTATCTTACTCCTCTGCAGAGAGGCCATGAGAGTGTGGGAATGGGTGATGTCCTCAGACTGCTTTCTAGTAAAAGTGCACATACAGGGGAAAACCAGCATATTAGCGGACAAATTAAGCAGCTCCATTCTAATGCTTCATGAGTGGTCTGTCAATCAATCTGTGGAGGAAAGGATTTTCCATCATTGGGGCCAGTCTTGCTGCAACCTTTTTTGTGCCCCCCCCCCCCATGACAAGTAAAACAGGTACTTTGCTCTTATCCTTCATCAGTGGGAGTCACCAAGAGATGCTGTAGTTCACGGTTGGCTCTTGGGTCTTCTTTATGCTTATCTGCCTCTTTCCCTGATTCCCAAATTTCTGCAGAAAGCAAGTTAGCTTAAGAGCTCAGTCATCCTTACTACCCCTTTATGGCTTTAACAAGTATGGTTCCACTCCCTGTGGTCTCGTCTTTGTTATCCTTCACGGATACTGGAGCTGACACCAGATCTCCTTTTACATCCCTCAGGAACCAAACATCCCAACATTCAGAGCCTCAAATTTACCGTGTGGTTTTTCTACTTTCAGTAATGGCTAGACAGCCCAGGCTGTCTTTCCCAGTATGTTCCATTATTTTGTTTTTGCAAAAGGACTCTTCTAATAAAGTTTATAAGAGCAAATGGAAAAGATTCTTCCCTTGTGCTTTGAAAAACTAGGTTGACCATTTTCTACAGTACATGAATTTTTTGGGAATTCTTTTTAAAGAAGAAGCTGTTTCCACCATCTCTAATTTTCACACAGGGGAAAGAAATTATTCTTTGGCTTCTTCAAAGTTATGCAAAACATTTCTAAAAGGCATTTTTCTTCTCAGAGCACCAGTAAAAGATCCTTCACCCCCCTGGGATCTGACCATTGTGCTACAAGGTCTAACTCAGAGGCCTTTTGAACCATCAGCTAAAACTGATCTAAAATTCCTGTCATGGAAAACAATATTCTTAGTAGACATCACTTCGACAAAGAGGATATCTGAACTCCAGGCTGTTTCTTCAAAGACCTCTTACATTATTTTCCATTTTTTTTTTTACCTAAAGTAGTTTCTGAATCTAACATTAACCAATTCATTTACCAATCTTCTTTTCAAATTTCTCTAATAAAGGAGAATACATGCTTCATCTCCTGGATTTACACAGACAGTTACGTTTTTATCTCCACATGATAAAACAAATCAGAAAGTCAAATCAACTTTTTGCTTCCTTCTCACCAAAAAGACTGCGCATCCCAGTTTCTAAAGTGACTCTGTCTAAATGGATTATTGATTGTGTTTCTTGGATCTATTCTCAGCATGGCATTCCCTTACTAGTGACACCCAAGGCACATTCAACCAGATCCATGGCTGCTTCATCCCCTTTTCCGTCTAGAACACCTGCAGATGATTTCTGCAGCTGCCACTTGGTCCAATGCTCATACCTTTGTTACTTTTTTGAAATTGGATCTTATTTCTAAAAATAGGGCTGCCTTTGTTTAGGCAGTACTCCAGAATATCCTTCCATAAGGGCCACCTAAGGCCAAAGTAGCTGAGGACTCTGTTCCATGTGTTGAGGAAGAATGAAAAGGACAGCATCAGATTTAAAAGTTATGTACTCACCATAACTATGCATCTGTGTTGTCCATTTTCATTCTTCCTCAACTTCCCACTCTTCTAACCCCCATCCAAAACATTCTGGAGGATCCTGTTGGGTTGTTTATTGGAACTTTTTAGTTCCGGGTTTGAACCTTGTTCCTCAGCTATCCCTTTTTTTTTTTTTTAAATAGGGGGACTTTATGACAGCAAACTCGATCTGAGGTACTGGGGATGGATTAAGGCATTATGGATAGGGGAGGAGCTTGAGAGTTGGATCTGGAGTATGCAGCTGAGTTGTATCCAGGGATCAGATCTGAGCCCATGTGTTGAGGAAGAATGAAAGTAGGCAACACAAATGCCTAGTTAGGGTAAGTAAATAACTTTTAATTTATGACAAAAGCTGTGACATCTCCTTCCCCTAAAATCTATTGACCAAGAGCTCACTTAGTCTTAACAGTATGAATCATGGCAGAGAAGAAGGGTCTATATTAAATCACCGAAAGCTTAAAAAAGCAAACTGTGATTGTTCGACCCTATATAAGCGAAAGCTTACAATCTCGAACTGTCAGAACAGCGTTTTTTTTTTCCAAGGGGAAAAAAATCGCTGTTCCAAAATAAATAAAATAAATAAATAATAATGTCAAACATTACATTAAGTGGGGGGCTGCTCCCCCACATCCCCCCTACTTAAATATACCAACTCCGAGACCACACTACAGTGCTAAAAATGGCAAAGTACCGAAGCGGCCAAGCAAATTCTTTCCCAGGGAAAGAATTCGCTTAACAGCAACTTCGATATTTTGAGTTTTCTGCCTTTTCAGTATGACCAAGATGCATTCAAAAGAATGCATCTTCGCCTTCTAATATAGACCCAAGAAGAAGAACACATGGGCTGCCTGCATTATGATGTAATGCTAATTATGTTTTCTTTCTTGAGTGGCTTCCTAGTTGGTTACAGTTTCAAAATATGGCAATTAGCACAGAAGATTAAGTCTATGAGATGTTAAATAACTAGCTCCTTTGGTACAGAGTTTGATACCCACAGTCTTTATTTGCCTACTGTGACGTTGAGCAAGTCAATGCTTTGGGAAAATTGGAAATTTGGATTAGGCTTCTTAAAAGTCTCCTGGACTACATGATTAACAACCATCCATGAACCTGTGAGTGCTACCTCTTAGATCACCTTAAAACAGAATGACATCCCCAGGACCTGAAATTTGTTTTGGAAAAGCATAGCCAAGCACACTTAGAGCCAGCAGCGACAGCTCATATGAAGTTCTTTGGAAAACTGCTCTGTTTATTGGCTTATTGCTGTCACCTCAGCCAAAAGAGTATCAGAACTCCAAAAGGTAGTGTACAAGGGACACACCCTAGTCTTTCACAGGGTTTGGGAGAGCCTGAGAAATAATCTTTCATTCATTCCCAGAGTGATGACAGAGTTCTTAGATCAAATTGTCTATTCACCTCTATTTTTCCTAACACGAATTTTTTAATTCTTTAGCTGTGCACATACAGTTGAGATATTGTCTACAGAGAGCCAAAGGCATAAGAAACTCTAGCAAATTATTTATCTCATTTGCAACAGGAAAAAAAAAGAGGAGTAACAGGTTCACGGGCAAGTACTAGGCTAGCTGCACTTACCAGCCATTGTAAGCCTAGCCAGTTTCCTTTTTTTATATAAATTAAACCATCTCTTTTGGGTTAGAGATTGGCTTTACCCATCCCATGGTCAATAATTATAGATTACCTCTAACGAGGATTACTGGGATCATATCACAGATGATTTGAGGGAGTCCATGCATAGGATAAAGCATTTAAGAGCTGCCTCTGTCCGTTAGTAGTACAGGGGACAGTCCTGGGGTAAATTTTCTGTTTCCCGTCTATATATCCAAGTTGCACTTGAATATGAATAGGGATGAACTTTGTATACGATGTTGCCTTCAACCTAAGTGTTATCAAATCTGACAACAGCTAAATCCTTTAGACTTCCGACTCACCAGTCTCTGCCAACCCTGCTCACAATCCCTCACTCTTCAACTGACCCCTCTGATGTAGCTTGCTGCCATTAGCTCGATCTGGCTCTGTATCAGCATATCCTTTGATAAATAGCTTTTTCTGTGTAGTTTTTTTGTCTTTAGTGCTGCTCCCTTACCACAGTTAGCATACATAGTGTTTAGTTTTACTGTAAATAGATATCTAGTTAGGTTTGGTCTTGTATTTTGTGTGTGTGTGTATGTGTGTGTGTGTGTCTTATATTGTTCTGCCTTTTTATTAGGGTTTAGTCTTACAGTAGTGTAGGTTTTATTTCTGCTTACCTTTTTTTCAGGTTTTTGTAGTCAGGTAAGTTAGGGTAGAGTGCTTCAGTACAGATAAACGTTTTAAAAAAAGATGTCCCCTGCGTGCACAAGTTACCCTCTCAGGATGCACACAATAAGTGTGTATATCGTTTGGGGGTTGCCCATCTGGACTCCTCTTGTTCTAATTGTGAGGGGACTGGGTCCAGGACAGACAATGAGTGGGGAGCTGAAGTTGATCCTTAAGGGCCTTCTTCCTACTGGCCCATCCTCTTGTGCTTCCTTGACTTAGAGAGGTGGGTCTGGTAAGCATCACCCGCCTAGGGACTCCAAGACCTCCAAGGGGGATAGGAAGAGGTCCTCCTTGGTTTCTGTTCCTGATCCTCCTCCTTTTGGCTCACTGGACCCAAAGGTTCTGTGACTTTTGGGTGGCCCAGCTGCCTTGGCATTGATGGCAGCCCTGACCCCTAGTAGATGATTGCCTTTGGTGCAGAATATAAGCAAGGCTTTTTCTCCATCTCCAAGTTTTCCTAGCCCATTCCTGGTCAAAGAGTCTCCATTGGTTTGGGTAGCTTCTCCCTGTCCATGCCACCAGAGCTGTCACCAGAGTCCTTGGCTGATGGGTTCCTCCTCATATGTCTGAATCTCCAAGTCCCTTTTGGTGGCTTCATCTGCTTGGGCATCGAGGTCAGTGGGCAGTTTCGAAGCTTCTGACTTGGAGCAGCTGATGAGGTCCTTTTTGTAGACTAAGATGCAGATAGGTTTTATCCCTTCAGGTCTGGAACCTGTTCCCTGAACCTTGGATCCATCTATCTGGTTTTCTCCCTTGACACCTTTGTATCTGAAGTCATCTGGCCCATCTGCATTTCCACCCTGGGTGTCAGATCTGACAGCTTGGCTGTCATCAGCTCCAGCTCCTTCCTTGGTCTCATTGACTCCAACTACTTCTGGGCCGACTGGACCTCAGAGCAGTGGCTTTGAGGCTGTTGTTTCTGGGTCAGGATCAACAGTCCCAGCTTTGTGTTCATCCCTTCCACTTGAAGCTTTGACATTTGACAATTCAGCTCTACTCTTGACATCAGATTAAGGTGTAACTCCACCCGGACTCAGGTGCATCTGTTGTATCTTTGGATACTGGTACCATCAGTTCTGGGAGGCTAGTGTCCGCTTCTGCCTTCAATGTTATGGAGAGGATATTCCCCTCAAAGCAGATGGGTTGGGATCCCCCAGCCAGTGTTCTGTCCTCTTTCTCTTCTGGACCTGTGAACAGTCATCAGCCCGCTCCTGGGCAGCGTATGCTGGTTGGTTTCCAAACTGCTCCCATGGTGGAGATTTTTGCTTCATCACCCTCTCTTCTGGTGTACCAGAGTGGGAGGCCATGGGTAAGATTCGGTGTAAGAGGAAGCATCTCAACTCCCCAGAGGAGTCTCTTACTCAGGATAATGACTTTGAGGAAGGAGAAAGAGCCCCCAAGTCTCTGCGGGATGAATAGTTTTTTTTTGGTTATCTGTTAGAGCTTCTTCACCAATGCAGGGACTGGATCACCAACCCCCCCCCCTTCCAGTGGGGCCAGTGTTTTGGGAGTCCTTCAGCATAGGTTGATCCATGCCCAGGGTGGTTCCCCCTTCAGATTCAGTCATAAACATAGTGTCTCAGAGAGCATGGAAGGAACCTGACATGGTGGAGCCCATTCCTAAGAAGTCCGCTAAAGTTCCTGCTCCTCCCAAGGACCAACCACATTGGCGTAAGGGTCTGGCCATGGATGCTGTTGTGGTGTTGGTGGCCACCAAAAAGGACATCTCTTAGGAGAGTTCCTCAATCCATCCCACAAATAGAGAATCTCAGGCTTTGGACCATTTAAGGAAGTGATTGTATGCCTCAGCCACATTTGCTTTGAAGGCTTTTAATTATTTATCACACTTGACCAAACTCCAATGCAATCTGATGTCCATACCGTTGAGGAATATTCAGCAGTCTCTGGAGTTTCAAAAGATGCTGGAGACTCAGTTGTCTATGAATTTAAAGAGTGGACAATAGAAATAATTTAGTAGTTATTAGGGAGGATATAAATTTCTTCAAAAAATATAGTTAGTGAGTGTGATAAAATGGAAGTGGAGTTTAAAACAGGGCAGAAATAAAAGAAAACAAGTTATGGTTAAGAAGTAACAATTATTTAGAGGGACTTACAAAGGTTAAAGTACTGGAGCTAGGGGGACTCTCAATGAAAGAGAAGAGGCACAAATGCAGAGTACTGAAGAGAAAATAAGGGACTACCTTGACAATATGCAAGAGTTTAGAAAGACTGCTGTTAAGCAACTGTTTTTTGATAACTCCAGAGCACAAAAGCTTTTAGCTCAATGGCTCAAGGAATAGAAAGTATAAAGGGTTGTTGCCAAGTTTAGGGAGTCTATAACAAGGAAAATAACCAGAAATCCTGCACAGGTATAAGAAACATTCCCGAAATTTTAAGAAAATGGGTATAAAGTAGAAAAATATGGTAATCAATGTTGTTTGTCTTTTGGCTTTTTCCAGGTAAGGGGTCGCCACAGCGGAACTTCGGTCCACTAATGATTGGCAGTAGATTTTTTTTTTTTTACGAAATGCCGAGGTGTCAGCTCGACACCCAATCTTCAACGAAGGCACACCCATTTATGCACACATGTCTTTCGAACGCTACTCAACCACAGGGAGGACATGCAGACTCCACACAGAAGGCACTTCCAAGCCAAGCCGAGAATCGAACGGGAGAACCTCTTGCTGTGAGGTAACAACACTACAAAGGTATAAATGAAAGTGTTTATGAAAGAATTAAATATGCCAGTGTTAGAGGTGGATGAGCTTCAAATAATAACAGTTAATATAGGAGGAGATGAGATAAAAATGGTGATGTATAACCAATCTGCAGGAAAGTCCCCAGGAATAGGTGGTATTCCTGTGAATGTTTGGAAGCTAGGAGGGAAGAAACTGGTAAAGATCTGGAAGGGTTTCTTTAAAAGCATTTTAACAGGATTAGAAGCATCAACATCCTGGAAGAAAGCAGTGGCGGTTGTAATACATAAAGAGGGTAAAGACTCATCAGATCCAGGTTCATACATGGCCATTTCAATCCTAAACCATGATTATAAAGTGTTTATGTCTGTAGTTGCTAAAAGAGTTACAAGGTGATGCTGAAATTGCTAGAAATGGGTCATTGTGGTTTTGTGGAGGGGAATCAAACATTTGACAACATTAACAGAACACTGATGATTCAGAGTGAAGCAGAATGTAAGAAAATACTGCTGCTGTTAGTGGGTCTTGATACAGAGAAAGCATTTGACAGAATAAGCTAGGAGTTTTGAGCAAGGCAATCAGTAGAAGTTTCTGCATTCCCTGATAAAATTATAAGTTAGATTAGGAGGATATATGAGGGGATCAGAGGCGGAAATTAAAGTGGATGGATTCCTCTTAGATAATTTCTATTTGAGCAGAGGAACCAGGCAGGGGTGTCCTCTTTCTCGTTTGTTATTTGCACTATGTTTAGATCCATTTGCAAAGAAAATAAGAAACTCGGAAATTTAAGGATATAATTGGTATGATTGTTAAGAAAAACTGGCCGTATTTGCAGATGTTATTATTTTATACCTGATAAAGCCAGAAAAAGGCATTTCAGTGTTCTGGCACATTTCGAGACAATTTCAAGTGTTTTCAGGATAGAAAAGTAATGAAGCTAAAACAAAAGCAATATATATATAAACTATGTACCCACACAAGAAATGGTTCAGCAATATCCATATTTATGGGGACATGATAAAATGAAGTACTTAGGAATATGGATTAAAAAGGATTCTGTTATGGCAGCTAAGGATATGTGGGAAGAGACTAAACAAAAGATAATACAAAAACTGAGAAATTGTAAGCTCTGTTTTACTGATATGGATAGCAAGATACAAGCAGTTAAAATGTTTTATTTCATTTAGTTTTATGCACAGGTCAGGCATATTTTTATCAACCAGAGGAGAGTTATGGATAGATATTAATAAAGAGCTGAAGGATTTTATCTGGGAGGGGAAGACAGCAAGAGTCATAGGATCATAGGAGATTACTAGGCTATTTACCCGGAGGTCATTTTAAGCCTAGCTGTTTCAAACCAGTGTAATACCATAGAAGTGCTAGTCAAAACAAAAGATTGCATTTAGTGATGACTTCCCATGTCCAGGAGGGTTGTAGCTGATAACCCCAGTAAGACTTTGCGGTGCCCCATCCACTCATCCAGGTTCTTCTTGAACAGTGTCATAGAGGTGCTCTGTTTCACATGAATTGGTAGTCTGTTCCAAAGACATTGAAGTCGCTGGGAAATAAATCTGTCCTTGCATCATGTCCTATTTAAGTCATAGGCCATATTTAAATCCCTGGAATAGGTAGACCTAGTCCCATTTGAATTACAGATATGTAGCAAGTTCATTATGTTTGGGTCTTGGATTGCTGTGTAGGCCAGACATAAGCCTCCCCTAAGAAGTCTATATGATGTAGAGTACAGTGACAGGGGCTTTAGTCAGTCTGTGTAAGGTGCATTCTGGAGCCCCTTGATCTTCTTTACTAGAAACCTCTGAGGTCTCTCTAATTGCTGCAGGTGCTTAGTATGGTACATGCCGAATGGGGCATTATGCTCAATTATGTGCCCGATAAGTGCAGAGAATGGGGGGAGGGTTATAACTTCTTTTGCTCTTGAGGTGATGCCTTTATTAATCAAGTGTGTTATGCGGAAAACTTTTCTTACTGTGGTAGACATGTGGCAGTCAAAGTTAAGGTCACAGTCAACCTGTGATCCCAGGTCCCTTACCACTTCATGGGTACTTAGGGTATTGTTGTTGATTTGACAGTGTGAAGGGACATTGTTTGTACTGAAGGGAATGATGCATTTCTTTGCATTCAGTCTGTGACCATGAATACTACACTAGCCATTGGTCTGCATGGCACCCTCCTGGAATATACTGACATCATTTGAGGATTCAATGATTGCTCCTAGTTTGCAGTCGTCTGCAAACCTGGTCAGCCACAACCCCCTAGTTTTGACCTGAACTTCTGAGAAGTGTATACCAAACAGTAGGGGTCCCAGCACTGACCCCTGTGGCACCATGCTGGTAACAGGTCTGCTGGTTGATGTGGTGTCACCCAGTTTTGTAGTGTGTGTCTGGTTTTTGAGCCAGTTGGCAACCCATCTTACAACAAAGGCATTTACATTCAGTTTACTAGGTGTATTGGCAAAGCCTGAATGTGGGATTGTGGCGAAAGCCTTTGCCAAGTCAAGGTATGCTGTTTGCACAGATTTGCCTTCATCAGTGGCCTTGGTCACACTTTCAGAGAAATCCACTAGATTTAACAGGCAGGATCTTCCTTCATGAAGCCGAATTGAGTAGGATCCAGGGTTTGGAGATCACGTATGTCTTTATTTATGAGGTCCATAATGATACTTTCCATGGTCTTACAGATGAGGATGGTCAGGCATATCGGTCTGTAATTCCCCGGGTCTGTTGCTAGGCAACCTTTGTGGAGGGGAATAACTGTAGCTGTTCTCCATTCCTCAGGAACAAAGCCTTTGGTTAGACTATGATTGAAAAAGGTACTTAATGGTGGTGATGCTAGTTCATGCTTTAGCCTGTTTAGAAGACAGCTTGGGATGTCATCTGGTCCTGTAGAGGCTGTGTTTTTTGCCTTGGACAAGGCTTTGAGGACCTGCTCTTCAGGTATGTAGGGGGGGTTGGGGGAGGGTTTGTTGTAAGGATAGGATAAGGGAATGAAATTTTCACCAAATCTATCCACTATCAGGTTTGCTATCTCCGTGGGTGTCAGAGTGTGTGTGACACCGTTGGCCATTAGTTCTGCACATACTTTGGTCCTACCCTTTAAGTTACGTACATAGCTGTAAAAGGCCTTATGGTTATCTTTGGTAGTACTTTCTAGGTTTCTCTCAAAGCAGCTCTTGGAGGATTTGACAAGTTGTCTTATTTGCCTATTGAGGCTCACGAGGGTGCTTTTCCATTGTTGGGGCCTTGCCTTTGTTTTCTTGCACAGCAACTTTTTGTGTTTATTGTAGAGTTTGTTGATGCTGGATGTCCACCATGGCAGCTTGTTTTCACTTGGGGCTCTGGCTTTAATTCTTTCTGGTACAGCTGAGTTTATAAACTTATGCAAGTGATTGTTCAGGGCTTTTTTGTAAGCTTCTTTGTAGTTAACCACTTTCAGCTTGGGGTGGGACTTGGAATGCATTCATACTTTCACCTAGGAGGGTATAGTTTGCCTTGGTGATGCTTTTTAGTCTGATTTCACCCTTTATGAGTTTTAGTGTTAGTGTCAGTTCGAAGGTTACTGATTTGTGGTCAGTTTTAATTAATAAGGGTCCAACAGTTGCCGCAGTGCACCTGTTTGACATGTTGGTGATGACCACATCTAGAATGGTTCTTTTGTTGGGGTATGGACAGTTTGTTCCAGGGCATTTGAATTTGCAAAATCAAGGAACTTTTGTGCTAGTGAGTTTGGGTTAGTGTAGGTTTCCCAGTGGATGGTGGGATAATTGAAATCCCCCATAACCAGTGTGTTCAGTAAAATTTGGATTGCCTTGAGTTTAGTTAAATAGGCTTCATGTGTGTCATGATTCATGGAGGGGGATCTATAATTGGCTAAGACTTGAATGGGGGTCTTACCCACTGTTACCTGGACCTGGAGTAACTCTATGGAGTTGTCCAGTCTAACTAGACGGGAGGTGAATTTATCTTTAATATAGATTGAAACACTGCCTCCTTTGGTCAAGTGTGATAAGCTCATTCTTCCAGCAGAACATTGCGGTTTGGGTTTACCTAGTTTGAAGGAGTATTTCAGACCTACATAGTTAGGACTCCTATATATAACACAAGCATAAAGTTTTATTTCAAAGTGGAAAGGGATGATGAAACAAGGGGGAAGCTCAGGAAACAAGGAGAGACTGAGATTTTGGATGCAGATCCTTAAGGAGAATAACAATCCTTAAGGAGAATAACAGTAACCATATAGAATATTATATTCATAAAGTAGCAGAAACTTTGTAAGAACTAAGCCAACACAGGAGTTGAGAAAGGAGATTCTGCTGATACATATGTCTGCAGTTAGAGATACAGACAACAGGCAAGAGGGGGCTGGAATTTATTGGAGAAAACTGGCAAAATAACTTATGTATTGAGAGCAAATAATTAGAAAGGGAAATGTAGTAGAATGGGAAGAGGCCAAGAATGTCTTTGGACTGCAGGCTAAAGATTGCCTTCCCTGACAAGGAATTAAAATACCAACACTGGTAGAGGTTTTAGTAGAATCTGGAACAGAAGCTGTTGTTAAAAAAGGAATAATTAGTAGAGCATATCAAATATTGCATGATAACTATAAGACTCAATCAAAGAAGGTTTGAAGGGATTGGAAAGAGAGATTGGATAAACAATTCACAAAGAAACAATGGGGGAAATAGCTATGTCTCCCAAATATGCAAAAGTCTTCATGATTTAAAATCTTTGCTTGAAGTTGTTTGCATAGATATCCTTCTATTGGGTCTATATCAGATCATTGAATGCTGAAAACAGCAAACGATGATTGATCGACCCTATTTCACTGAAAGCTGAAAATATTGGCAGCTCAGAACAGCAATTTCTTTCCTAGGGAAAGAAATCGCTGTTCCAAAAAAAAAAAAAAGTAAAAAGTTAAAACACATACACACCTATCTTAACCCTACTTCTAACCCGAAATAGAAAAGGAAACAGTTTAAAACATATATCCACCTAACATACCTTACTTCTAACCCCCCCAAAAAAGTAAACATATATACACTTAACTAAACTCTACTTGTAACCCTAAGGTGTACGCTAAATGTATTACTATATACGCACTTACCTTAACCCGCACCCTAACCTTAAGTTCAGTAACTATTGCACATTTACATTTGGGAGCCATATCTGATAAGGGAATCTCTGAGACTGCACTCCGGGACCGCACTACAGTGCAAAACATGGCAAACTTATGAAACGGCCAAGCGACTTCTTTCCCAGGGAAAGAATTCGCTGAAAAGCTGCTTCACTATTTTGCCTGTTTGCTATTTTCAGTTCAGTGAAAACTCATTTGATAGAATGCATTTTCGATGATGTGATAGGGACCCCCTTCTATTCCCATGTTGCAGTATTCTGCATATGGGTTTATCCCTTCAGTTTTGTGTACATATGGCTAGTATTCAAAAGCTTTCAGTTCCTCTGTGGTGCATCAGACATCAGGCAAGTCGGAGGAATGTGGGCCATAAAAGTGACGTCAGCATGCACCAGCCCTCATAACTTTTTAGCCTCCATTTGTATGCCAGGTGTTCCTGCTACCGCTGACGTCGCAATCATTTTTGAGATAAGTACCCCATTGGGGAATCTTTTTCAGTCCTTCATTATTCTGTATTGCTTGTTTATGTCATCCAGAAAGGAAAAGTGTCAGTGTGGGCGCCAGATTCCTCATAAGGATGCCCATGACAAGTGTTTGTTCTGTTTAGGTAAAGCTCACGACTATAAGGCCTGGCCAATTTGAAGGTGTTCGTGCGAAAAACTCTGCATAGCCGGTTGCATGTGTTAAATTTGTACCTAGACAACCAACACCTGAAGCTTCTTATGCTTAGAATGGAAGGTTCTGCTGACATCCCCCCTGAACCGCCCAAGAAGAAGCAAGAACCTTATGGCCTTCACCTTCTGCTGAGCCTCATCAGCCCGACCCCCAGCCAGTGCCCGACATAGGCTTGGTTTCAGGACCGGGTTCCAGATCCACTCCTGCAGAGGTCATGGGTACCTCTAAGGATGCCGCACCATCCACAGCCAAGAGCATGTCCGCCGAGGCTATACTGGCGCCATAAGCCGATGCCGGGGGGGGGGCAGTGATTCATGGGAAGGCATTGGAGACCTCTTCTCCTTTACAGTCCCCGGTTTCTAGGAAACCGGCCACCACTCCTGTGAAAAGAAGGGAGAAGAGAAAGCATATTACTCCCTCTCCTGAAAGCATGCCTGACTGGTAGGTCTTTAGTCAGAACCTCTTCAGCACCTTTATGGCACTGAGGCCTACATCTTCTTCCACCTCCACCCCTCCTCCTCTCTTAAGCCCTAGGCCCATGTCTGCAGAACAACCTGTTAGGGATGAGGAGGTCCTTTTAGATTCCTCTGAAGAATCTCTCTCCTACAGTTCACAACTTTCTTCTCCTTTGGGATATGGATCCCTTGAGGAAGAGTCCCTGAACCCTCCTTCCCCAGTGTGAGATTTAACATTTAGTGAGACCATTATCAGGATGCAGGAACATTTTAAATGGAATTCCTCAGAAATGTCCAAGGTACAGAAGAGGTATTACAACCTCATTCAAATGGAGACACCTAGCCCATCTGCTGTTCCTCCCATCCTTCCAGCCTTCTTAGATGCCTTTTGTTTGGCATCCACTAATCCTGACTCTCAGCTTCCTGCTCCATGCAGACCAGATAGGCTGACTCTGCTAAGCACCTGATAAAATGACCCCCAGCTGACCCAGTCACCATCTCTGTGGCCACTGACAAAGCCACCAAATTACTACCCACAACTACTATTCTCCCTGCTGACAAGAACAGCAAAACCATGGAGAGAATGGGGAAAAAGATTTATACCTTTGCTACACTGGCCTTTAGAGACACTAATTACCAGACCCACATGGCTAAGATTAACCCATCTCTTCTACAGTCTGCCACAAAATAGTTGGCAGATATTCCAGATCCCCTGGCCAAAACAGCCCTGTCCTCCTTGCTGGCTCTAAGATCCCAAGTCACCAGGCATTCCAATAGGTGCAGCTATGATGCTGCTGTACCCTCTGCTAGGTCAGCAGCATCAGCATCTGCCCTACGCAGATATTCCTGGCTGTGCCTACAACCCCTGCCAGATGATTTTAGGGCCATGCTCATGGATGCACCCCTGGATAATGCTGCACTTTTTGGATCAAAAGTAGCAGACCTCTTTAAATCACTGCAACAAAAGAGCAAAGAGATGCAGGACCTCAAACATCTCTTGGTCTCACCAGTTCCTAAGTTCCACCAGAATTATCCTTCCAAAACACAGTTTATCAGGAAACAATCCCGGCTTAACCCCACCACTAGACCTCGTAAACATACTAGGAAACAACCTCCTATGCCTAGAGCACCTCCTGCATCTAGCCAGAGATCTCCCTTTAAGGACAGGGCAGGTAGCATCTGACTACCTGCCTCTTCTGCCTCAACGCCCCCCCCCCCTTCTGTGCCCCTGTCCACCCGCCTCTCTCATTCTGTCCCTCTGTGGACCTAGATCATCGAAGACAAATGGGTCCTGTCTATCCTGAAAGAGGGCTACTACCTGACTTGGCTCTCTCCTCTCATATTGAAGGGCAGTCCCTGTCCCCCTTTACAACAACTGCCCCTCCTACAACTAGTTCTGCAGAGACTACTTGACCAGGGCACTATAGAGTCAGTCCCACTCTCAGCAAAAGGAAAAGGTTATTATTCAAGGCTCTTCTTGGTCCCTAAAAAAGACGGACCATGGAGATGCATCCTGGACCATTCCTACCTCAATCTCTTCCCAAAGGTACCCATCCTCAAAATGCTAACCTTGCCTACCCCTTTTCCCCTGATTACTCCACAGGGATTCATGGCTACTCTAGACATAAAGGATGTCTACCTCCACATCCCTATCAAATCCTCACACAGGAAATACTTAAGATTCTTGGTGGGCTTCCCTCATTGGCAATTTTCTCCCTTGCCTTTTGGTCTTTTCACTGCTCAGAGTCTTTACCAGATGTTTGGCACCAGTGGTAGCCTACGCCAGGACAAAGGGAATACAGATTTTTCCCTACCTGGACGGCATGCTCATCCAGGTCCCCAACCGATGTATACTACTAGATCACCTCCACCTGGTGGTCTCCTTGTTGCTGACTCTGGGATTCCAGATAAGTCTGCCAAAGTCTCACCTCCAGCCAACTCAGGACATTGTTTTCCTGGGGTGCAGAATAAGAACAGACGTCAAGGAAGCTTCCCTATCACCCCCAATGGTGAGCTCCTTGTCAGACCACCTCTTCCAGGTATTCCAATCGACCCAGTTAACTGCAAGACAGTGCCTGAAACTAGTGGATGTTCTTCGTGTTTCACTGTTGCAGTCATCACATTTCGGTTATCTGCTTGCAGTAGCCCTCAGTCGGCCTGATTATCAAAGTCTTGGGTCCTGCGTCAGTTGCTGTCTTATCCTCCATGACATCAGGTAGTCTGGTATAAAGCATGCAACCGATGCCATTACATCAGTCTTCTTGCTGTGCGGTGCCCGAAGCAGAAGCAGTTCGCAAGTGCCAGTCGGCCGACTCCTGAAATTTTCATTTTTGGGTTTCAGAACCGAAGTCTTAAACTAAAGCTAAGTACCCCGTTGGGGAAACTTTTTCTTGCTCTAATCCAATGTCAGTAAAAGTCAATAATTGTATTTCATGTGGAAAGCAAATACCTCATAAAGATTTCCATTTGTACTGTATTCCTTGCCTAGACCCTGACCACAATGTACCTCGCTGTCGGTTTTGTGCCTTATTTACGCAATGAACTATTCGGCGTTGGTATATTTATGCTTCTAAATATTTTGGTACTCAGTTCAATTATCCAGATATAGCTTCGGTAAGCCATCCGACTACTGACATTCCGAAAAAATGCAAAGATAAAGACAGAGACAGGCCACCTAGGTCCAAAGCTGCTGATGACGCTTCTCCTAAGCCAGTCGCCAGTTTGCTGGTACTCAGTGAGGAGCTTTCACAGCCCCTGATACCCGCTATTTCAGATTCGCAGGCCTCTACTGAGACCCATTCGGAGTCCAGTATGCCGCGAGATGCTTCAACTGTGGAACCTGCAGATGTCTCTACCTTGGATGGGTCCAGAGCCGCTGTGTAGGCACCAGCTTCTGAGAGTGTATTCAGGCCTGCTGACTTGCATATTAAACTGACGCCATCGTCTTCTTCAAGGCCTAAATCTCGAACTATGCCTAGAAAACCAACACCCAGACCGCATGGTCAGGCCTCTATGCCTAAAAAACAAATGATAAGAATGGCTGAAGACCTTTTTACTTTAATCAGGGGAAGCCAACCTTCCACCTCTAAGAGACCTAAGACTGAATTTGCTTATGATACTTCTGACCAGGATTCTGAAATTTCTGTTTCATCTGATGACCAGGATTTGCCCTTATCTACCTATGAGGATTCTGATGCAGAGGACTCGTATTCCCTCTGCTCCCCCCCCCCCCCAGAGGATTTCTATTTTGGTGAAACCTTGCATACTCTTAGGGAGCATTTTCATTGGGAAAGCCAGGATTATTCTGATTCTAAAAAGAGGCTTAGGGATTTCTTACTCCTGCCCCAGCACAGGCCTTTAGCTATCCCTCCTGTACTAGACATTGTTGATGATGCCTTTTTGGAATCTAGCTTGGCCCCTGACTCTTTACCTCCTGCTCTCAGAAAACCTGATAGATATTACAGGATTCCTGACTCTCACAAGTTCCTTTTTAAAAATCCTACTGCGGATCCTGAGACCATTTCACAGAGATCCAAGGGCATTAAGGCTACTACTGCCAAAAATCCTACCCCCTATGATAGAGACTCCAGGGCGCTGGATAGATGGGGTAAGAAGGTATACACTTTTGAAACCTTGGCCATTAGGGCCTTAAACTGCCAGTCTCATATGTTAAAGTATCAGCAGCATATTATTGGATTGCTTAAACAGAAAATTATGTTGATTCCTGACTGTACTGAAAATAAGGATTTACAGGATTTAATGCATTCTGCTGAACAGGTTGGAAAACATATTTTGCAATGTGGTTTTTGATTCACTAGAGGCATCTTGCAGGGCTGCTGTCACTGGGTCTGTACTTCGAAGGCATGCTTGATTTAAGGAGCAATCCTTGCCAGATCATGTTAAAGCTAAATTACTGGATGCTCCCTTAAATCAGGACCGCCTGTTTGGCAACAAAGCAGAAGAAGTTCTTAAAAAGATGGAGGAAAAAGCTAAATCTATGCAAATTGTTAAAGATTTCCTACAAATACGGCCTCCAAGATTTAGTAGGCATTGGCCCTCTAAGAATTGGTCCTTTTCTGCCTCTTCCAGGCCTTCTCAGTCCAAACCCAGACCCAGCAGAACACCCAGGCTTCAGTCCCAGGGTACGCACAGGACTAAGCAGTGGGGGGCTCCCACTTCCAAATCAGGGAGTAGTGATTCCCCCCTACGGTAAACTGTCTCAATGACTTAACTTTAAAACTTCCAAGCACTTCTCAACTGACTGCTCCTTTAGGGGGAAAGATTGCTCTGCAGGCAAAAAACTGGGAACACATTACCCAGGACAAATGGGTTTTAAATATAGTTTCCCAAGGATACAGATTTCACTTCCACATGTTACCAGCCCTAAACGGTTGGCCAGATCTACCCCCACATCAGTGGGCAGAGGCTCAACAGCAAGTACTGTCTCTGTTAAGCATAAAGGCTATTCAAACTGTACAAGAAGAGGAAAAGGGACAAGGTTTCTACTCAAGACTTTTCCTGGTACCCAGAAAAGACAATTCATGGCGTCCTATCCTGGACCTGTCTATCTTAAACACCTTTTTGGTGATTCTAAAATTCAAGATGCTAACTCTTCACCAGTTGATTCCTATGCTAGGCAAAGATGCCTGGTTGGCAACACTCAATTCAAAGGAAGCCTACCTGCACATCCCAATAAGGGAATCTTGCAGAAGATACCTATGCTTCAAAGCAGGCTACATGCACTATCAGTTCTCTGCACTGCCCTTTGGCTTATCTACTGCGCCCAGGGTATTCACAAAGTGTCTAGCTCCAGTCATTGCATTTTGCAGGCAAAGAAATATTCAAATATACCCATACCTGGATGATTGTCTAATTCAGGCAGAAAGCCAGGACATACTTTTGAATCATCTGGCATTTGTACAAAATGTGCTAATTTGTCTGGAGTACACCATAAATGAAAAGAAATCACATTTGGTACCATGTCAACAAATTATATTCCTGGGAGCAAGCTTGAACACAACTTCCCAGATGGCTTTCCTCACGCCAGAGAAACAAATTCATTTGACAACTTACTTCAAACTAATGGCCACAAAAACCCTGCTAACTGCAAGGCAAATACTGCAAGCCTTGGGGTTCATGGCCTCCTGCTTTCTACTAATTCCATATGCAAGAATGCATATGAGGAAACTACAATGGTATCTAAAAAGCCTATGGTGTCAACATTCTCAGGATCTAGATGCAATGATTCCTATCATACCTTGCCTACGGTTAGAGTTCCTTTGGTGGGCAGAGGTCTGCCACCTCAACAAGGGAGTACCATTTACTCTACCTCCTGCTGCCCAAACCCTAACAACAGACACATCAGACTATGCATGGGGGGCTCACCTGGCAGGGAAGTGGATTCAGGGCAAATGGAACCCAAGTCAATGCACCTGCATATCAATCAAAAAGAAATGTTAGCTGTACAGAATGCTATGACAGCCTTCAAGGACCACGTTCTTCCCAGACAATTAATGGTAAAGACGGACAACACCACTGTTATGTGGTACATAAACAAGCAGGGGGGTACCCATTCTTACCCCCTCTGCAGACTAGCCATGGCTCTGTGGAACACAGCTTTGAGCTATCAAGTGCATCTACAGGCTCAATTCCTGCCAGGAAAACTAAATACACTGGCAGATGAACTAAGCAGAAATCTCATAGACCCACATGAGTGGAAAGTGGAACCAAAGACTTTCAACATGTTGATAAACAAATGGGAGAGCCCAGATTTAGACCTGTTTGCTTCCCCCAAAACTACCAATTGGACAAATTCTGCACAAGGACTCCCCACAAACAAGCTTGGAAAGTGGATGCTCTGTCCTTCAGCTGGAAAAATCTATCAGTTTATGCCTTTCCTCCTCTGCCTCTCCTCTCCAAAGTACTACTAAAGATCAAACAGGACAAACCAAGGATGATATTGATTGCACCAGACTGGCCACGCCTACACTGGTACCCCATCTTGAGTAGTGTGTCACTGCTGGCTCCATGGCACCTGCCTCAGACCCCTACCCTGTTGTCACAGCAGGAGAACCAGATTCTACACCCTCAGCTTCAAACCCTGAACCTGGCAGCCTGGCTAATTACCTAATCTCTCCATTAACATCCCTCAGTAAACAAGTGTTGGATGTCATTTTGGAGGCAAAGAAGCCTAGTACTAGAAAATCTTATGCTGAAAAATGGAAAAGATTCTGTGCCTGGAACCAAACTCAAGGGATGGGCACAGCAGCACCCAATTTACCTCAGATGCTTCAATACTTAACTGAGATGCTTCACAAGGTCCTTTCTTTTTCCTCCATCAAAATTCACGCCTCAGCCATTTCAGCTCATTATAACACAGAACCACCCCTGTTCTCTCATCCACTGCTCAAGCAGTTCCTCGGAGGGGCCAAAAACTTAAGACCATCCAGGAGAGCCCCTACTCCAGCCTGGGACCTTAACTTTGTATTGGAAAACTCACTCTCCCTCCTTTTGAGCCAGCTGCAAGGGCAGATTTAAAATTCCTTTCTTGGAAAACATCCTTCATTTTAGCAATCACTTCAGCAAGAAGGGTATCTGAATTTCAGGCCCTTATGACAGTGGAGCCTTTCATCATCATTCATGCGGACAGGGTGTCCCTCAGGACCAATCCATCCTTTATGCCCAAGGTGGTATCCAGTGTGGCTCTTAATCAGTCCATTCATTTGCCAATCTTCTTTTCTAATCCACAGAATAAAGGGGAACGGATACTGCATTCGTTAGATGTGCACAGACAACTTAGATTTTACTTGGACAGGACTAAACCTCAAAGGAAATCTGAACAACTGCTGGTGGCATTTGCTGCAGGGGCAGAGGGGAAGGCTATTTCAAAATAAACCATTTCTAAATGGATAGGCCATTGCATTCATTTCTACTATAAGCAACATGGAAAACCTATCTCACAGGGGATTAGACCCCATTCAACCAGGGCTTGAATCTACCTCTACAGCCTTTCTCAGAGGCGTCCCTACTAAGGGCATCCTAGAAGCTGCTACCTGGAGTTCTGTACATACTTTTACCAAGCATTACCATTTGCCAATTTTCTCTAAATCCAGAGCTGGCTTTGCCACTGCAGTGTTGCAGGACATTATAGCTGGTCCTAATGCTGTCTGAATTCCTCCTCCCATCATTAGCTTTGGGAATCTATCCAAATGTGATGACTGCAACAGTGAAACACAAAAAACATAGATCAGTTGTGTACACTTACCATAAATGTAGATATTCAAGTGTATTCATTGTTGCAGCCCTGGTTACCCTCCCTCCAGCCCCCTGACTTCTCTAGGCTATACCTCTACTCTCCTTTACTATGCTTAAAAGCTTTTTAGTGTATTTGCTTTTTTGGTTGGAGGTATAACCTTATATATATATATATATATATATATATATATATATATATATATATATATATATATTTATTTATTTAATTGCTTCCCATTAGGGGGGCACCTGACACTGACATCTGGGGCAAGAAAAACTGATGTAATGGCGTTGACTGCATGCTTTATACCCCTGACTACCTGACGTCACAGAAGATGAGACAGCAACCGACGCAGGATCCAAGACTTTGGTAATCAGGCCGACTGAGGGTTACTGCAAGCAGATAACCCAAATGTGATGACTGTCACAGTGAATATACTCTTAACATCTACATTTATGGTAAGTATACACAACTGTACTGTTTCATGGCAGCCACAATACCCATGCTACCTCTAGCAAGGTTCCACATGAGAAAGCTGCAGTGGTACCTTCATTCAGTCTGGAAACAACACAACCAGCCCTTGGAGCACACTGTACCACTTCTTCCCTGCTTAAAAAGGAGGTACTTTGGTTGTGGAATCAGGTGCAACAAAATCCAGGACTCCCACTAGAACCACCACAACTCACCCAGGTCATGCACACAGATGCGTCAGACCTGGGCTGGGGAGCTACTCTATGACTAAGACAGTTGCAAGGCTTGTGGCCAAACCACCTAAAATCAGAACGCATCAATGCCAGAGAAATTAGGACAATCCTGCTAGCCCTACAGGCATTCCAATTTTTCCTCCTACAGGAGACTCTTCTGATATACACAGACAACATGACCGTACTGTGGTATATCAACAAGCAAGGAGGGACGAAGTCCTACTGGCTGTGCAGGCTATCTCTCTTGGTTTGGCAACTGGCTGCCTCACAGAGAATCTCCCTAAGAGCAACCTACATCCCCTCCCTTCACAACAAACAGGCAGACTTGTTGAGCAGGACCAGCACCAACAACCATGGATGGATGCTGCACAGAGAGGTCGTCTTGGATCTGGTCCACAAGTGGGGTATACCTCAAATAGACCCATTCACCTCCTCCTTCAACAGACAACTTCCTGGGTTTTGCACCAGGACACCAGAACCACAGGCACTGGCAACAGATGCCGTCTCAATATTCTGGAAGGGGAAATATCTGTATCCATTTCCCCCTTCCCTCTCATTCAGAAAACCCTGCTGAAAATACAGCAGGACAATCCAAAAATCCTGTTGGTGACTCCCTACTGGCCCAGACAGCACTGCTTCCTCTTACTTCTTCATCTGTCCAAGGGCAATTACCACAAGTTACCCCCCAGAGTGGACCTCCTCACACAACATAAGGAATCACTAATCCCTGCACAGTGGCAGATGCTCCATCTAACCCTGTGGCGGATAGGATTCTGATTCCATTTAGACACCTTTACAGTGAGGACGTGCTCGATGTCCTGCAGAAGGCCAGGAAACCTAATACCAGGAAATCATATTTATTCACTATTTGGTGTCACAAAAAACAGCTGGATCCACTTTTTAGTGAACACCCCAGTGCTGTCCTATTTGTGTGAACTACTGCAGTCAGGACTGGCTTACTCATCCATTAAAGCCCATCTGTCTGCTATTTCTGCCTGCTTACCTCTAGAGCCCCCTCTGGGTGCATGAGTACCTTGCAAACTTTTCCTTAAAAGAGTTCTACACCTTAGGCCTCCAAGGAGACCTGTTCCCCCTCCTTGGGACCTCAATTATTTTGTTAGAGAAGCTTACGCTACCTCCCTTTGAGCCAGCCAGTATGGCCTCCTTAAAGCATTGCACCTGGAAAACCATCCTGCTGATGGCCCTTACCTCAGCCAGGAGAGCATCCGAACTACAAGCCCTGATGGCTACACCACCCTTTCTAGTTTTTCACAAAGACAGGGTCACCCTCAGGATAAATCCTTCTTTCATGCCCAAAGTTGTCAATGACAGGTCCCTAAATCAGGCCATTCAGCTACCTGTTCCCCAACCCACAGGGACACAGTCAGAGAGTGCTGCATTCCTTGGACATGCATAGACAAATCAGATTTTACCTGCACAACACCAAAGCTGTCAGACAGACAGACCAGCTATTTGTATCCTTTCATCCCAGAGCCCTGGGTAAGGCAGTTACCAAGCAGGCCATTTCTACTTGGATATCAAAAGCAATTACCTTTTTCTACCAGTTTCATGGCAAGACCCTGCAGGGGGCAGTAAAAGTTCATTCCACTCAAGCAATGGCAGCCTCAGAAGCCTTCTTCCAGGGTTTGGATACCCCTTCCATTCTGGAAGCTGCCACTTGGATATCTGTCCACACCTTCACCAAACACTACAAGCTTGACTTCATCTCCAGGTCCAGGGCAGGTTTTGCCAGGGCTATCCTGCATAGATTTCTGGAATCTGCTTCTAGACCACCACCCTAATCGCAATGAGCTTTGGCACTCACACATATGCAGAATACTGCAACATGGGAATAGAAGGACATAGAACAGTTGTGTAAAATCTTACCATAACCATAGATGTCCTTCTCTTCCATGTTGCAGTATTCCTTCCCACCCACCTTCCCATCTCTTCTACTACATTCTTCCCTTTCTGGATGGCAATGATATAGCTTTGCCCTTACAGGACTGGCTCTGAATGGGGATACTCTTCTGAGGGCTGGTGTGTGTCGACGTCACTTTTATGGCCCAGATTCCTCTGCCTTGCCTGATGTCTGACGCACCACAGAGGGACTGAAAGCTTTTGAATACTGGCCTTACATATGCGAAACTAAAGGAATAAACCCATACGCCGAATACTGCAGCATGGAATAGAGGGACATCTATGGTTATGGTAAGATTTTACACAACTGTTCTGTGTATTTTTAAATCCCAGATAGACTCCAAAGAATTTTTCCTCGGGTAGATAGAAAATGTTGGAAGTGTGATGGGGAAGAAAGAGGTAATTGGGAACATGTTTTTTGGGAGCATAATGAATTGGCAGACTTAAAAAATTCCATGCAGACTACTCCATCAAAACTGTTTGGTGAGCATACTAGCATAACTAAGGAATTTTTTTTTTGAGCTATAATACAGAATCGGAATTGCCTAGACATAGTAATTCCTTGCGGAGTATAATTACGGTGGCTACCAAAAAAGCAGTTACTAGAAAATGGAAATCAGAAGTCCGTGCCAATTGTACTAGAAGTAGTAAATACAGTAACATAATTAACACATCTGGAAATGGATAAGATCAAATTACATAGAAAAAATTTTGAAATATGGGAACAGTACATGCAGAGGAGGAATGTGGTTTAAAAGAAGGCAGGATTTGAATAAGTTATGTAATGTCTGACTGACAGTGATTGGATAGATTATAAGTGATATATAATGGTTGCATCTAAAATTATGTCAGTGTGGTTTGTTTTCTTTTATATAAATGTATGATTGCCTATGTCATAAGTGATAATTTAATAAAATATATTTCTTGTTTAAAAAATGACTGACTCTCCAGGAAAAAATGTTTTGAAGATAGATGGATATAGCAGCTTGAAACTCACACCTGCCTCTCGACATTCCCTGATTGCTGGAATAAATTTATTTCTGTTCTGCCTGTTGTGTCTTGAGTAATCATTTTCCACAAACACTCTGCTGTCTCCAACTTTTAAAACTTTGTCTTTCTACCCAGTTTTGTCAGAATCAGCTATTTCTGCTGGTAGGATTGCATCTTTACTCGTAGAGATCTTGGCTGCTTTCTCATGGCCAGGATTGGAACATACACTCAGTGTGCCTTTTCAGTTAGCAATTTCTGCTGTGGAATTCGTCAAGTTGCCTATCTGTGCTTTCATAAAATTATTACAGTCTGCCCCTTCCAGTTTGTCTGGTACAGTAGAAAATCTTCGGTTTTCCCTGTGTGCTCTGTCCTCTAATTCTACCAATTTTTAAAATCTCTCTTCTTCGGCAGGCTCATTCTTAGACAGCCTTTTCTTCATTTCTACCTCTGATTTTTGCAGTTTTATCAGCTTATCTGAATATCTATTTAAAGATTTTTTTCATTTTTTTCCAGCATTTTGAGTTGATGTACTCCTTCAGTGTTTCATTTATTTTAATCAGCTCTGAGCACATTTGACTTTTTTCCTCTAGATTACTGGAAGTCATGTCTTGCCCCAAAGCTGGGACTTGAGCTGCTTTTTTACTGAACAGATGCAGGATTCTTCCCAGCCTGTGTTTTCTCCTCACTTTTTGTGGTTGATTTTCTTTCAGGTGCTCTAGATTTCTTTCTGCTAATATCCACAAAGTGTACTTACTAGATAGTAACAGAAATTCACCTAAGAAGACTAATTCACCTTCTTTTCCGAGATTCTGTTTTCATACTGGGAGAGCTGAACTTAAGCAGTTAAAGCAGTTACTCTGTGCGCAGCCATCTTGGAAGTCAGGTTTTGCTACATCTTGACCTCATGGAGGGGAGGACTGTGGTTCATCATCAGATGGTGAAGTTGTTTCATAAAGGGGTTCAGTATCTTCTTGTTTAAAGTAATTTTTTCTCACTGAGACTGAAGTTTCATGACTTATGAGCTTGTTCTTCTCAGTTTTGAACCTACTGGTTCAACAGTTGTAAAATTCATCTCTTGGAAAAATATTTTTTGGTGATCAATTATCTCAGCTCACAGTATATCATATTTCCAGGCACTTTACTAAAGGGAATCATAATTTGGCTTTAACAAGGATGACTTGTTTTAGGAGCAGCTCGAATTTCTTAATCAGAAACTGTGTCAGAATTGTCCCTAAATCATTCATTTAGCTCCCAGTTTTCCTTGTGGGTCAGAAAGTATTTGAGAGTGGCAAATTCTTCATGCCCTGGATGTGCATTGTCAGTTCACTTTCTATCAAAAGCAAATGCTTGAGTGTAAGATTATAAATAGCTCTTTTCTCTCTCCAGTGCGTAGATAAGATCAAGAAAACCCATTCCAAATAGATTGCAGACAACAGTATATTATTTTTTGATATCTAGGTATAAACTGCTGTTTAGGAATTATTCTGTCATTGTCTACACCACCTAGCATCTGCCAGCTTCCATTGTTTACTTCAAATATGTATGGCTTGCAGACATTTGTGCCACTGCCACTTGGTCATTTGTTCTCACCTTCATCATGCGTTATTGCTTGAAATGTGGTTTTAGGAGGTGAGCCTTCTGTAGTGTCGCGTCAGTTTAGGACTCGGCCTTTTCAACCTTCAGCCCTTGGCTTTCTGCCTGCTTTTACCATTCTTTTTTTTCCTGTCTGAGATTCAGTCCAGTCATAAACCAAAAGAGTAATATACATGATACTTCATAAAACACGTTTTTTTTCCATTAAAGCTGATCTGCAGAGGCCCCTCCTTATAGGAATACCCTCCTCCCTTCCTCCTTTGCATTTATGATTCCTCCAGCTACTGTTGAAGTTCCCAGTAAGTTGTGCTGGTATAGATACCTCTTACAGTGTATGTATCAGATATTTTGTTTTGCCTCCTTTGTAGGACATGCAGTCACTCAGTGGTTGAAGACAGACAGGACGGCTCAGGGGTTAGCATGCTGTCTTTCTGTTGAGTATGATGTCACTGCATACCCTGTGTAGAGGAGGGTGTAAAAGCTGTGACTTTGTTAGCTTCTAAAAAACATATGCTGGACTGAAGAGGAATAAAGAATAAACCTCAATGTTGGTCCACTTGTAAGAGGACCTCACAGATCAACTGATATTAAGAACACGTTTTTACTTTTCTTCATGCAAATTGTATTCCAAGAACATTTACTATAATGGATTACATAATTGCCTGTGCATTTCAAAATCCACCTTACACCTAATTTTGCCTTTGAATCCAAGATCTTAGTTTTTTTTAATATGCATTTTCTTCCAGTATGCCTACCAACCATCAGTATCTTCACTTTTGCCATCTGTACATTACACATCTAGGGCTGAGAGTGTCTCTGCATGTTCAATTGCTCGTTCTTGTTCTTGGGGTGGGATGCTTCAGAAGGGATGCCATTCAGGTAAGAATTATGTCATTTGTAGTTATGCTCCAACCCACAGTACCCTACAGATGGTAGGCACAGCTGTAGTACCACCCCCCCCAGACATATGCACTTCTACACATTTCCAATTCTGGCTCCAGAATACACTGCCTGGTATGCATGCATGCACTCACCACAGCCCATGTGCTATAATACCCAACCCTTTGCTGGGTGTCAGTATTGCAGCAAGTCTCACTGCCTTCATCCCTCTTGAATGGGTAAGCTAATGTCAGCCACTCACTTCTACAATCTCCAGGTAGTTCCTCCAACACCTGGGTCATGACTCAATCCTGGGTCATCTGGGCCATTATCAGGCTTTATCCATCCATTCCATGGAACTGGCCAGCACAAGCATTTTTTCAGCGAGGCTTTGTCCCCTTGCATTCCCTGATGTAGGAGGCTAGGCTGTGCACCCCACACCACTACTGCTTATCTATGCTAACTAAGAAATTGTATTTTTACATATTGCAAATAACAAGATACTGCAACCTTGAAATTAGCTATTTCAAGGATTGCAATTGCAGTCCTCAGAATTTCAGCATACTAACATTGTTGCACTTAAGGTTTCACTTTACTAAAAATAGACAAATAAATAGGCAAATAAAAATATAAATACACAAAAATGGCATAACCTTACAGAATAAGTGTGTGATTTAAGACATTACTGTTACAAGCACTATTCTTATCAGTAAGCAAATTTGAAGGAAGTAGGTATCAAAATATTCGGTGTAAACTTGCAGTCATTTGTTGAAGCCTTGTGATTTTTTTTCCCTTTCTTGAAACGGGTAGAGAAATTGTAACTGTGAAATAACTTTGTAGTCTGTGTTGCACTAAGAAACTTGATATTTGGAAATGTTTGCAATTGTTGATGATTCTAACCCATACCAAGTTATGTTTGCAATTTGAGCTGTAACATTTTAAAATGTTGTATATCTTCAGATGGTTTTACTCAGCATTTTCTCTCCTTTCACAGCCTAAGGATATTGCACACTTGTGGGAACTGGGTGGTGGTACTTCCCTGACTGAGCTGATTACAATACCAATAAATGTCAGCAGTATACGGTATGCTTGTCTTTTTTTATCTATTTGGGTAGGTCTCATAACACACTAGCATTTCTTTTTTTTTTTTCTTCCAGGCTGCAAAGTGTTTTCTTATGATAAATGTATTCATATTACTGCCTACTGAACTTTTCTATGTTATTTATAGAGAGTGCATTCTAAGTATAAGAATAATAGTGTATGCACATTGGGGTGTGGATGTGTGTGTGTGTGTGTGTGTGTGTGTGTGTGTGTGTGTGTGTGTGTGTGTATATGCACATGCACTTGTTGCATGATGCTTTTAATTTATTTAGGGGGTTTAAATCAGTAATACTGTTGAAATTTGTAAATATTTTTGTGTAGTTAGTGACTTTAACTTATACACCTAGTCACCGGTATGCAGTTTACAAACAATAATATCTCACTTGTAAAAGAAAAAGTAGGAACAGGGGCTGTGGAGTTGATGTATATGTAAAGCAGAATGTGCCTGTTACTAGGACAGAATTAAATGTAATTGACAAGGTTTTACAGAGCATAGCTACTAATATCAAAGTAATCAAACCACCATTCTGCAAAGAGATGCTTTTCACACTGTACAGATTCTAAAAAGATAGTAATTAAATACTTTTTTATATTAGTATTTATATTAGTAATGCTCTTACATTGGCACATCATCACATAATGCTTTCCACATGTACAGGTTCTTTCATATTTCATCTCCACATCCCTTTACATTTATGGTGGTGTCCTATCTCAGTCTCTGTGCTAGCTGCATTTTGTCTTGTGTCATACCTCTAAACTCCTCCTCATTCCTAACCTCTAGCTACCAAATCACCTCTCACTTCCTCCTTTGCAGTACTTTCTTTTCTACTATTTCTGCTACCCCTTTCCTCCTTTTGGTTTCTCTTTTTCCTTTTTATTCTTTCCTTACTCCAACCCTCCCTCTATTTTGTTAGCTTTACCATGTTTTGTCTTGTGTATTTCTCACATTGTATCCTCCAGTAACTTCCCTTGATGTTCTTTGTGTTTCACTGTTGCAGTCATCACATTTGGGTTATCTGCCTGCAGGTAGCCCTTAGTCGACCTGAATACCAGGCTCTTCGGATTTCTGCGTTAGATGCTGTCTCTTCTTCCATGATGTCAGGTCGTCAAGGGTATAAAACATGCAGCCGACGCCATTACATCAGTCTTTCTTGCCGTGCGGTGTCCGAAGCAGAAGCAGTTCGCAAGTGCCGGTCGGCCGTTGCTTGAAATTTTTGTTTTTGAGTTTCAGACCCGAAGTCTTCAAAAAAGATAAGTACCCCATTGGGGATCCTTTTTCTTGCTCTAACCGATGTCAGTAAAAGTTAACAATTGTCATACCTGTGCAAAGCAAATACCTCATAGAGATTTTCATTCGTACTGCATCCCCTGTTTAGGCCCAGACCATGACGTCCCTCGCTGTTGGTTTTGTGCCTTGTTCAACGCCCGAGCTATTCGTCGTCGGGCTATTTTTGCAGCCAGTTACTTTCGTGCTCGATCTGTGTACTCCGAAATTGCTTCGTTAAGCCATACGACTGCCAATCTTCCGAAAAAAAAGTAAGGATAAAGATAGAGACAGACCGCATAGGTCCAAAACTGCCGATGACGCTTCCGTTAAGCTAGTCGCCAGTCTGCCAGTACTCAGTGAGGTGCTTTTGCAGCCCCTGATACCTGCTACTTCAGATTTGCAGGCCTCTACTGAGACCCATTCAGAGTCCGGTATGCCACGAGATGCTTCTTCGACTATGGAACCTGCGGATGTCTCTACTTTGGATAGGACCGGACTGCTGTGCAGGCACCAGCTTCTGAGGGTGTATTCAGGCCTACAGACATTCATATTAAACCAACGCCATCATTTTCGTTCAGGCCAAAAACTCGCACTTCGCCTAGAAAAGCGACAACCAAACCGCAGGCTCAGGTCCATATGCCTCTATAACAAATGCTTAGAATGGCTGAAGACCTTATTACCTTAATTAGGGGAAGCCAGCCTTAACCCTCTAGGAGACCTAGAACTGATTTTCTTTCTGATTCTTCTGATCAGGAGTCTGATATTTCTGCTCCTTCTGATTACCAGGATTTGCCCTTATCTACTTATGAGGATTCTGATGCAGAGAATTCCATTCCCTCTGCTTCTCCTCCAGAAGATCTTTCTTTCGGTGAAACCTTGCATACTCATAGGGAGCATTTCCGCTGGGAAAGCCAGGATTACTCTGAGTCCAAAAAGAGACTTAGGGAATTCTTACTCCTGCCTCAACACAGGCCTTTAGCTATCCCTCCTGTTCTGGTTATTGTAGATGATGATTTCTTGGAATCTAGCCTTACCCCAGAAACTTTACCTCCAGCTCCCAGAAAACCTAATGGGTACTACAGAGTACCTGACTCTCACAGGTTCCTCTTCAAGAATCCTTCTGCGGATCCAGATACCATTTCCCAAGAACCAAAAGGCATTAAGGCTACTGCTGCCAAAAATCCTACCCCTTCTGATAGAGTTTCTAGAGCCTTAGACAGATGGGGTAAGAAGGTATACACTTCTGCCGCTTTGGCCATTAGGGCTTTAAATTGCCAGTTTCATATGTTAAAGTATCAGCAGCATATTATGGGACTACTTAAACAGAAAATTATGTTGATTCCTGACTCTGCTGAACACAAAGAATTGCAAAATTTAATGCATTCTGCAGAACAAGTTGGTAAACATACTTTGCAATGTGGTTTAGACGCTTTAGAAGCATCTTGAAGGGTTGCTGTCACTGGATCTGTACTTAGAAGGCATGCTTGGCTTAAGGAACAAAACTTGCCAGATCATGTTAAAGCTAAATTACTGGATGCTCCCTTAAACCAAGACTGCCTTTTTGGCAACAAAGCAGAAGAAGTCCTCAAAAGGATGGAGGAAAAAGCTAAATCTATGCAAACTGTTAAAGATTTCCTACAAGTACAACCTCCCAGATTCAGTAGGCATTGGGCTTCAAAGAACTGGTCCATTCCATTCCCTTCCAGGCCTTCTCAATCCAAATCCAGGAACAGCAGACCACCTAGTGTACAGTCTCAGGCTACACACAGACCTAAGCAGTGGGGGGCTCCCACTTCCAAACCAGGGAGTAGTAAGCCACCCCCCTACGGAAAAATGGCACAATGACTTAACCTTAACCCTTCCAAGCCTGCCCAACTACCTGTTCCCTTAGGAGGAAAGCTCGCCCTGCATGCAAAAAACTGGGAACTCATTACCCAGGACAAATGGGTTTTGAACATAGTCTTCCAAGGATACAAATTCCACTTCCACACACTATCAACCCCAAATGGTTGGCCAGACCTACCCCCAAATCAATGGGTGGAGGCCCAACAGCAGGTTCTCTCTCTTCTCAGTATCAGGGCTATTCAGCCTGTCCCAGCAGAACAAAGGGGACAAGGTTTGTATTCAAGACTTGTTTTGGTACCCAGAAAAGACAACTCCTGGTGTCCTATCCTGGTCCTCTCTATTCTCAACACCTTTTTGGTAGTTCCAAAATTCAAAATGTTAACTCTTCAACAGCTTCTTCCTATGTTAGCCAAGGATGCCTGGCTGGCAACCCTAGACTTAAAGGAAGATTACCTGCACATCCCAATAAGGGAATCTTGCAGGAAATACCTATACTTCAGGGCAGGCTCCATGCACTATCAGTTCTCTGCACTTCCCTTTGGCTTATCTACTGCGCCCAATGCATTCACAAATTGTCTAGCCCCAGCCATTGCATTTTGCAGTCAGAGAAATATTAAAATTTACCCATACTTGGACAATTGTCTTATTCAGGCAGAAAGCCAGGACTTGCTATTACAACACCTGGCATTCGTAAAGAAACTTCTAACCTCACTGGGGCACACCATCAATGAAAAGAAATCTCACCTAGTACCCTGCCAACAGATTGTATTCCTGGGAGCAAGCTTGAACATAACTTCCCAGATGGCATTCCTTACTCTGGAGAAACAAGTTTATTTGACAACCTACTTCAAACTATTGGCCACAAAACCCCAGCTATCTGCAAGGAAAATACTGCAAGCCGTGGGGTTCATGGCCTCTTGCATTCTACTAATTCCATATGCAAGACTGCATATGAGAAAACTCCAATGGTATCTAAAAAGCCTGTGGTGTCAGCATTCTCAGGACTTGGAAACAATGATTTCTATCATTCCTTGTATGAAGACAGAGTTCCTTTGGTGGGCAGAGGCCTGCTACCACAACAAGGGACCCCCTTTCACTCCACCCCCTGCCGCCCAAACCCTAACAACAGACGCATCAGACTATGCATGGTCGGCTCACATGGCAGGGCAGTGCATTCAGGGCAAATGGAACCCGAGACAGATGCACCGGCATATCAATCAAAAAGAAATGTTAGCTGTACAGAATGCCCTGACAGCATTCAAAGACCGTATTCTTCCAGGACAACTATTGGTAAAGACAGACAGCACCACAGTTATGTGGTACATAAACAAGCAGGGGGGAACCCACTCATACCCACTCTGCAGACTAGCCATGGCTCTGTGGAACACAGCCTTGAGCTACCAAGTACACCTACAAGCACAATTCCTGCCAGGCAAAGTAAATTCACTGGCAGACGACTTAAGCAGAAATCTCATGAACCCACACAAATGGAAACTAGAACCCCAAATATTCAACCTCTTGAGGAACAAATGGGGGACTACAGAGGTAGACCTGTTTGCCTCCCCTCAGAACTACCAATTGAACAAATTCTGCACAAGAACTCCCCACAGTCAAGTTTGAAAAGTGGATGCCCTGTCCTTTAACTAGGAAAGCCTCTCGGTTTATGCCTTTCCCTCCTCTGTCTCTGCTCTCGAAGGTTCTATGACAGATCAAACAGGACAAGCCAAGAACAATACTGATTGCACCAGACTGGCCACGCCAGCACTGGTACACCCTCTTGCGCGGTATTACACTGCTGCAACCATGGCACCTGCCTCAGACCCCTTCCCTGCTGTCCCAGGAGGCGCGCCAGATTCTGCACCCTCAGCTTCAAACCCCGAACCTTGCAGCCTGGCTAATTCCTTGAGCTCTCCTCTAGCATCCCTCAGTAAGCAGGTGCTGGATGTCATTCTGGAGGCAAGGAGGCCAAGTACTAGAAAATCCTATGCTGAAAAGTGGAAAAGATACTGTTCCTGGAGCCAGGCTTTGGAGATGGGCACAACGGTGCCCAGCTTACCTCATATTCTACAGTACTTAACAGAATTGCTCCACAAGGGCCGATCCTTCTCATCAATTACAATTCATTCCTCTGCCATTTCAGCACATTATAATACTGAGCCACCCTTTTTCTCTCACCCATTGATAAAACAATTCCTTAGAGGGGCCAACAATTTAAGACCCCCCCCCAGGAGAGCTTCCACTCCAGCCTGAGACCTTAACTTTGTATTGGAAAAGCTCACCCCCCCCCCCCCACTTTGAGCCAGCTGCAACAGCAGAGTTGAAATTCCTTTCTTGGAAAACAGCCTTTCTTGTAGCCATCACTTCAGCAAGAAGAGTGTGTGAATTACAGGCCCTCATGGCAGTGGAACCCTTCATTATCTTCCATGCGGACAGGGTTTCCCGCAGGACTAATCCTTCCTTTGTGCCCAAGATGGTGTCTAGGTGAACGAATACTGCACTCTCTGGACGTGTACAGACAACTTAGATTTTACTTGGACAGGACTAAGCCTCTCAGAAAATCTGAACAGCTGCTAGTTGGCTTTGCTGCAGGGGCAGAGGGGAAGGTCATTTTAAAGCAAACCATTTCCAAATGGATAGCCCATTGCATTCATTTCTGCTACAAGCACCATGGAAAACCTACCCCACAGGGGATAAGATCACATTCCATCAGGGCTGCATCTACCTCTGCGGCTTATCTCAGAGGAGTCCCTACCAGGGACATCCTAGAAGCTGCTACCTGGAGCTCTGTACATACCTTCACCAAGCATTACCACATGCCTATCTTTTCTAAATCCAGAGCTGGATTTGCCACTGCAGTCTTGCAGGGCTTAATAGCTGGCCCTAATGCTCTTTAACTTCCTCCTCCCTTTCTTAGCTTTGGGAATCAACCCAAATGTGATGACTGCAACAGTGAAACATGAAGAACATAGTACAGTTGGGTACACTTACCACAAATGTAGATGTTCGAGTGTTTCACTGTTGCAGTCCTGGTTACCCTCCTTCCAGCCCCCTTGACTTCTCTTGGCTCTACCCTTCCTTCTTGTTTGGTATATTTATTTTTTCTGATGTATTTGCTTTCTGGTGGGGGTGTACCATACCATATAATTGCTTCCTATTGTGGGGGCACCTGACATCTGGGGCAGGAAAAACTGATGTAATGGCATTGGCTGCATGTTTTATACCCCTGACGACCTGATGTCATGGAAGAAGAGACAGCATCCGATGCAGAAATCCGAAGACTCTGGTATTCAGGCCGGCTGAGGGCCACCTGCAGGCAGATAACCCAAATGTGATGACTGCAACAGTGAATACACTCGAACATCTACATTTATAGTAAGTGTACACAACTGTACTTTTTCCCTTCTTCCACACCTTCCATGTGTCTGTTGAATTTGTTTGCTGACCGTCTTCCCCTCACCCAATTCCTAAACTTCCCGTAACAATTTAAATGTTTAATAATTATTTTACTCCTTCCCCATGTTATTGTCCATATACCTTAAGGCAATTTTCCTCTTCATCCAGCTTACTGTGTACTTTAACCCTGCCTTGATCCTTGCATCCTTTTTCATCCCCTGCTCTGCTCCAAATAGCCATTACTTCCATGTTTGCCAGCCCATAAAAAATTATTTCTGCAACTCTTGAATCTCTTAGATCACATTATAGGTACCTAATATGCCTACCTTCTACTCCGCATCTTCGGAAATTATCATGATGCAAGATACCTTATCTCCTTAGCTTCACAGCATTTTATACCACATGCGAGTTAGTCTCATCTGCAAATCATAAGCTGTCCCAGCCGCCATGAGCATTCTATATATCTTTCAAATGTCACTGTTACAGCTGTATTCTTCCTGTTCTTCCCACTTACCCCTTCATCTTTCATTCAACCTGGCAATGAAAACCTGTCTTTTTCAAAAAAAGTATCCTCATAAATCTGCCCCATCCATCCCTCCTTTACCAGCGTTCCGTTTTTTTTTCATTCCTGTGTTCTCTCTTATCCCCCTTGTGGGACAGAGCATGAGGGCATCTCATGTGAATACAGGTTTAGTCTTTAACAAGGAGGTAGATAATTTAGAGCAGAGATTGGTTGACAGAGGATATAAACAGTGTAGGGTCTCTAATATTACAACAGCAGTAAAGGATCTGAGAGAAAATAGAGCAAAACCTTATTTCTCCAAAAGGGCAGTTAATGATGATGATGGTGGGCATTCTGGGGCCAGTACATGCATGGTAAGCATACCCATCATGTACACTAATAATGTTTTATAAGAAACATTGGTCTGTCTTAATAACAAACCCAGTTATTAGGGAGATTATCAGACCTCAGCCAAATTTTTCATATAAAAACATGAAGAATATGAAAAGAATTTTGTGTTATCCGAGAATGAACCAGGAGGGAGGGCATGAGCAGTTGGGCATGCTGCCATGTGGTAAATGTAATCAATGTAATTACATAAATCCAGCAGGGGTATTTGATCATCTGGACCTTCATAAGAGGTTTACTTTTAAAGCAGGAGGCACATGTCTGACTGGACATCTGGTGTACCTGTAAATTTGCCAGGTGTGCAGTGCATTTTATGTAGGTAAAACGGCCAGAATGCTCAGGTTTAGCATTAGGGAACACATATATGATATACAGCACCAAGTTGAGATCAGTGCCTTGGCTAGGCATGTTATGGCTATGGATCCTTCACATAAGTTCACCTTTCTTATTGTTGATAGGACTAGAATGGGTGCTAGGATGGTTCACAGGTTCATAGGTAGGTACTAGGCAATCGGCCCAAGGGCCTAAGTAAGCCTAGCCAACAAGGTTCCCTGGCTTACGCCACCCAAGAAAGTTATTTTCCTGTGTCCCTGTCGAGCAGAGCCACGGAAGTGATCCCCGGGGTGTATTTCCTATTTCCCATCCACTTATCAAGATTTTTCTTGAAGAGTGTTAATGAGGAACTTTGCTTGACATAGATGGGTAGCTTGTTCCAGTGTATGGGAAGTCTCTGGGACAGGAATCTATCCCTCCAGCATGTCCTGTTTATTGTGGTGACAAGGTTTATGTCCTTAGAGTGTGTAGCTCGGAGGGTTTGGGATTTCATTAGGTGTAGCATGTCCAACAGCTCTGGGTTTGACATAGCTTTATATGTTAGGCAGAGATCACCTCAGTGTAGGCGATATACTACAGAGTAAAGCTGGAGTTTTTTGAGACTGTCAGTGTAGGGCATCTGTTTGAGGCCAGTAATCCTGTTTGTGAGGTACTTCTGGAGCCTTTCCAGCTGCTGCAGATGTCTTGTGAGGTACTTTCCAAAAGGGGCGTGGTACTCTATAATGGGTCTAATGAGTTTCGAGTAGAGGGGAACAATGACCTCTTTTTTCCTAGATGAGAACCCCTTTGTGATGAGGTGTGCCACATAGAAGGATTTCCTGACTACTGTGGTGATGTGATTATCAAAGGAGAAACTAGTATCCACCTGGGTCCCCAGGTCTCTTATCACACATTTGGCGTTAAGTAGACTGCCGCAGTAGTTAAGTAGACTGAATGAATATGGACACACCTCCGCCTTTGGTGTTCCAGTCCAGGTTAGGTGGCCGAAAATTGTGGTATGAGTTATAGCCTGGTAATGCAGGGGTGCTGTCTGGTGCCTTGAACCAGGTCTCAGTCACTGCACACATATCGATGTTCTCCATTTTAAGGAGTGCCTTAAGGGAGTGCATTTGGAGATTTAGACTTCTAGCATTGAGTAGTATTACCCTCAGTTTTTGTTTGCCTGTTCCTGTTGCAGTGATGAATTTGTCATTTGAACCTTGCCTAAAACAGGCACTATAGGGACAGCAAGAGCCTTAGCCAGTATCCAGAATCCCAGGGGTGACAGGTGCAGGCCATCTCTGGCAAAGCATTGTGTTCTGTCAACCATGTCTTCCCAGGCAGACAGATAATGGATCCCCCTTAGAATGACACCAGAAGCTTAGCTAATTGTTGAAGTCAATCATTTTGTCCTTGCACTGCAGTATCATTCTGGACAATGGCAGGATGCTACTCAGGGCTAGGGTCATACCTGCCTGGGCTACAAAGGAGGGGGAGTATCCATTTTCATCAAAGATACCCACACCTCCAGGTTAGTGGCAACGCACGAAGCATCGGAGACTATCCAGGTGCAACTAACCATAGGCAAAACTGCCTTACAGTTTGTAGCATGCTACAGACCACCCTCTCAAACTCAGGAACCCACACAGCCTTCCTGAAGACACTGGAGAGTATGAATGTCTCTCCAAATACCATCATTTTGGGAGACTTCAACTACCCAAACATAGACTGGGAACATTACTCAAGTCCCAGCACCCTAGCCCAAAGGTTCCTAGAATTCATAAACTCAAATGCAGTGGAACAACTAGTCACCATTCCCACAAGAGGAGACAATATACTAGACCTGATCATCACAAACATGGGGACAAAATGCTCCACACCGGAAGTATATCCCTCTTTGGTAAGATCAGACCATAAATTAATCTCACTGGAAATCCACATCCGCCCCACCCCTGCACAAAAGACCACAGTGAAGAACTTCTCAAAAGCAAACTTCACACTTCTTAAGACTGAAGTGGTATCCTTCAAGGCCCCTGGGCCAGTGGAAACCACAACCCACACTGCTGAATCCTTTGCAAATGCCTTCTATGGGCACCTTCAAGAATGCATGGATCATGCAATCCCAAATAAAACCAAGACCCATTCCCCCAAAGGCAGGCGCCTGGTCTGGTGGACCCCAGCCATAAACAAACTTTACAACAGGAGGAGGAAGCTACTACATGACAGAGCAAAATCCCTAAAAGGGAAGGCGTCTCTGATCAGTACTAGCAAAAAACTACGATCACTCATAAAATCATCCAAGGCAAACTTTGAGAGAAAAATCGCAAAAGACACTAAAGACAATCACAAGGCCTTCTTTAGTTATGTTAGAAACCTGGGTGGAAACTCCCAGATGTGCTCAGAGTTAGTCCAAAATGACACAAAATACACTGAACCCACTGACATTGCCAACATTCTGGCAGACAGGTTCAGTGCAAATTTCTCTTCCCCCTCCCCCCCAAAAGGAGAAATAACTATCCCAGCAGAGTGTAGCCTCCCTAACATCTCAGATGCCCAGGTGAGAGCCGCCCTCTCTAAAGCTAAAAACACAGCATCAATGGGACCGGATGGTGTCCCGGGCTGTGTGCTACATGAACTCCAAGAGGAACTAAACCCACACATAAGGCTGCTGTTTAATCTTAGCCTTACTACAGGATACGTACCCAAAGAGTGGCGTACAGCAACAGTGGTCCCACTTCACAAAGGCGGTGCCTCTACGGACCCTGGAAATTACTGCCCCATAAGCTTGACGAGCCTGGTCTGCAAAGCTATGGAGAGGATCATTATGGAACTCATAAACAAAGACATTGGGGACCTACAGACATTGGATCCTACTCAATTTGGCTTTGTCAAGGGCAGATCCTGCCTTTTGAACTTGGTCGACTTTTTTAAAACAGTCACTAAGGCCATTGATGAGGGTAAGGCAGTTCACACAGCCTACCTTGACCTTGCAAAAGCCTTTGACACAATACCCCACTCGGGCATCATAGACAAACTCACCAGCTTAAATGTAAACCCATATGTCACAAGATGGGTTGCAAACTGGCTCAAGGACAGAACCCACAGGGTCAGAGTTGCTGGAGCTATGTCAGACTCTAAGCCAGTCTGGCGGTGTCCCACAGGGCTCAGTCCTGGGACCCCTCTTGTTCGGCATTTATTTTTCAGTACAGGCAAACATAGGAGGATTGTGGCTGACAAAGTTCGCAGATGACTGCAAACTGGGCGCCATAATTGATACTCCAGCGGACACAAACATCCTTCAGAGAGGCCTCATAGAAATGGATAATTGGTGCTAGAGCCATGGCCTTAAGCTGAACGCCAAAAAATGTATAGTCATACCCTTTGGGAAAAACAAGGTACCAACAAATTACCACATAGGCAGTAATCCATTAAGTACGGAAGAGGTAATCAGGGACCTAGGGACCCAGGTTGACAGTAACCTCTCATTTGACACTCACATTGCCAAAGTGGTTAGGAAGACCTTCTATATTGCCCACCTTATCATGAAGGGTTTCACATCTAGATCGAGAGGTCATTGTGCCCCTGTACTCTTCTCTTATCAGGCCAATGATTGAGTACAATGCCCCATTTGGGATGTATCTCACCCGACACCTGCAGCAGTTGGAAAGACCCCAAAAGTTCCTCACCAAGAGGCTAAAGGGTCTTAAACATATGTCATATGCTGCCCGACTGAAAAAACTCCAGCTCTATTCAGTCGCATACCGCCTACTCAGAGGTGATCTGTGTCTGACGTACAAGGCGATGTCCAATCCTGAATTAATGGACATGCTCCACCTCAGAAAATCCAAATCCATCAGAGCCACGAGAACAAGTGACTTAAACCTCAACACAGAAATAAATAGGACGTGCTGGAGGGACAGATTCATAACCCAGAGGCTCCCTACACTCTGGAACAGAATCCCAGTCCATGTTAGGCAGAGCCCCTCACTGACTCTATTCAAGAGAAATCTCGACTAGTGGATGGGAGATCGTAGGTTTACCCCGAGGGTCATCTCTGTGTCACTACTAGACAGAGGCATAGTAAACTAAACCCTAAAAAGGGCGTAGTATTCTCATCCTAAGGGGTGGTGTAAGCCACATACACTCTGGCTAGGCTTATAAATGCCTTAGGGCAGATAGCCTAGTACGAACCTGTGAACCTATGAACCTATAAGATCGGAGAGCTCTTCCATGTTTCTTTTCATGTAGTCCAGGGAGGTATGTCTTGGGTCATTCACACTAACATAGACAATGACAGAGTCATATTTGTACTTGTTGTGGATTGACCTGAGTGTGTGGGTTATGTGGTGGATCCTGGCACCGGACAAGCAGCTGACAGTAACCTTCTCCTTGTTTAGCCTGATGAGTGGGACATCCGTTTGCCTGACTATAGAGTCACCTATGCCTAGTGTGTTGGGTACATTGTTTTGCCTTATGGGCTGTTGTTGAGTGGCACACAGAGTCTGTGGGCTATGTGTCATTTGGGTTGTGTTGGGGGGTGGAGGTTGCTTGCGTTTCTGCTTTGGTGGTCTCTGTTGCTTGAACAGATTGTTATTGAGAGCCTCCATGAATGTTTTTGTGTTTCTATTTGTGGACTTTGGTGGTGTAGGTTTAGTGGGACTATGTGATGAGTGTGGTGGGTGCACTTGTTTACCTTCCCCTCTTGACTGTCAGGTTCAGTCTTGGTTGGAGAGAGCTTTACCTCCAGTTTGGCTAGATAAGTGCATCTCTCACAGGTTGTGGTGTTGGGTGGTAGGTGGAGAGGGTTGTCTTTGTACATGAGGCAGTTGTCACATTGCCCCAAGATGCCCATATTCATCAGATAGACAGGAAAGACCTCTGGGAGCTGACCCTTGGACATGCTTGAATAAAAAACTACTTTCATCTAGATAAGTGAGGAAAGGGAGTATAAGAGCTGTTTTTCTCTAAGCAAGTGAGGAAAGTAAGTACAAAAACTGTTTTCTTGTAGGTAAAGGGGAAGGTTGAGTGCTGCAGTAATTTGTAGCTTATTTAGTGCTAACAACAAGTTCTGAACAAGTGCTGAGCACGAATAAGCAAATTCAAGTGCTAAAACTAAGAATCTGTACCTGGATCTTGTGGTAGATAGCCTACCTAGTGCTTATCACTCCCACTGATAAGCTAAAATGCTTCCCTGCAACACAGGCTTGGGGGGCTCAGAAGCTTATAAACAGTCCTGGATACAGCAAATCTGTATCTGGACTAGACTGGTTACAGGAAAAGATGGAAAAACTGCCCAAACAGCCAATAAACTACAATTTCTGTGGGGTTATTAAAAACAGGATGGAAGCAAAGGAAACAAGATGGATAGTTAAGCTTAGAGGTGACTATGGGAGGGGACTTAATGATAAAGTCCCTATTAAGCCCATACTTAAGTTAAGGAGATTGACGAAGTGATTATCACCCCCTTTTTTATATGTATGTGTGTATATTTGTTTTTGTATTTTATTATTCACATTTTTTTATTGCAGATGTGTGTATATATATATATATATATATATATATATATATATATATGTGTGTGTGTCTTGTTAATTTGTCTGATGAAGCAGTAGTGAATAATGTGAAAGCACTTACGTTTTGTTGCTTTGCCCTGAATAAACTATTGATTCTGGAGAACTGCCATTTGTGTTACCTTGACTGTTTGCTTCTTGGTGATCATTTCTATATGTTAAATTATAACAGGTCCCCTGATGTTATGCAGAGAGGAATATGTGCTGATTAAAATCATGTAAAATGATAATTTTCTAGTATTTGAGATGATCTAGGTCATGCAGTTGCAGAACAATTAGCTGGTCTTTTTCACCTCCAGCAAACCTCTGCAGGTAGAGATGAACTGCCTGCAGGCTCAGACAGTTAATCAGGAAATGAATGAATCTTTAACTTCAAGGTATCTGTATAGGGAAACACTAAAACTACGTACTTAAAGGAGAAGTGAAAAATAGTTCATTGAAAATAAATGAAGTCTGGTATACTGAAGGGAATTAGAAGCAGATGCATTCCTACTAATATCAAATATGTCATTGTTAAACACAACAATGCAAAAACTATTAATTTGTGGTAGCCTGGGCATTCTTCTGTAAGGCTAAAAATCAGTTAACTGAAAGTATGCAAGTTGTTTTCCACATCTGGGAGGGAAGTTGAGATTAAACAAGAATACACGTTATGTGCGCTGTACTGAACGCGGGCTATAACATGTTTTGCATGATTAATGCTAACTTTAGTATGGGTAAAGCCTGCAGGTATAGCTGTCTAAATGGGGCATCTGCCCATTTATTTATTTATTTGTTTTTGTTTGTTTATTTATATTATTTATTTATTGACATTTATTACTGGGAAAGTCTGACTGGGTAGGTACCCATTTTCAGGCTCGGGGAGAAAATCTCTGAAGATTACAAAAACATTTTAAGAGAAATGATTTTACAGTCTTCAAAAATAATACAAAAATATCTACAGTTTAAATAATTATTCCAAATTAGACATAATATGAATACATTGGTTAAGAGTAGATACACCTTATATGACAAGATTTAATATTTAAAGAAAGTTTATCCAGTTTAGAGAAACTAAAGGAAAGTCAGTATAAGATAAACAGGAACTGCAATTTGAAGTAGGAGAAAAAAAACAGGATTATGGCATATTTAGACAGAGAATCTAGGAAAGTCTGACTGGGTAGGTACCCATTTTCAGTGGAGGCTCGGGTAGAAAAGCTCTGAAGTATTACAAAAACATTTTAAGAGAAATAATTTTACAGTCTTCAAAAGTAATACAAACATATCTACAGTTTAAATAATTATTCAAAATTAGGCATAGTATGAATACATTGGTTAAGAGTAGATATGACTTATATGACAAGATTTAATATTTAAAGAAAGTTTATCCAGTTTAGAGAAACTAAAGGAAAATCAGTATAAGATAAACAGTAACTGCAATTTGAAGTAGGAGACAAAAACAGGATTATGGCATATTTAGACAGAGAATCTAGGAAAGTCTGACTGGGTAGGTACCCATTTTCAGTGGAGGCTCGGGGAGAAAAGTTCTAAAGTATTACAAAAACATTTTAAGAGAAATAATTTTACAGTCTTCAAAAATAATACAAAACATCTACAATTTAAATAATTATTCCGAATTTGACATAGGTTCATAGGAGTTTACTAGGCTAACGACCACAAGGGCCTTTTTTAAGCCTAGCCATGCATCCCAAGTCTCTGACAAGTTCTGATACCCTTGATAAGTGTAAGCATGGGCCTGGGAGATGAACAATTATGGGTTACATGTTTGCATTAGAGACATAGGTGACATAATATGAATACATTGGTTAAGAATAGATACAACTTGTATGAAAAGATTTAATATTTAAAGAATGTTTATCCAGTTTAGAGAAATTAAAGGAAAGTTAGTATAAAACAATCAGAAACTGCAATTCGTAGTAGTTGTAAAAACAGGGTTATGGCATATTTAGATAGAGAATCAGGGTAGATAAATTGATTGATTTAAGGAAGTAAGTGAAGAAGGAGGAGTATAACGTACATCAGAAGAAGTTCCTTACATTATGGAATGAAAAGGCTTAAATTGTTGATTAAACTGTGTGATACCAGTGTGGACCAGTCATCTTTTGTTCCTTTTTAGTTTTTGGTATGTTGGTTTTTGGATATCCAAAGAGGAAAACCAGCAAAAAAAAAAAAGAGGAAAAATAAACCATAAAGAAAAAAAAAAACTCAGTTTGAGACCTTCGCACATGTGAGTTCAAAAAGGCAGTGTAGTCATAAAATCCAAGAAATTGCATTGTAATCCACTCCGTCAAGTGTTTTCGTCCCTCCACACTTAATACTGGGACTTTATCAGAACAAACATAGTATAAATACAACTTCCTTATAAACCCTACCCAATTAACTAATATTGTCAACTCATCTACTTTTAAAGATATATACTACTGTAAAACTTTAAAATAAGATTGTCATGTTACTTTTATATACCCAAATCAATTTCTGCATCTCATATTTATTCAAGAAGTAAGCGTATGGTATATTTCTCTACCATTTTTTGATTCCCTGACATGATTTTAAGATTTATTGTTTCTGTTTGAAACTGAGACGTATATGCCCACATCTATATTTTTATCAGTCACATATAAGTATGAACTTTTATTAATGGTACATGTGTAAACCATATATTTCAGAATGTATTTAGTATTCAAATTAATATACATTTTTATTTTTCAGTAGGTGTATGTATGTATATATAATTCTATTGGCATGAGATGCAGGAATTGTTTTAGGTTTATAAAAATAACATTCCTACTTACCTATTTAAAAGCGAGTAATTTTAGGACTGGGTAGTGGAAGTGATTCGAAAATTGTTATGGAAGATTCACATTTCTTCAAGTAATAGCTGAGTGGTGGGATACAATGAAATTTAAAGTACCATAGAAATGAGAGAGAAAGATGGATGGTGGAAAGTAATTAGACTTATTTAGTGAGGTTATCAAAGTTTACAGTATTGCAGTTGAAGGGAAATTTTACAGAATAAGAAGAGGTGCAGTGTGCTAAATGGAAAATAAAGCAGTATTTGGATAATATGCATGAGTTTAGAAAGGTTGCTGTTAAGCAGGTATTGTTTGGTAACAAACCCAGAGCATAAAAACTGTCAGTACAACTTAGGCAAAAGAAAATAGAAAGGACTATTGCCAAACGTAGGAACCTATGACTAGAAAAAATCAAAGACCCTTAGAGGTATTAAAGAGTGATCAGAAATTATGTGAAAATCTGTATAGATCAGATGAATGGAGAAACAAGGAAAAAGGGAAATATTTATGGAAGACTTAGATAAGATAAGGCTAAAGAATTAATAGCTAAGATGGGAGGGATAAGATAAAGATGATGCTGTGTAATTAATCAGGAGGGATGTCTCCATGAGCAGATGGTATTCATGAGGATGTTTGGAAGTGAGGAAGGAAAAAAGTGATAAAGCTCTAGAAGGTTGCGTTTAACAGTATTTTAAAAGGAGGGCTATACCAGCATTTCAGAAGAAAGCTGTGGTGGCTGTGCTACCCAAAAGAGGACAAAGATCATTTAAGCCAAGTTTGATGGAGTTTAATTTCAATTTTGAACCATGGTTATAAAGTATTTATGTCTAAACTAGCTAAGAGAATGGTTCATGTATTGCCAAAGCTGTCAGATATGGATAAGTGTGGTTTTGTGAAGGGGGCAAACATTTGATAACATTAATAGAACAATGATGATCCAGAGAGAAGCATAGTGCAACAAGACATCACTATTATTGGTGGGTCTTGATGCAGAGAAGGCATTCAGTAGAGTAATTTGGGAGTTTATGAACAGGGCAGTGGCAGCATTTGCATTTTCAGATAGCATAATGAGGTTAATTAAGAAGATATATGAAAGGTCAGAGACACAAATCAGAGTGGGAGGATTACTCACTGAGAAGCTGATTAGAAGAGCCAGGCAGGAGTGTTCTCTTTCCCCCTTTATTATTTGTCTTATACTTAGAGCCATTGGCAAAGGAATTAAGGGACTCACAAATTTAAGGGTATGACTGGTATAATACTCAAGAAAAATAGCCTTATTTGCAGATGATATTTTTTTTGTATTTGATAAATCCAGATAAGGATATTTCAGTATTGTGGAACATTATGAAACAGTTTAAAGTTTTTTTAAGGATGTAAAATAAATGAAGATAAAACAAAAGCTATAGTTGTAAACTATGTTCCCACACTTGAATTGGTGTAGCAATACTCATATGTATGGACACATGATAAGATGAACTGTTTGTGTTTGGATTAAAAGAAAAATATTCTATTATGGCAGCTAAGGATATGTGGGAAGACACCTAAATAGTATATACTACAAAGCAAGAAGTTGGTAGCACATGACTATGGATACGAATGTTATGGTACAAGCAGTTAGTGTTTCTTGTCCCTTTAATTCTGTATGCAGATCAGGAATATTTTTATCAACCAGAAGAGAAGTTATGAACAACAATTAATAAAGAAATTAAGGAATTTATTTGAGAGAGAAAGAGGGCAAGAGTTAAATAGGATAAGTGTTCTAGGATTACTGGACTTGAAGGGTACTTTAGAGCTACACAGTTAAGGCTCATTTATGTAAAAGAAGCAGAAGGTTACAAATCAAAGTGGAATGAAATTATGTTCGGGGTGGAGTTCATGAAATAAGGAGAGACTAGGATTTTGAGTACAGGACCTTAAGTACAATGATAATAATGACTATACAGAATTATTATAGTTGGAAGTAACAAAGTGTTATCAGAACTAAGCCAACACTGGATGGAGAAAGGAGAGGTCACCAATAGGGGCTGCTGTAAGTTGGGGCATAGAAAATGGGAAATAGGAAAGAGGGAGCTGGAATTTATTAGAGAAGATTAGGGAATCAAGGTACTGAGAACAAATAACTAGGGAGGAAAAAGCATTAGAGTCGGTGGAGGTCAAATAGAAGTTTTCACTGAGGGTCTGAGACTACCTTCCCTACCAGGGAGTCCCAGTGAGGATTCCTTCTGTATTGACAATTTTAGTGTACCTTTTCTATTAAAGCATGTTATCAGGGGCTGAGGCTTCTATGTTTCATGGTTGTTACTAAGAGTTTTTACCTGTAAGTTAATTATGCTCTCAGGAGCTAAGACCAGTTCTGTCAAGCTCCAATACCTGCTTGTCAGACACTTTTTTGCATAGACAGTCCTTGTTTTCTTTGGGAATTCCCTTGTACATAATCATGTTTTAGGAGAGAAAAGTGTAACTTTTTTATCAAAACTGATTGCCAAGATCTGAAGTTAGTATGTTTGGTAACTGTGAGTGAAAATATATATATATATTTTGCCTCAAAGATTAAATTTTGAGTCATGAGGTAAGACATTCTTTTAGACTTTATCTCTTTGTCAGGCACCTCTTGAGGCTAGGATGTGAAACTGCATCCCAGTAATTTGGTTGTCTTATCTCTGGGCAGCAAGTAAAGAAAAATTGTGTGTGTGTGTTTGTTTGTGTTGGGGGGAATGGGGGCAGACTTCAGTCTTGAATCAAGCTCCTTTACAAAAGGCCAGAACAGTGCTTAAAAACATGAACAAAATCAAATAAAGCAATTGCTGTAATACCAGAGCTGAGTCACAGTAATAGTACTTTTAAGTTTAGGTACTAAAGTCAATAGCTGTTCAAATGGCCTGTTCTTCAAAAACACACACAACAAAAGTTCTTTTAAGTTTAAATACCAGAGTCTGATAGCTGTTCAGCTGCCTTTTCTTCAAAAGAACACACAGTAAAAGAAACAGTTTTGGAAAGCTAAGTGCTTTCATCCAAACATTTAATGAACTTCTTCCTCCAGCAACTCCTCTCCAGGTCCGTCCTCCACAGCTAGTCCCAGTGCATCTTGCCCTGTGATAGCTGCAGTTTTTCAGAGCATTCTGCAGCACCAGTGTGCTACCATAAGCATCTAAGCAGTGGAAGTGGGTTTTCATTAGTCCAAGGACGTTTGATGATGTTGCATGCCTGTGTTGGTGCGGAGTTGTATGCATTGTCTGCCATGCTCTGTTGGTTGCATATCAATGTCATGAGCCATGGCTTGTTGTCATATCTAGCATGATTAATATGATGTCCCTAAGGGAAGTCAACCCACACATATTGCTGGTATAAGCTGCAAGTGTGCCAGAAGTGGAAATCATAGGCACTGCCTGGGTGGCTTACAGACACATTGCATATTATATTCTGTGCCTTGTAGACTACATGGCAGCTAATGGTGGTATATCTCTTATGGTTGATATGCCATTGTGTCTGTATCCTATGTGGGACCTTGAAAACAAAGTGGTTACAGTTGATGGCACCAGTTTGCCTTAAGGAAATGGACAATTTCATAGAATGCCTGCATAGTGTTTCATTTCTCTGCAGTATGTAGAAGCCACATATGACTCTCTTTCTACTTTAACATCACACAGAAGAATTGGATTAATATCCATGAGTCATATTACTCCCTATTTGGCTGCCCTTTTCCAAGGATTGTCAGCTAAGGCAGGTACCTGGGATACACCCACTTTGTTCCCAGTTGGTCAATGGAAACTCCCTGTCCCTGGGAGTTTTACTGCTGCACATACCTTAGTGTCCACACGAATATGCATTCCATACAATGTTCACTTGTAATAGCAGCACGTGTGCCAGGTCTTATATGTTGGCTCTGCCTACTATGTCCCTGTTGTGGAGGTTATGGTATGTTAGGAGCAGTCAGATCCTTTGGTGAGGCAGCGGATGGTAACATGCACCGTCATAGTTACTGGCAGTGAGGTTAGCCTCTAACATGTGCATTTCAGCTAATCAGGCTGCTACCTCTAATATAACAGCACAGTGTCTGCCCTTGTTCACCAAGTATAGCTACACTGACAGCTGTGTCTTACAGCACATTTTGTATACACTTTGAATCTCTGTGCCATGTTATTTGCTTTCATTTACATTTACTTTTGCTGTCATTATTATACTATTGTTCATTTTCATCTCATTATACATTCATTTGCATATTATGCCAGCTGCAGTTTTTTTTTTGTATAATTGCATGGCTGCATTACCTATGACTCTGCATCAGTCCCAGCTTGAGTTTCAATGCACACTACATCTCATGCATTGCGTTTTTTTTCTCTCTCTGAATCCTAGCCATAATGTCCAAAATGTCCAAGCCTGAGGGTAGAGCAGAAAAATAGCAGTTTTGCAGTAGCAAAGAAGAATACCACACAGGCAGAGGTTGTCAGTATTATGCAGTTTAAACTTTACCTGTATCTTTTTAATGTCCTTTCATATTATTCTTGCAGTATTCATAACAGAAGGGATCTCCTGCCAATTATAGCTCAATGTCTGGCCAGTATACCAAAGCCTTTAGTACTTACAAGTGCTGTACGTCATACATTTGCTCCCTGCACAAGGTGTAGGGCATAAAGGTGACATATGGGCACACACACTCAGAACTTCTTTGCTGCCAGTCCGAACCCCATCAGTGAACATCAGTCTGAACGCCTTTCTTCTGTGCTGGTTACCAAGCTGAATTTTAGATAAGTGTCCTGTTGGGGGTTTTCTTTATCTTTTTTTTTTTACTTTAATGTTGGTTGGTTTCATGTCATCCAGGAAGGAAAACTGACAGTGTGGGAGGCAGATTCCCCATAAAGACCGACATGACCAGTGTCTCTTCTGTTTGGGTGCTTCCTATTACCATACACAGTGCTCTGTCTGCCATGCTTTTGTCCCCAAGGCACTAAGTGGTTGTCTCTCCTCCTTATCTATATATCTTGAAAATCAGTGTCTTAAGCTGTTGGATGAAGGTGCTATGGTGGAGACTTCCCATAATGAGGGTCATCTGTCAGCCAAGAAAAAGGCCAGAAAACTTAGGCCTGATACGGCTGCTGTACATCTTCCTCCAGATGTGTCTCTCATGGCTAGTGAAAGTCAGAAGGATTTTCTGGTTTTTGCCTTGGATTCCTCTGCCATGACTCTGTCAGAGGCTGGCATGGATCAGAATTCTTACACGTCTTCGAAGGCTTTACAAATGTCTGCTCTAGATGTTTTTTTTTTTTTGTTTTTTTTAACGCCTTTTCTAAACACTTGCGACACAGGCAAATTTACATTTATATAAAAGTAATCAAACTGTATTAAGAAGTTCACATTTACAAACATTATATTTCACATATATTGCTATATATCATATAACCTAAGCAACATTACATAAAATATTAAATTCCTGTTTTTTTTTTTTTTTTTTTTTTTAACAAGAAGCATCTTTATTAGACCATAACTTATGACATTGGTAATCATACATTTACAGAAATGAAAACAAACGATGCTGACACAATCCTAGTTGCAAGCATTTTGCATCACAAACCATACTGACACACTCCCAGTTGTAAGAATTATACATCACTTATAATCTACGCAATCATTTTCAGTCAAACATTACATAGCTCATTTAAGCCCTGCCTTTTTTAAGCATAATTCTTCCCCTGTATGTATTGTTCCCACAGTTCCCATTTTTTTCATATGTAGTTGCGACTACCCTTTTCTAAAGATGCCAATTCCAGTTGTTTTATCTCCATTACTCTATTCACTACTTCTAATATAGTTGGTTAAGATTTTAATTTCCATTTTCTAGTAATTGCTTTTTTGGCAGCCACCATAATTAGACACAACAAGGCCTTACCATGTCTAGGCAATTTGGATTCTGTATCACAGCTCAGAAAAATCATCTCCCTCATCAAACCAATATGCCCACCCAGGATCTCCGACAGTCCATCCTGCAGGGAATCCTTAAAGTCTGCCAACTTGCCACACTCCCAGAAAATATATTCCTAGTTACCTCTTTCTTCCCCATTGCACCTTCAACATTTGCTGTCTACCTGAGGAGAAAATTCTCTGGAGTCTACTTGGGGTATTAAAATATCTATGTAAACATTTACAAACAAAAATCCTAAAACTTCCAGATTTTGTTGCATATTTGGGAGACATACATATATCTTCCCATTGCTTTTTTGTGTGAATTTCTTATCCAGTCTGTCTTCCTAATCCTTTCTAACCTCATCTGATGGATTCTTATAGTTATCCTGCAATATTTTATATGCTGTACTAGTTATTCCTTTTTTTAATGGGAGCTTCTGCTGTAGATTCTACTAAAATCTCTACCAATGCTGGTCTTTCATTTAGGACCCCCGTATTTCTTTTTCTTTGGCTATACTTGTATATCAGTCCTTGATAGGGAAGGCAGTCTCTAATCTGCAGTCCAAATAAATTCTTGGCATCTTCCCATTCTATCATCTTTCCCTCTCTAGTTATTTGCTCCCAATACCTTGGTTCCTTTGCCAGTTTTCTCCAGTGAATTCCAGCCCCCTATTGCCTATTGTCTGTATCCCAAGTTGCAGTCATCCCTATCGGCAGAATGTCCTTTCTCTATTCCAGTGTTGGCTTAGTTCTTAGGATACTTTCTGCTACTTTATAGGTATAATATTCTGTATGATTATTGTTATTCTTCTTAAAGGCCTGCATCCAAAATCTATCTCTCCTTGTTTCTTGAGCTTACCCCTTTTCATCATCATCATCCCTTTCCACTTTGAACTATAGTTTTCTGCTTGTGCTATGTATAGGAGCCTTAACTGTGTAGCACTGAAATACTCTTCTGCCCTGTTCTACTAGGAGAATCAGCTTATCCCACTTGACTGCTGCCATTTTTCGTCCCAGATAAAGTCCTTCGGCTCTTTATTAATTGCTATCCACAACTTCTACTCTGGATGATAAAAATATGCCTGACCTATGTGTAAAACTAATGGGACTAAAACATTTTAAATGATTGTATCTTACTGCCCATATCCATATAAAAATGCTTCCATTTTCTTAGGTTTTGTATTATCTTTTGTTTAGTTTCTTCCCACATATCCTTAGCTGCCATACCAGAATAATTTCTAATCCACAATCCTAAATGCTTCATTTTATCATGTCACCATAAATATGGATATTGCTGAGCCAATTCATATGTGGGTACATAATTTGCCACTATTGACATTCTTTTAGCTTCATTAATTTTGTATCCCGAAAAGATTTGAAACGGTCTCAGAATGTTCCACAACACTGTAATGTCTCTTTCTGGTTTTATCAGGTATAAAATAATATCATCTGCAAACAGAACCAAGTTTTCTTGACTTGAGCCCCTTATTTTCTTTGCCAGTGTTTCTAAATATAATGCAAATAACAAAAGGGAAAGAGGACACCCCTGCCTGGTTCCTTTGCTCAAGCAGAAAATATCAGAGAAGACCCCACTCACTTTAATTTTCACCTCTGATCACTCCTATATCCTCCTAATCAGCCTTATATTTTTTTCAGGAAATGCAAATGCTTGCATAAAGTCTCAGTTTACTCTGTCAAATGCTTTCTCTTCATCAAGACCCGCCAACAACAGTGGTATTTTCTTACATTCTGCCTCCCTCTGGATCATCAATGTTTTGTTAATGTTGTCAAATGTTTGCCTCCCCTCCACAAAACCACATTGATCCATACCTATCAATTTTGGCATCACATTTGCCATACTTTTAGTCATTATAGACATGAACACGTTATAATCACGGCTTAATACTGCAATGGACCTGTATGAAGCTGGATCTGATGGATCTTTACCCTCTTTAGGTATTACAGTTACCACTGCTTTCTTCCAGACTGTTGGTACTTCTCCTCCTGTTAAAATAGTGTTAAACAAAACCTTCCAGATTTTTATCAGTTTTTCCCCTCCTAGCTTTCACAGGAATACCATCTATTCCTGGGGACTTCTCTGTAGATTGGTTGTACATCACAATTTTTATCTCATATCCTCCTATACTGACCGTTAGTAATTGAGCCTCATCTACCTCTAATCTTGGCATATTTAACTCTTCCATAAACATTTCCGTTTGTACCTTTTCTTGATTTCCATACTTCTCTGCTTTATACAGACTTTCACAGAATTTCCAAAATGTTTCTAATACCTCTACTGGATCTCTTGTTACCTTCCTTGTTTTAGGCTCCCTAAGCTTGGTGACATCGCTTTCTACTTTCTGTTGCCTGAGTCGTTGTGCTAAAAGATTTTGTGCTCTAGTGTTATTATCAAAAAACAATTGCTTAACAGCAATCTTTCTAAACTCGTGCATATTATCGAGGTAATCCCTTATTTTTTGCTTAGCATTCTGCAGTTGATCTTCTTGTTTTTTGAGATTCTGTGAGAGAGGGTTGTCACCAAGCTTAGGGAGTGTATAACAAGGAAGGTAGCAAGAGATCCGGTAGAGGTATTAGAAATATTTCGGAAATTCTGTGAAAGTCTGTATAAAGCAGAGAAATATGGAACTCGAGAAAATGATCACATGCTCCTATAAAAATCCTGCTACCCATATCAACCTGTATGGGTTTACCCAAATTATCACCTCTTCTACAAGGACAGACAAATCCTCCAAAAGACAGTCTATCCTTGAATGGATTCTGATTAACAATCCCACCTTTTGTTCCCAGTCAGGTTGTCTCCCTGATGGTCTTAGCAACAATTAGCCAACCTTTAGCCTAAGGACCCAGACACACCAATGTAAGTTGACCACCTTCCGTACAATCAGAAATAAAATTAACCCTGACAATTTTATCTCAGCTCTAAAGAGCTGCAACTGGCATGTTCTTAAATATCTACCCCTGGAAGAGGCTGTTAAGTTATTCAACACAACTTTTCTTAATATAGTAGACTGACATGCACCCTTGAGAACTATGAGAGTAAAAGCCAACTATGCATCTTGGCTAAGCAAGGAATGCATATCATTGCTAAAAGCTAGCGATAAAGCTTAAGAGCATTTTCATAAAAACAAATCCCAGGCCACAAAACTGACCTACCTACAACTGAGAAACAAAGCTAAAAAATTAGTCAAACTTGACAAAATCAACTACTACCATAATATTCAAACAAAACACTGTAATGACCCTCAAAAGTTCTGGTCGGCCATTAATAATATACTACATCCAGGTAAATCCACCACTCCCTCAACAACAGTATTATTTATTTGTTTATTTGCAGTTTGTTAACCGGGAAAGTCCATTGTGCTAAGATGAGCCCTCTTTCAATGGAGGCCCGGGGAGAAAATCCCCATGTAAATATATATACATACAGTCAAAAATACATATACATACAATCAAAATTCCAGTATAAAAGTATAAGTTAACAAGCAATATAAATAGACATAGTATGCCAATGAATAGAAAGGTTATAAGATTCTGTGTACCATTTTGTGAAATAATAAAATGTAGATATGAAATAGTTTGTTTTATATAGTAGAAGGAAGATAAGAGAGAGAGGAGGAAGGGGAGGGTAGGAGTAGATTAGTATTGGATGGATACAGATTGGGGTATGGATGAGGAAGACTGAGGTGGATGTCAAATGTGTAGGAGGAGGAGGTAAGGTGTGGGTGAAAGTAAGTGAAAATATTTAGGAAGGGTGGGAGCAGCAACATTCCCGTTTGGAAGTGAGATGAGAATGAAGTAAGGTTTTGAAGGTAGCGAGGTTCTGTAAGGTACGGATGTGAGGGGGGAGGGAATTCAATTTCCGTGCAAGGCAGAAGGACAGAAGAAATTGACCAAGAGTTCGTAGGGGCTTGTACAATTCAAGTAGGTTTTGATTATTGGACCTGGGGGTTTGGTATGGAAGATGCATGGTAAAGGTAGAAGAGAGAGCAGGACAGTCAGGAGGCTTAAAAATGAGTTTATGGGCAGTAGAGAGATGAATGTGAGATAGGTAGTTGGGGAGCTCAAGCCAGTTTAAGGAGTGTGGATAGTTACAGTGATGAGAGGGAGATTTGGAACCTATAGTCAACTTTGCAATTTTGTCATAGCAGGTTGCTAGTTTAGATTTGAGGGTGGCTTGGAGATTGATAAGGATGGGAGCACCATACATGAGAGAGGGGAGCAGATAAGTAGTGGAGAGAGTAAGTTTAGTACATGAAGTAAGGAAGCAATTGTGGCGGTAAAGCATACCAAGTTTTTGGTGTTTTTTTTTTTAATAGTAGTTTGGAGATGAATATCAAACTTGAGTTACTCGTCAATAATGATGCCAAGGAGCTTGGTATGGGATACTACTTTGATAGGTATCCTATTTTGACTTGTAAGTAAGAAGATATTTTTGTCTGTTTTAGCGTTTTTAGTAGGGGTGAAAATCATAAGCTTGGATTTAGAGGCATTAAGGGCTAGCTAGTTATTGAGCATCCAGGTCTCTGTATTGGTGAAGGCTGCCTGAGTATCTTACAAGAGTGTAGGGTGAGATTTAGCAGAACAGATAATTGTTGAGTCGTTGGCATATTGGATGAGTTTAGTATTAGGGATGCAAAGATAGAAGTCATTTATGAAGATGTTAAAGAGTAAAGGGCCTAGTAATGAGCCTTGAGGGGACACCTGTGAGAGTGTCTAGGAAGGAAGAGGCATTTATTCCATTTGACGGTCTCTTGTCTCTTTGAGAGGCATTTGGTAAACCAGTTGATGGTTGCTGGAAAAACACTGAGGTTAGAGAGTTTAGAGAGCAATAAGCTATGGGAAATGGTATCGAAAGCTTTGGCTAAGTCTAAGAATAGGGAGGATACTATTTTTCCAGAGTCTCATTTATGGTTGATAGTGTCAAGGAATGCTAGCAGGGCAGTGGTGGTACTATGGCCAGGTCTAAGGAAATGTTCTGTTGGGGTGAGGTGGTGATTATCGAGAAGGTAAGGTGGGAGTTGGAGATGAATATATTTTTCAAGAATTTTAGAGATGGTGGAGAGGATGGCTATGGAGTGAAAGAGATGTCAGAATTATTGCCACCTTTATGTAGGGGAATGATGAAGAATTTTTTCCAGAGGCGAGGTACATAGGATTCTTCAGTAGAGTGGTTAATTAAGATGCAGATGAGAAAAACAATGAAATCAGCTGATAATTTGAGAAACTCTGAGGGTAAGTCATATGGGACATTGGAACAAGGTTTTAGTTTGCTAAGAAGTTTTTTTATGGTGTTAACAGGAATAGGTTTGAAGAAAAAAAGGGGGTAGGGGTGTGGTATTGGTGGTAGAAGCCAGGGAGTGAGGAGGGTGGAAGGAGAGGGGAAAGAGTTTTTGGGGAATGAAGTGGTTGGCTTGGCTACGGAGTCAATGAAGAAGGAGTTAAAATTGGATGTTATGATGTGGTCAGGGGCATTGAGGTCAGGGCAGGGGTTATCTCTCCTACCAGGATTAAGGAGGGAGGAGACAGTGCTCCAAAAGGTTTTGGGGTTAGTTTTGTGGTTGTTCTGTAGCTTGTAGTAGTAAGTGTTACGGTCGGAGGCTATTTCTTTTTATACTAAGTTGCGAAGCTGTTTATATTTGTTCATGGAATCTGTAGATGTTCTTCGTGTTTCACTGTTGTAGTCATCACCTGTGGGTTATCCCTGCTGTGGTAGCCCTAGGCTGGCCTGAATATCAGAGTCAGTGTTTTTCTGCATCAGCTGCTGTCACTTGTTGACTGATGTCAGGTCGTCAGTGCTATAAAGCAAGGCAGCCGATGCCATTGCATCAGTCTTTTTTGACGTGGAGCTTGTAGCAGAAGTAGTTTGTAAGTGTGCCGGTCGGTCGCTACCAGAGTTCGAATTTCAGCTGAAAACTTCTAAAGCTAAGTACCCCGTTGAGAATCCTTTTTTCTTGCACTAACTGATGTCCGAAAAAGTTAACAATTGTCTTGCCTGTGGAAAGTACATCCCACACTGAGACTTCCATTCATACTGTGTCACTTGTTTAGGCCCAGACTGCAACATCCCCCATTGCCAGTTCTGTGCCCTGTTTAACGTGAGAACCATTCATCGTAGAGCTGTTATTGTAGACAGGTATTTTCGTCTTCCATTTTCACATTAAGAAATAGCATCCATCAACCAACAATCCGTAGACATTCTGAAAAAACATAGAGATAAAGATAGAGACAGACCACACAAGGCTAAACCTTCCGACGATGCTACTGCTAAGCAGGTCATCAGCTCTCTGGAATTCACTGAGGTGCTTTTGCAGCCCCTGATGCTCGATATGATATCTATGCAGGCATCTACCGAGACCCTTTCTGAGTCCGGTATGCCGCAGAAATATTCTTCATCTTCCAAGCCTTTGGTTATCTCTGCCTCGGTTGGGTCCAGAGCTGTGACGCAGGCACTGGCTTCCGAGAAGGCCTTTCGTGCTACTGATTCTAGACAAAAAATGATGTCTTCTCATCCGACTACCATTTCTCTCAGACCAATGGATACTCTTGGGCCTAGAAGCCAGGCCACTCCTAGAAAATCTACCTCTAGCCATCATTTTACTTCTGCTCTACCACCCCAAACCCAAATGCTTAAGATGACAGAGGAACTTATCTCCCTTATCAGGGGTAGTCAGGCCACATCTTAAAGGAAAAGACATCCTTCTCCTGAAATAATGAAAGAGCAGGATTCTGAAGAATCTAATTACTCAAACTTTGAAGAGGAACATCATCCTCTGACTGCTTATGAGGATTCAGATGCAGAGGAATCCATTCCTTCTGCCTCCCCACCAGAAGACCTTTCCTTTGGGGAAACCCTTCACACCCTCAGAGAACATTTCCACTGGGAATCTCAGGACTTCCCTCAGTCTAACAAAAGACTAAGAGAGTTTCTAGACCTGCCCCAACACAGACCCCTGGCCATCTCTGCATCTTAGAAGTGGTGGATGATGTTTTCCATGAATCCAGCTTAGCCCCTGATGCCCTCCCACCTGCTCCCAGTAAACCCGACAGGTATTACAGAGTACCAGATTTTCACAAATACCTGTACAGAAATCCTGCTGCATACCTGGAGGTCATTACACAGGGACCTAAAGGATCTAAGGCTAGTTCTGCAAAGAATCCTATTCCTTCTGACAAGGATTCCATAGCTCTGGACATTTGGGGTAAAAAAGTATACACCTCTGCAACCGTAGCTATCAGAGCACTCAACTGTCAGTTCCATATGTTAAAATATCAGCAACACACTTTGGAACTATTAAAGCAAAAGATTTCTACCTTTCCTGACTGTACCAATTCGAAAGATTTAAATTTACTGCACTCTACTTGTCAAGTGGCCAAACACCCTTTGTACTGTGGATGTGATGCCCTAGAAGCCTCAAGCAGGGCAGCAGTGTCAGGATCTGTCATTAGGAGACATGCATGGTTGAAGGAACAACCTCCCGCAATCATGTCAGGTCTAAATTAATTGATGCACCCTTGGATAAGGACCGCTTGTTTGGAGTAAAAGCAGAAGAGATACTTAAGATGGAAGACAAAGCAAAATCTATGCAAACAGTAAAATATTTCTTTCAGGTTCAACCTTCTAGGTTCAGCAGGAATTAAGTGCTGGTCCTTTCCTGCACCTAGCAGACAAGGGCAAGGTAAGCCCTGCAGGGGCAGACCACCCAGGCCCTTATCCCTGGGACAGCAGAGAACCAAACAGTGGACCACTTCCACCCCAAAGGCAGGGAGTTCTAAGCCATCCTTCTATGGCAAAAACTCTGAATGACTCCCTCTCCCCCATTTGCCCTCCTTTCACTCACCAAAAGCTAGGAGGAAGGCTTTCCCTCTGCAAAGAAAATTGGCTTTCCTGTAACAAAGGACCAATGGGTCTTAAAGATAATTTTTCAGGGATACAAATTCTCTTTCAACGCACTCCCAATTCCAAGAGGGTACCCAAATTTACCTCCAAATCAGTGGGCAGTGGCACTGAAACAAGTCCAAACTCTCATATTCCAGGGGAGTAGAACCTGTTCCTGCAGATTTAACAGGCAAAGGTTTTTATTCCAGTCTATTCCTTCTTCCCAGAAAAGAGGGCTCTTTTGGCACCCCATCCTAGATATATCCATTCTGAACATCTCTCTGGTGGTCCCCAGATTCAAAATGCTAACTTTACAGCAGCTGCTGTGTGTGCTGACAAAAAATGCCTGGTTAGTGACCCTAGACATAAAAGATGCCTATTTCCACATCCCCATAAGGGAATCTTGCAGGAAATTCCTGCACGTCAGAGCAGGCTCACAACACTTTCAGTTCTCTGCACTACCCTTTGGCTTATCTACTGCTCCCAGGGTATTTACCAAATGCTTAGGCCCAGCCATAGCATTTTGCAGACAGAGAAATATACAGATTTACCCTTATCTCGACGACTGCCTCATTCAGGCAAAGTGCAAAGAAAAGCTGCTGTAGGACCTCCTCTTTGTCAAAACCCTCCTAACTTCCTTAGGGTTCACCGTCAGTGAGAAGAAATCAAAGCAAACACCCTCAAGAAGGATCATTTTCTTGGGAGCACTGCTAGACACAGCATCCCAAATGGCCTCCCTATCCCCAGAAAACCAGAGCTTCCTGCCTCTCTACTTTACCCAGCTGGCTTCCAGAAGTTACCTCACGGCGAGGAAGTTCCTGCAAGTCTTGGGGTACAGGGCATCTTCCAGCCTTCTAATTCCTCTGGCCAGGCTTCACATGCAAAAACTTCAGTGGTATCTAAAGAACCTTTGATTTCAGCACTCTCAGACTCTAGAGATCTCTCTCCCTCTGATCCCCTGTATAAGGGCCAAGTTTCTCTGGTGGAAAGGGGCCTGTGCCAAGAACAAGGGTCTTCCCTTCATCCTCCGCCCTACCGGACAGACTATCACCACCGATGCCTCAGACATTGCTTGGGACGCTCACTTAGCAGGCAGGTGCACCCAAGGTCTTTGGGATGCCCAGCTTCTTCCCTTACACATCAACCAGAAGGAAATGATGGCAGTACAAAAGGCTCTGACATCATTCAAACCCAATCTCAGGCCAGGAGTTCTCCTTATCAAAACAGACAACACCACAGTAATGTGGTACATCAAGAAACAGGGAGGGACCCAGTCTTAGTCTTTATGCAGGCTAGCCATGAACCTCTGGCTGACAGCCTCCTCCATGGGATTACACCTAATAGCCCAATAACTACAAGGGATTACCAACACCCTGGCAGACCACTTAAGCAGAAACTTACTGGACCCACACAAATGGCAGCTCCACAGAAAACTCTTTCTACAAGTCACTCAGGGAGTGGGGAACTCCAGAGGTGGATCTCTTTGCTTCACGCCTCAGCCACCAGCTAAAAAAATTCTGTACCAGGGAGTATCACCACCTAGCCTGAAAGGTGGGTGCCTTGACCTTCCCCTGGAACTCCCTCTTTGTGTATGCATTCACTCCTCTGACTCTTACTCCCAAGGTACTGATCAAAATAAGGGAGAAGAGACCAAAGGCCATCTTCATTGCTCCAGATTGGCCCAGACAGCATTGGTACCCCTTACTGTGCAACCTGACATCACAGCCTCCCAGGCACCTTCCCCTGATCTCGGACCTCTTGAGTCAGGTGCAGGGGGGGATGCTGCACCCAGACTTGCAGACTTACAAACTGTCAGCATGGCTAATACTCTAAAAGCAAACAAGGGACTCCTGTTAAGCAAGCAGGTCCTAGACATTATCATAGAGGCCAGAAGGCCCAGCACCAGAAAATCTTACACAGGGAAATGGAAAAGATTCCGCTCCTGGAGCCAGTCCAGAGTGGGCAGTTCCTCTCAACCTTTCATCCCTCTTATCCTGGTCTATCTAGGGGAGTTACTCAATAGTGGCCTCTCCTTCTCTTCTATTAAAATCCACGCCTCACTCATTTCAGCTCATTTCGATACAGACGAGCCCCTGTTCTCACATCCTTTGATTAAACAATTCCTGAGAGGGGCTTCTAATATCAGATCTCCCAGAAGACCACCCATGTCAGCCTAGGATCTGAATTATGTTTTGGAAAAACTAATCTTACCACCCTTTGAACCTGCTGCTTCAGCAGAACTGAAATACCTCTCCTGGAAGACTGCTTTCCTACTAGCTATCACCTCAACCAGAAGGGTTTCAGAACTTCAGGCACTGATGGCCATTGAGCCCTTCATCATTGTCCATGCAGACAGATTCTCCCTGAGGACTAACCCCTCCTTTATGCCCAAGGTGGTATATAATGTGACTCTCAGACAGGCCATACATCTACCCACCTTCTTCCCTAACCCTCAAAACAAGGGGGAAAGAGTTGTGCACTCACTAGACATGCACAGACAGCTCAGATAGTACCTGGACTGTACTAAACCCTTCAGGAAAACAGAGCAACTTCTTGTCAGCTTTCCCCTAGGGGCAGAGGGGAATCCCATTTCCAAGCAAACCATTTCCAATTGGATATCACACTGTATCCATTTCTGCTACAGATTACATGGGAAACCACCCCTAAGTCTATTCATACCCATTCTACTAGGGCAGCCACCACATCCACAGCATTTCTCAGAGGAGTTCCCACCAGGGACATCTTGGAAGCTGCCACCTGGACCTCTGTCCATACCGTTACAAAGCATTACCACCTACCTCTTTTCTCTAAGGCTAGGGCAGGGTTTACCTCTGCAGTTCTGCAGGGCATGCTTACCCATGCCTAGGTCTCTAACTAATTCGTCCACCCCTCTCCTCAGCTTTGGAAATCCTCCCACAGGTGATGACTGCAGCAGTGAAACATGAAGAACATAGTACAGTTGTGTACACTTACCATAAATGTAGATGTTCAAGTGTATTCACTGATGTTCTTCATCTTCCATTGCTGCAGTCCTGACTATTGGGTATAGTCCGCGTCCAGTCGGCCCGAATACCAGAGTATAAGGCTGACGTCGGTCAGGGCGCATTAGACTGACGTCAGTACGTCAGAGTACTAATGCGCATGACCGACGTCATATCCTCAGTCTTTTTTGCCGCATGGTCTGATGCAGAAGCAGTTTTGCGAGTGCAGGTTGGCGTACTGAAATATTTCCGAAACCGGAGTTTCAGACCGAAACAGAGTTGGCTAAGTACCCCGTTGGGGAACATTTTGGTTTTTTCTTGCCTCAGTATTTTACCGGATGTCAGAAAAAGTGAATAACTGTATTTCTTGTGGGAAACAGATACCTCATAGGGATTATCATACCTTGTGTATACCTTGTTTAGGGCCTGAGCACGACGTTGTTGGTTGCCGCTCTTGTGCTAGGTTTAACAAACGCACTATTAAGAGGAGGTTAGACTGTGCCAGGTTAGTGTTTGGGAAGCGTTGCAATTATACAATGCCATCGGATGCTCCGACGCCCGCTTCCTCCAAGAAGCGCAAGGATAAAACAGTGAAGCCTAGGGTTGAGGAACCGGCAGTCCCGGACGTCGGTTCTTTAGAAGGCTCAGTGGAGCCGGAGGTTTTGCCAGGAGTTTCCATGGAGTCCCAGGCAGAAACTATTCTCTTACAGGATGTGCCTTCTCAGGAGGTAGGCCAGGCTGAGGGGGCTTCTCAGGTGACTGTTCTCCCCTCTCTTCCCAAGGTAGTTAGAGCCTCTCCTTCTGTTGCCAAAACTTCTTTGAGAGGTAGGCCTAGTTCAGCTTCAGTGGGGGCTTCCCCTAGCATTTCGGGTTCTGTACCTAAGAAACATATGCTTAAAATGGCAGAAGATTTGATTACTATGATTAGGGGTTCTATGCCCCCGCCTGATAAGAGGCCTAGGGTGGAACCGCAGTTTGATAGTTTTGAACAGTGTTCAGAGGCTTCAGAATCTTCTGTGGAAGATATGCAGGAGTATCCTACTTATTCTGATTCTGATGTGGATGATTCCACTCCTACAGCTTCTCCGCCTGAGGATTTCTCATTTTCAGAGACTTTGCATTCCATGAGGGAGCACTTTAAATGGGAAGGCCAGGATTACTCTGATTCCAGGAAAAGGCTTAGGGAGTTCTTGAATTTACTCCAGCAAAGGCCTTTAGCTATTCGTCCTGTGTTGAATGTGGTGGAAGATGTTTTGCAGAGGCTTCCCTGAACCCTGACTCTTTGCCTCCTGCTCCTGTTAAGCCTGATAGGTATTATAGGGTGCCCGAAGCTCATAAATATTTGTTTAAGAGTCCTAGGGCGGACCCAGAAACTATTTCTCAAGGGCCTAAGGGTGTAAAGGCTTCTGTGGTTAAAAATCCTGTTCCCTCTGATAAAGAGGCAAGGGCTTTGGATAGGTGGGGAAAGAAAGTGTATACTTCTTCCACTCTAGCCATGAGAGCTTTGAATTGTCAGTTTCACATGTTAAAATATCAGAATTATCTCCTTTCACAATTGAAATCTAAGGTGGATGCTTTGGCGGAAGGTATTGAGTGTAAAGAGTTGCTGGATTTGGTTCATGTGTCTGAACAAGTGGGTAAGCATTCTTTGCAATGTGGTTTTGATGCTGTACAGGCCTCCTCGAGGGTGGCTGCTACCAGTTCTGTTCTTCGCAGGCATGCCTGGTTGAAGGATCAGAATTTAGCTGAGCATGTTAAGACACGGATTTTGGATGCTCCTTTACAGTCTGATGTGTTGTTTGGTTCGCCTGTGGAAGCAGTTTTAAAGAAAATGGAGGACAAAGCTAAGTCTATGCAAACTGTTAAAGATTTTTGCAGGTGCAGCCACCAAGTTTAGTAGAAATTGGCCTGCTAAGGGGTGGACATATCCTGCTTATGATTCTCAGTCTAGGGGTAGGTCTAGACGTGGTAGGGGCAGGGCTCAAGGTTCTTTTAGGCCTAGAACAGGAGTTCACCTGCTCAGACTTCTGGTGAGGGCAGGGGTCAGTCCTTTCGTAAACAGACCCAATGACCTGTCTTTTCAGCTGCCAGCAGATTCACGTTGGCAGCTCCTTTGGGAGGAAGACTGTCTCTTTTCAAAGAAAATTGGGATTTAATTACTCAAGACAAATGGGTGTTGGATATCATTCACCACGGTTACAGATTTTATTTCCATACAATGCCCCTTTCAAAGGCATGCCAGACGTTCCTCCTCCACAAAGAAAAGAGGCTCACAAGCAAGTTTCTCAGTTACTTCACATAGGGGCCATTCAGCCAGTCCCTGTATCAGAAAGGGGCCTAGGATTTTATTCTCGCCTGTTCCTTGTACCAAAGAAGGGAAACACGTGGAGACCAATTTTGGATTTATCTATCCTCAACACTTATCTGGACATTCCCAAGTTCAAGATGTTGACGTTACAACAGCTTTTACCTCTGCTGGGCAAAAATCACTGGATGGTAACTTTAGATCTCAAAGAAGCTTACCTTCATGTGCCTATAAGGCTAAGTTGCAGGAAGTATCTGCGGTTTCAAGCTGGAAATTCTCATTATCAGTTCTCTGCATTGCCCTTTGGCTTATCTACTGCGCCCAGAGTGTTCACAAAGGTTCTGGCTCCAGTGATAGCTTACTTCAGGCTTCAAGGAATTCAAATCTATCCTTACTTGGACGACTGCCTGATTCTGGCTCAAGAAAAGGAAGTTCTTCTACAGCACCTGGAATATGTTATCGCAGTGCTAAGATGCCTAGGGTATTCTGTGAACGAAATAAAGTCCAGTCTAGTACCCTCTCAGGACATGTGCTTTCTGGGTGTGAGACTGAATACAGCAGCCCAGATGGCCTTTTTAACCCCGGACAAACAAAAGAGTCTGTCACTTTACTTCCATCAACTATCTCATCAGTCCGTGCTGACTGCAAGGACAGTCCTTCAAGCATTAGGGTTCATGGCATCTTGTATTCTGGTGCTTCCCAATGCCAAACTGCATATGAGGAAGTTACAATGGTATCTCAAAATGTATGGACACAGCACTGCCAGGATTTGGACACTGTCATTCAAATAATACCTTGCCTTCAGAAAGAATTCTTGTGGTGGGCTCAGGAATGTCACCTAAACAAGGGACTCTCTGTGACCCGGCCAGAGGCAAGTCAGATCTTAACGACAGATGCCTCGGACATTGCTTGGGAGCTCATCTAAATGGAAAGTGGATACAAGACAAGTGGCCTGCCAGACTACAGCATCTACATATCAACATGAAAGAGATGTTAGCAGTCCAGTTTGCATTAATGGCTTTCAAGGAGTTACTTCTTCCAGGGCAGGTGTTGATTCTAACAGACAACACAACTGTCATGTGGTACATCAACAAGCAAGGGGAACACATTCTTATCCTCTATGCAGGCAAGCAATGATTTTATGGGAGACTGCGCTAAGCCTGCAACTAACTCTTCAGGCAAGGTTTCTGCCAGGAGCACAGAACTCCTTAGCAGATGTGTTAAGCAGACAAATCATGGATCCCCACGAGTGGAAACTGGATCTTCATGTATTTCAGAAACTGACAGTGTCATGGGGAACTCCAGACATAGATCTGTTCGCTTCTCCACTAAACCACCAGCTGCCAAAGTACTGCACAAAGGGGTTTCATCACACGGCTTGGAAAGTGGATGCTCTGTCTTTCAGTTGGAAAAACCTTCATGTGTATGCCTTTCCACCTCTACCTCTTCTTCCAAAGGTACTGTTAAAGGTCAGACAAGACAGGCCAAGGATGATTTTGATAGCTCCAGATTGGCCTCGGCAACACTGGTACCCTCTACTACGGAGTCTGGTAAAGAAGCCTCCATGGCCTTTACCTCTGATTCCTCATCTGTTATCTCAGAAGGACGGTCATCTGCTCAATGTCAAGCTACACTCTCTTCATCTAACAGCTTGGCATATTCTGTGTTGAAACACAGCAGGTCTCAACTTCCTCAACAAGTTTTAAATGTGATTATGGAAGCTAGAAGACCTAGTACAAGGAAAGTGTATGCAGAAAAATGGAAGAGATTTTTATTTTGGTGTACAGCAAAGAATTTGGAGATTTCTGAGCCTAATTTGAGTGTGGCTCTTCAATATCTTACTGAATTATTGGACAAAGGTTTGTCCTTTTCTTCCATAAAGATTCATGCTGCAGCTATTTCAGCTCACTATGATTGTGACCCACCTTTGTTTTCGCATCCTTTGTTCAAGCAGTTTCTTAGAGGGGCAAAGAATATAAGACCCCCACGTAGAGCTCCTACTCCTGCTTGGGATCTCAATTTTGTGTTGGAAAAACTTACTCTACAACCTTTTGAGCCTGCAGCTACTGCTGAATTGAAATACTTGTCATGGAAGACTGCTTTTCTGTTGGCTATTACTTCTGCAAGAAGGGTGTCTGAGTTGCAGGCCCTTATGGCAGTAGAGCCCTTTTGATTTTCCATAAGGATAGGGTATCATTACGCACTAATCCTTCTTTTATGCCTAAGGTGGTTTCTAGTGTGGCTTTAAACCAAACTATTCATTTGCCTACGTTTTTGCAGACCCTCAAAATAAAGGGGAAAAGATTTTGCACACTTTAGATGTACACAGGCAATTGCGTTATTATTTAAGCAGGACTAAGGATTTTAGGCAGTCTCAGCAGTTGTTTGTTTCTTTTGCTTTGAGTTCTCAGGGCAAGCCTGTGTCAAAACAAACTATTTCTAGGTGGATTGGCTTTTGCATTGCATTTTGTTATTCCCATCATGGCAAGGAGATTCCAGCTGGGATTAGGCCTCATTCCACTAGGGCTACTGCCACTTCAACAGCATTTCTAAGGGGGGTGGCAACTAAGGATATTTTGGAAGCAGCTACTTGGAGTTCAGTGCATACTTTCTCTAAGCATTATCACCTTCCTATCTACTCTAAGTCTAGGGCTGGTTTTGCCACAGCTGTTTTGCAAGGCATGTTGTCAGCTCCTACTTCTTTATAATTTGCCAGCCTCCCTTACCTCTGCTTTGGGATTCTACCCAATAGTCAGGACTGCAGCAATGGAAGATGAAGAACATAGTACAGTTTTGTACCTACCATAAATGTAGATGTTCGAGGATTCCATTGCTGCAGTCCAATTTACCCTCCCTCCTTCCCCTCTGTATTTAGGGGGGGTTGTGTAGGTGAGTTTACATGTTTATATTTTTGTATATATTGTTGTATATATTGTACATGTTTTTGGTGCAGGTTTTTTGGGACTTGTCTTTTTAGGGTCTTCTGACATCTGGGGCAAGAAAAGACTGAGGATATGACGTCGGTCATGCGCATTAGTACTCTGACGTACTGACGTCAGTCTAATGCGCCCTGACCGACGTCAGCCTTATACTCTGGTATTCGGGCCGACTGGACGCGGACTATACCCAATAGTCAGGACTGCAGCAATGGAATCCTCGAACATCTACATTTATGGTAGGTACAAAACTGTACTTTACTGTTGCAGTCCTGGTTTCCCTCCCTCCTTCCCCCTTATATCATCTTTCCTTAGGGTGTTTAGCCACCAGGACCACTTTACCATATTTCCTTGGGCTTCTGACTGGTTAGGGCAAGAAAAACTGATGTAATGATGCGGCTGCCTTGCTTTATAGCACTGATGACCTGACATCAGTCAACAAGCGACAACGCCAACACAGAAAAACATTGACTCTGGTATTCAGGCTAACTGAGGGCTACCACAACAGGGATAACCCACAGGTGATGACTGCAACAGTGAATACACTCAAGCATCTACATTTATGGTAAGTGTACACAAATGTACTTTCTGAGTTTATGATGAAGTTTCCAAGATTTGTCCCGAGTGTGCATGAATTTTATGTTGTCATTAGAGAGCCATTGGGCTGTTTTAGATTTGACTCTTTTGGTCCTGAGAGAGGCAGAGCTGTTAAAGTAAAGTAATTAAGAAGGAGTTAAAATAATAGACTGTGTCATCAAGGGGAAGGGTTTTTAGGGGGTTCCAGTTCATATGGTTTAAATAGTCAGAGAAGGATTTTGGGCTGAAATTTGTGAGTGTACAGGTTGATATATAATTGGGTTGTAGATGCATGGAAGAAGGAGAACAAAGTGCAAATGCAGGTAGGTGATCACTAAGGGAGTCGGGGAGTGTGCCAGAGTCAGCGAAATTGTAGGGGTGGGAGACTAGTATCCAATCAAGTCTAGATCCAGTAGTGTTTTTTTTGAGGGTCTGGTGGGAGAGGTGATTTATTGAGAAACCAAATAGGTTAATATTATGAGAGCTAGAGGTAGAGTGAATGGAGGACCAGTTGATATTAACATCTCCTAGGATGATTGTTTCATTGCTAATGTTAGAAGAGAACCAGGACAGAATATCTTCATGTATGGGGATATTATTGCCTGGTGGAATATATAGGGCAGCAGTACATATGTTTTTATCCCTGTTAATTTTTAGGAGGGGTATAGTTAGTTCAGCTGTGGCAAATTGAGGTATAGGCTTGGTGCAGGGAGTAACAGGGAGGAAGGGAAGAATAGGGCTACTCCACCTCCTTTCCTGTGTGTTCTGTAATTTCTGATGATTCTGTAGGTGGGGGATTTTAAGCCAGGTTTCTGAGATGGTTAGGATGTCAGGGTGATTATGGAAGAGCCAGGCATGGAAGTCTGGTAATTTGTTGCAGAGGTTTGGACATTAATTTTGGCAAAGAGAAGAGATTTATGGAGAGATGATAGGGGGGTGGAGGGCAGTTGTTGTTTTGAGAGTCAGGAGAGCCAGGCTTGAGGTGGATATCACCAGAGAGAAGAATGCAGATTTGTTCAATAAGGGAAGGTATGGTTACTTTTGTGTATTTAGAGGTAGCAGAGGAGAAATAGGAGGATGGAGAAAAGTGTGAGACAGTAATTTTACTGGTGGGGAGGATATTTCTGTTTAGGAGTTGAGAGTAGTTGAGTTGGTAAAGGTTGGGGGAGATATAGTCTGAATCGTGGGGTTCTGTTTTTGGGAAGGTAGAGGTGATATGGTATGGGGGTGAGCAGGTAAGGTCTGGAAGATAGGTGAGGTGGAGGAGAAGACTTAGAGATGTTAAAAGAAGAATTATGGGAATAGGTTGATGAGTTATGGTTAACATGGTAGAGAGGAAAGAATGGTAGAGAAAGTATGAGTAAGTTAGAAGGATGTGTTATTGGGTGAGACTAGAGTGAGGTATAGGTATTAGAGGGGAGGGGATAAGTAGAGAGAGGTATTGTGGTTGGAGGGGAGGGATTTTGGGTGATACAGCTTTTTATTGTAATTGGTAGAAGGGTAGAAAGAGGCAGATAGGAGGAGTGTGAACTGATTGGATAGAGAGATAGGTAGGAGTGGCTATGTGGGTATAAATTGTTATGGAGGGGGTGGGTGGGGAATGGGGGCAGGGAGAGAAAACGGAGTGGGTTAGAGCTTAGCAGGTGAAAAAACAATTCTTGAGAAAACAATCAGTGGAAAATAGAGGCCAAAGTCAGTGATAGCAGCTGGTACAAATCTTAAGGGTAAGTAGAGGGATCCCAGGAGTGGACACGAGGGATACCAAACTGCAGATCTAATGGCCAAGAATAGGGGCAATAATAGTCAAGCAGCTACAGAAAGGTGAAAGAAACTAATATAGGGGGAGTGGTAAGCAACGACCCTATGTTATTGGGAACAGCTTACAGCTATGGAGGGGATGTATGGGGGGAGACAGTCTGCTTAGGTCTTCCAGTGAGCACATCACTGTAAGAGGCTAGAACAGTTAACACCTTAGGAAAACCCTGTTTCAGTGAATATACATGGCAACATTTGCAGGAGTTTTGTCAGTAGGCTTTTTTCCTTTAAAATACTCTTGGGAGTTGAATTCACATATGGAGGTGCAGCCTCGGTTCAAAAATGAGCCGTGCAAGCTGTAAAGGAAAAGATACCAAAGTTGTTATAATGTTAAAAACCAGAATAGAGAAGAAGCAGTGAAGAAAAGTAATCGGGGCTAGAGGTAGAGGGTATAGGGGGAGTTAAGGGAGTATAGAGTTGGAGGTTAGTATTAAGAAGTCCAGAGGAAAGTAAAGGAGTCGGTTATAAAGCAATTCAAACATTTTCATCTACACCATTACAAAGCAGGATATGAATGTTTAGCAGTGTAAGCAGTATCACATCTGATGGTAACACGTGCTACAGTAACTAATAACCCAGACAACATAGCAACTCACTTCAATAAATACTTCACAGAAACCATTCTAGTCCTCTCAAATTCTCAAAACATTCCCACAACCTCGGAACCATTCACATCCCAAAATGACACTGACTCCTTTAAACTACAACCAGTCTCTGTTAACACCATAAAAATTACTTAGAAAACTAAAGCCAACCACACTTGCAGCTGACAAACTCCCAGTGGATTTTTGGCAAATAGCAGAAACAATATCCTCTCCAGTAGCCATACTAATCAACAGATCAAGCTCTGAAAACCTAGTATCTGACATTTGGAAAATATACCATATCCTACCCATACATAAAGGTGGTAGTTCCACTGAATTGACCAACTATCAGCCAGTTGCCATCTTGTCCCCCTTATCCAAAATGTTAGAGAGAGTAGTATACTCGCAATTAATGCATTACCTACACAAACAAAAACATATGTCAAATGCTCAACAAGGCTTTCGTCCTTATCACACTACTACCATAGCCTTAATGTCCTTCACTGACTCAGTTAACCACCACAGAAATGCTTTAAATTTTGTAGCAGCCTTCTTTCTGACTCTTTCAAAAGCCTTTGATATGACAAATCACAACAAACTAATTAATGTACTCACAGCCCAAACCTTAGTACTTCATCTGTATCCTGGTTTAAAAGCTACATATCAGGATGTGAGCAGGCTGTTCAATGGCAAAATGAACTCTCCTTCCTTCATCCAGTAACATTAGGATTTCCCCAAGTATCTATCCTTGGACCTCTAGTATTCTCTCTGTCTTCACTAACAGACTCCACACCTGTACCCCTCTGGCAACAGTTATATAATATGCAGATGACTCCATATTGATCTGCACAGCCCCCCCTCTACAAGACCTTCAGACCATAACCCAAAATTATTTTCTGGCAGCCGAAACATGGCTCACTAACATCCAACTCATTCTAAACCCCAGCAAAACCAAACTCCTCCTGTTCCACCCTATAAGAACACCCTCATCAACCCTGCCATTCACCATCACATCCATAGACAAAACCACTATCAAACCAGTAACCCACACCAAACTTCTAGGTGTCAAAATTGACAACACCTTGAAGTTTGATATTCATATCTCTCAAACCATCAATAATGTACATAGGAAATTAGGCACCCTCTATTGAAATAAACAATTCCTAACCATTAATACAAAAACTACCATTGCCCGTACACACCTCTTGTGTATACTTCTATTTGCCTCTCCCATCTTAACTAATCTCAGAAAATCTGATTTAGCTAAACTAGATTCCTGCTATAATAAAATTGTTAGGTTCACCACAGATTCCCCTTCTCGGATACATCAATATACAGCTCTAGAATTACTAAATTGGCTTGAGCTACCTCAACTACTACTCTTTAGTCAACTAACCTTTGCCCATGAAATCCTGCATCATCCAGCTAAAACCCTTTTTCTTTAGAACCTTCTACAACCACACACAAACAGTCACACTCTCCGTTCCAGCAATAAACTACTACTTAGCACCACCAAAGCAAACAACTCTGCCAGAGATGCACTATACTCAAACTTCATTCCCAAGATATGGCACAAACTACCATCCCCAATAAACTCAAACCTGCTCTATAGCTCAATTCAGAAATCTTCTAAAGTCACACTTAACCGAAACTTGGCTCTGCTCTTGCCCAGGTCTTGGCTAGTTTAATGTAACAGTATTTTAGCAGCCTGCACTTTATAAATGTCCACTTGTTTCTTCTAGTGAATATGCAATATAAAGGTTCATAGGTGTGTACTAGGCTAATTGCCTTGGAGCCTTTACAAGTTGGGGGGTGGCCTAATGGTTAAAGTGTTTGCCTAGCAAACACAAGGTGCAGAGGTTGAGTGTGACAAGGGACAATTGGCTAGGCTTAAAATGGCTCACAAGGGCAGTTAGCTTAGTACTAATCTATGAACAAGCCTAGCCCATAGAAGTGCCCTGGCATTGTACTGCCTGATGTTAGTTCCTAGTGCCTCTATCAGGTAGAGCCACTGGAATGATCCTGGGGTGAACTTTCTATTACCCATACACTCATCAAGATTTCTTTTGAAGAGGTACAGTGAGGTACTCTGCTTGACATGTATGGGAAATCTATTCCAGAGCATGGGCAGTTTCTGGGTGAGGAACCTGTCCCTCCAGCATGTTATATTGATTGTGGTAATGAGGTTGAGGTTTCTGGAGTGTGTGGTGCAGAGGGATTGGGATTTCTTTAGATATAGCATGTATAACAGAGCTGGGTCAGACATGGCTTTGTAAGTCAAGCAGAGATCGCCTCTAAGTAGGCGATATGAGACCACGAAAGATGGAATCTTTTGAGTTTGTCTGGGTAGGACATGTGTTTAATGCCTAGGATCCTCTTCATGAGGTACTTATGTGGCCTCTTCAGCTGTTGCAGGTGTCTAGTGAGGTACATACCAAATGGGGCATTATACTCGATGACTGGTCTAATGAGGGAAGAGTAGGAGAGAGATGATGACCTCTTTCTTCCTGGATGCAAAACCCTTGGTAAGGAGATGTGCCACATAGAAGGACTTTCTGGCCACAGTGGCAATGTGGTGGTTGAAGGAGAGGTTGCTGTCAACCTGCATCCCCAGATTTCTTATAACACCTTCAGTGTTCAGTGGGCTCCCATCGATGTGGTAATTAGTGGGAAATGAGTTTTTACCAAAGGGGATGCCGACACATTTTTTGACATTAAGCTTAAAGCCATGGTTTCGACACCAGTCATTGGTTTCAGTGAGGCCTTTCTGTAGGATGTCTGCATCACTTTTGGAGTTTATAATGGCTCCCAGCTTGCAGTCATCTGTGAACTTGGTCAGCCAGAGTCCCATTGTGTTGTCCTGGACTTCTGATAGGTAGATGCTGAACAGGAGAGGACCCAGGACTGATCCCTGTGGGACTCCACTCGTGACTGGTCGGCATTCTGACTTACAGTCCGCTACTTTCACACTGTGTGTTCCATCTGTGAGCCAGTTTGCAACCCACCTAGTGATATAGGGGTTGATGCCTAGTTTGGTGAGTTTATCAATAATACCTGAGTGAGGAATGGTATCAAAGGCCTTGGCCAGATAGAGGTAGGCTGTATGAATGAAGGCCTTACCTTCATTCACAGCCCTGGTGACTGACTCAAAGAAGTCAACCAGTTTGAGCAGGCATGATCTCCCTGTCACAAAGCCAAATTGCATGGGGTCTAGAGTTTGGAGATTTCCTATATCTTTGTTAATCAGGTCCATGATGATGTGCTCCATAGCTTTACATATCAGACACCTCAGGCTAACAGGGCAATAATTTCCATGGTCTGTAGTCACTTCCCCTTTATGGAGAAGGATGACAATAGCAGTGCGCCATTCGGTAGGGACAAAGCCTGAGGTGAGGCTGTGATTGAACAGGGCACACAGATGTGGGGCCAGTTCACTTTGTAGTTCATGTAGAACAAAGCCAGGGATATTATCAGGTCCCATGGAAACTATATTCTTGACCTTGGACAATGCAGCTTTAACCTGTGCTGCAGTAATGCTGGGTGCCAGGCATTCTTCTGGTATTGTGACTGGTCCTTCGGGGGAGGAGAGAGGGGTAAAGTTGGCACTGAATCTGTCAGCCAGTATGTTGGCAATATCTGTTGGCTCAGTATAGGCAGCACCATTGTGCAGTAACTCAGAGCAAATCTAGGTATTGCTGTGGAGGTTCTTGATGTAACTATAGAAGGCTTTGTGATTGTTTTTAGTGTCTGCCACAATTCTGCGTTCATAGCTGGCTTTGGAAGATTTGATGAGGGATCTCAACATTTAGTTGAGGCAAACAAGGGAGTTTTTCCAGTCTTGGGGCTTCACCTTTCAGTTTCTTCCTTCTGTTGTAGAGTTTATTAATGGCAGGGGATCACCAGATTGGCTTCTTTTTTTTGGAGGAGAGTGTCTTGGTTCTGTTGGGTATGGCTAGTTCCATGCATTTATGTACATGTTCGTACAGTGCATTGGTGTATGACTCTGCAGTCATGCAGGTATTTTCCATTGGCATGGGTGCCGTGAAGTTAGCCACCTCTGTTTTTAGGAGCCCAAAGTCAGCTTTGGAGAAGTTTTTCAAGGTGGTTACCTTTGTGGATGATGTGGGTATGATGTGGATTTCCATGGTTCATAGGTGTGTACTAGGCTAATGGCCCTGAAGCCTTCACAAGCCTAGCCCATAGGATTAACCTGGCATTGTGCCACCCGACCTTAGTTCCCAGTGCCTCTGTTGAGTAGTCATTGGAGTGATCCCCGGTGTGAATTTTTTATTTCCCATGTACTCATCAAGATTTCTGTTGAAGAGGGGCCAGTGAGGCACTTTGGTTGACATGTATGGGAAGTCTTTTCCATAGCATGGGCAGCCTCTGGTTTATGAACCATGTATATATCAGCAGAATTTTTTTTTAACTTGAATCAAATAATTGCATATTGTATAGCTCCTCTGGCATCTGTTTAGCACATAAATACATCAATTTTGTATCTACCATTCTGCAATGTCTCCATTATGTAAACAAGTCAATTATTTTTTGTACTGTATGATCTGTAAATAATTCAGTTATGTTTTTGCATTGCATGGTTCATATTTTAGTGCTATATACTATTCTCTGTATTTTTTTCAAGTACTATTGTACTGTTATGCATTCTTGTGATTTTTGAAGCTTTTCTCCCCGGGCCTCCGCTGAAAATGGACCTGTGTCCAGTCAGACTTCCTTGGTAAACAAATGTTAAATAAAAATAAAAAATAAAATTTGTTAGTCCCTCTAAATAACTCTTGTTGATTTTTAACACTATCTCCCTTTCTTTTATTGCCACCCAATTTTTAAACTCTATCTTAATTTTATCCCATTCCCTAGCTATATTTTCAGAAGTAATTTCTATCCTCTCGAATAGCTTTTGAATAAACTCCACTACCCATTCCTTAAATTCCTTGCTTTTTAACAGACAGGTGGGAAAATGCCAGTGTCTCATTTTTATTTCATTACCCAATGTTTTTATTTTGGTTATTATTCGCGCATGATCTGAAATAGTTATTGGATATATATCAAGACCTTCAGTTAAATGCACATGTTCCTATGAAATGTAAATTCTGTCTAACCTAGCCCAGTTTTTGTATCTTGGGGAATAATGTGTAAATTCACTCAGAACTCCTGTTACTGAATTCACATTGTCCATGCCAAATGTTTTCATAAATTTTTTTAAAAATCTACCCCCCTTTGTTATACTTTCCCTTCTGGGACTGCCAAACACATTTTCAATGCTGCAAATCAAATTCCAGTCCCCACCTATAAAGAATATTCCTTGTTGAAAACTGATTATTTCTGCTAGAATTTTCTTAAGCTCCATTATATCAGTTTTAGGTGAAATATAAATGCATGCCAGTGCAATCCTCTTCCCTTGCCAGTAGCCTCTTAGCACTACAAATCTGCTATTATTATCTTTCATATCCCCTTCTATCATTGTTTGAGCTTCTCTTGCAATTAATATAAGTACTCCTCTTTTCCTTTGTCCCAGATATTCTTCTATATAACCATCCTGAAAACCTTTCTTTATCAAATTCACATGTTCAGGTCTTTCCAAGTGTGCCTCATGTAACATAGCTATTTGCACTTTGCATGTTTTTAATATAGTTCAGTATTCTTTTTTTTTGTATTTATCTGTGAGATGGTTGACATTTAAAGACATTACAGAAAACATCATTCTATTAAAACGTTATTATTCCCACCTTTTATGTATAACACCTTTTATTCAGCTTTTGTGTTACATGCATGCACTGTTTGGCTTTGTGCTTTTATATAGTTGTTTCTTGTCATATCCATTTGAGCCTATGTCACATCTTACAAAACTTTTGGTTTTATTGAAAGCCCTCAACCAAAAAAAAAAACAGTACCCCCCATAAAACCTGTTAATGTAATGCTAACACACAAAACTATGTTCATCTGCAAATACTGCAGTTTTACTCTCCTAATATGGACAAATGTCCCAAACTTACAGGTACACTCATAGACTTAGAGTTAACCTAAAAGAAAGTTTATCCATGCTAAGACACATGGTGCAGTCTGTGCTTCTACTAAGTGCTAACTGGTTTTGTGTTATCTTTATAACTCTCCCAGCTGGGAAAACCCCTGAATGCTTTGACAACATTGTCTCCTAGCCAGTTTCTCTTTTCTTTTTTCCCCCAGCCAATCACTGTCCACCAGTCTGTAATCAATTTCTCTATCAGACTGACGTCATGGAGGTATGAGAACCAGACAGCCAGCTTCTCATTATCAGATTGTCTCCATGGAGACATGAGAACCAGACAGTCAATTTTTCTTTATCAGATTGTTTCCATGGAGATGCCAGGGCCAGATACAGAATTGCTACTAAGCTTACATTCATTTGCAAAACAAAGCCTCATAATATTCAGTATTCTTTTTCATTTATTAGTTTCTCTTACAACTTTTTACTAAATCAGTTTAAGGTCCTTAATCCTGTCATTCCCCCATGCAAGAATGAGAAAAAGTACATTAATGTTTCTTTTGCCATGCTCTTTTAATCAGGCTAATTTTAAAATTGCAGTGCCTACATTTCTTAAAACTGAACAGGAAGAAAGAGAGAAAGAAGAAGAAAGAAAGAAAGGGAAAAAGCAGCACCTATTTACAATCCCCATTACATTTAAAAATAACTGAAAACTTTACTTTATAGCATGCAAAGAAAACCATACACCACAGAAATAGTACTATTAAGGAAAATTTTTTCTTTACTTACAGTTAACCTTTTCCCCTCTGTTCCTGTTCCCAAGGCATTTTTTGCACATTAATGGCATGAAATAGGGCATATATTTAGAGCCCCCCACAAGTCCACCAAATTCTGAAAAAGTCCAATATTTCCAGATTTTCTTGTTTTGTTATATTTCACAAATATAATTATTGCATTGTGATCCTACTTTGGTACTGGTTTTATTACTGTTCGTCTTCATCTCCCAAATCCTGTCTGTTCTTCATTTCCAACATCATCTCTATTTTTAGTCAGCTGTCATACTTCCTTCATTCTCTCCCAGCATTTTCCATTGACACAATGGAAAAGGTTTCACAGGTATAGTCTGTGTTTTTTATTACCAGAATAACAAGAAGCAGAATCTCCTTCTGTTTCGCAGCTCACTGTTTGTTGAACAAACTTTTGTATTTCCTTTTTAGCATGTACTTTCAAAAAATGATTTTGTCCTTTCAGGGAAGAATACATTGAAGATAGCTGGGTACAGCAATATGAATCTCACACCTGTGTCTCGACATTCCCTGAATCGTGAAAATAATTTATTCCACTTCTGTCTGGTGTACAATGAATAATCATTCTCCACAAATACTCTGCTGTCTCCCACTTTAAGTATTTTGACCATCTGCCACAGTTTTGTCAGAATCAACTCCTTTTGCTAGTAGGATCACATCTTTACTATTAAAGGTCTAGGTTGCTTTCTCATTGCCAGGTTTGAAGCATACACACGATGTGCCATTTTAGCTAAGAAATTCTGCTGTGGAATACCAGTCCAGTTGTTTATTTGTGCTTTCATAAATTTAATGCAGTCTGTTACTTCTAGCTTCTCTGGTATAACTATAAATCTCAAGTTTTCCCTGCATGCTCTGTCCTGTAATTTTATTATTTTTTTTTTTTTGAAACATCTGTTCCTGAGCTGTGTCATATTCAGCCAGCCTTTTCTTCATTTCAGCCTCTGATTTTTGCAGCTTTATCACCTTTTCTGAATATCTGTTTAAAGCTTCTTCCATTTTTTCCAGCCTTTTGTTGTTTGTGTTGACATACTCCATTAGTGTTTTGTTTATTTCAAACAGGTCTGTGTGCAGTTGTCTTGTATCTTCCTATAGATTACTGGAAGTTATGTATGGAGGTTGCATTGCTTTTTGCTGAACAGTTGCAGAACTTTCCCCAATCAGTGTTTCTTCCTCACCTTTGCATCTGATTTTTTCCAGGTGCTCTGTATTTTTTTTCCTGGCATGCGGGCAGTACATTTACTTGCCAGCTACTGAAATGTACCCATAAACACAAATGTTTGCTGGCCTTCTGTGCTGAGTTTCTGTTTTTACACTGGGAGAGCCAGAGTTAAGCTGTAACTCCATATGCAATCTTAAAATTCAATGTATGTTCCAGATGTTGAGAGGGAACCTAGACTGTTTATATCAGAGGGAATGAGGGGGATTCTGCAGGTCTTAGGGGAAAGATCCCTACTACATTTATTGAGTGTCGCTAAGGGTCTTACTCTCTCAGGGTATTTCTTGCAGACGTCCCACATAAAAAGGCATATTTCCCCTGCAGTTAAGGATCCCAGTGAGAATAGCAGAATTTTACTCCTGGATTGTTTAATGATTAAACTCAGTCCCTCCAGTACAGCTCTTTTGAGTATTTACTGTTGACTCCCAGTGAGTGTGACTTCAGCCTTTAAAAAATAAAGTTATCACCTTAGAGTTCAAACTATTATTCATATCTCTGGAACGATACATATTACTAGAAAACTGTAAATAGCAAACTATTCAGGATAAATTTATACTTACATTAATGGCATTCATTCAGTTCAGTGTTTTAACTGATTTTATAAGCCAGAATAAAGCCAGTTAATATTAGTTTTGTATAAACAGCTTATGGTATGTCTGTAACCATTTAAGCAAGACACATACTGCCAGATGGATTTTCTTCATACAGCTGTGAACTTTCATATGAGGCTATACAGTTCTGTCTGTGTTACCTGAATGTTGAGATATGTAGAGAAATATGAAAATGATTACACTATAACTAAATAGTATACAATTAACATTCTATATTTCTTAACTTGTATTCTACAGAGGTCAAATATCAATACAGTTGTGTTTGCCATCATGTTTGCTTTAAGATCACATCTTCTGATACATTGTATGTAGCATAGTTTTGGAATTGTCAATGCAAATGTGAACAAGCAGTATTTGACGCCTTGAGTGGTTAGTAGGAAGTGACTACAGAAATGCCTGGAGGTGCACTTGGCAGTAATGAGTTAATGTCTTTAAAGACTCCTCAAGGGGTGTCTGTGTATACCCCTCCCTGGTCTTCCACTCCTCTTAAAAAACCTTGGGAGCTGGATTCCTCTGATGAGGATTTGGGAGAAGATTCCTTAGTCTACTGTTCTCAAATCCCTTTCTCCTTGGACTCTGATTCAGAGGAAAAGGATTCTATTAGCCCGGATTCCCCTTTAGAGGAACTGTCCTTTGGGGACACTGTCATCCGTATGATAACATTCTTTAAGTGGGATTACACAAAAGTTCTGATATCCATAAAAGGTATTATGAGCTCCTTCAGTTGGAATCTCCCAAGCCTTCTGGGGTTCTCCCATTTCTGGCTACCCTCCTGGATACCTTTTCAGCAGCTTCTATAACCTTAATTCTCTGCCACCAGCTCCCAAGAAACCTAACATATTTTACAAGGTGCCTGATGAATGTAAATTTCTGTATAAATGCCCTTCTTTTGCTCCTATAGTGTATTACTTTTTTGCCAAGCTTCCAAGCTGTCACCCTCTATTAAGCTGCTTACTTTAGACAAGGATAGTAGGGCCATGGAGAGGCTGGGCAAAAAGGTTTATACTGCTGCCACTTTATCTTTTAGGGCCAATAACTGCCAGATTCATATAACTAGGTGTGTTTTGGCCATCCTTCCTCAGGATTTTCAAGTGATTTCTGACCTTCCTGACTCTGAGGGGAAGGATTCTATCCTTTCCCTATTGGGTTCTTCCACTTGTCAAATTGCCTGCCCCTCTACTAAATGCAGCTGTGATGCAGCTGACGCTTCCTGTAGTACTACTGCATTTAGTTCTGTTATAAGACAGTACTCCTGGCTTCATCTTCAAGCTTTGCCTACTGACATTAAGACAAAACTATTGAATGCTCCCTTGGATAATAAAAATCGTTTGGTGGTGTTGCTGCTGAACTTTTTAAGTCTCCTCATGATAAGAGCAAAGCCTTGCAGGAATTGAAGCATGTTTTTGATTCTCCATTTTCAAAGTCTCAGAGGAATAACCTTTCCAAATCTGCTTTTATTCACAGACAGTCTCTGCCCAAAGGTAAAAATGGTTCTAGACATGTGCCTTCTGCTCAGTCTGCACAAACCTCTACTTCCCAGAAACCTACTTTTCAGGATAAGCTGGGTTCCATTTGATAGTTTGCTTCCCCTTTCCCTTAGCCAGGTTCTCTTATCCCTCTGTCTTTCCCTGTCTCTTCCATAATGGTTAATGATCACAACAGACTCTTCAGTTCTGTCCATTATTTACCAGAGGTATCTCATGGTTTGGAAATCCCTTCCTCCCCTTTTGGGTATCCCTCAACCTCCTCTGAAACAGCTTCCTTTTTCCCTAGAGGTGTTTCATTCTGTTTTGGTCCAGGACACCATTCAAGCTGTAACCCCTGCTCGGGTAGGGAGGTTTTTTTTATTCTAGAATGTTTTTGTTTCCCAGAAAGGAGGGCTTAGAGACCAATTCTGGACCTTTCCCAGCTCAGCATCTTTTTCAAGATTCCTTCCTTTTGGAAGTTGTCTCTCAAGACTTTGTTTCCTCTTCTTCTTCTCCAAGCCTTTCTGGTCGCTCTGGATCTCAATGATGCCTATCTGCATATCCCCATCCATCCCATTTTCAGGAACTTTTTATGATTCTCTGTTTCTTCCTTGCATTTTCAGTTCTCTGTTTTGCCATATGGCCTCGCTACTGCCCAAAGGACATTCACCAAATGTCTCGCACCTCTCATTGCCTTTTGCAGGATGAGAGGGGTTCAGATCTTTCCTTATCTAGACTGTCTGCTCATTCAAGCATTTTCCCCCAATGCTCTGCTTCAGGATCTCCAGTTTACTATTTCCTTGTTTCAGAGTCTGGAGTACACCATAAACTTACAGAAATCAGTTTTGACTCCTTCTCAGGATCATGTTTTCCTTGGTTGCAGGATCCAGACCCTTTCCATGCTGACATTTTTGCCTGCCCCCAAGGCCCTGTCTCTTATTGCCTTTTTTTCAGTCTCTTCTTAATCTGGTTTCAGTCACTTCATTGCTAGGGTCTTTCTCAGACTCCTTGGGTTCATGGTTTCTGTGAAGATATGTGAAGGCCGCCAGCCTAGCTAGATAGAATTTTGTAGATAATTCTGTCATTTGTAAATATTAATATAAACCACAGGCTTGTTCTCTTAAATGTGAAAATGTAACAACAGTGCACTCTGCTGTAAAAAAGCTGATAAGTCAAGCATTTTATGACTGCTTTGATCTCAGGGCTCGGAGCCGTGATGTCTGAACCAGCAGATTCTTGCTATTGTTTTGAGACTAGAGTTAATTGCTAGATTTTATATATATAATGTATTTAATTGCTGTAGTTTCCTGACCAGGTGCAAGCTTACTAAGAAATGTTAATGTAGAGTTTCTGTTAGCCTGGGAAAACAGAGAATTGTTAAGAATGATGTAATCTAGAATGAGTCAGCAGGATGTATTATCAATTTAAAGGACTTTCTCAGTGACAGAGAGAGAACATTTTGCATTTGTCTTCAGAACTGACCACTCACCAGCACTTGCTTTGCTCTGTCTGTATGTAAGTAGGATCTTAGACTTTAGTGTTTCTCTTAAGGAATAGATAGAAAATAGTAAGTTTAGACAAGCTGTTTTCTATATTTATGTCAGAACTATTCTACTGTATTATTTTTTTGCATTTTCCTGTGATCTCTGAATTCTTTACTAGCATGGTGTAGTAAGAAGTATTGTCTTGTGTTTTTATTCTTTCTTATTAAATGTTTTTAAACCTTTCGGCTGTGGCTGTTTTGTGTAGAGATAATTTAAGCTCTAGAGTACATTTCATGTATATAGTGAAACTGTACAAAGCCATTCCAAATAAGCCTTGCTGTTCAGTTACACTTACCATTTGGATAATAATATTGCAACAGTAATAATTAGACACTTTTAGTAGCTGATAAGTAAGGGTCCTGGTGGCAGTGATTACTACCTTATAGCCTGGACAGAAGGGACACAGCTAGTGAACCTGTGCCAGCCCTCCCCAGGAGTGTATGTGTGGTTGTATATAAATCATATCTTAAAGTGTGTGTGTGTGTGTGTGTGTGTGTGAGCTACTTGAGCAGGGACACAAAGCACTGGTTGGACAGAGAGAGTGCTAGGAGGACTTTGGCTTGGGACCCTGGCTAAGGTCCCCACTCTTTAGCTGTGCCAGTAAGAAGTCTCATTGGGGATCTGGAGAGAAAGGGAGAAAACAGCCCCAGACTGACTGTTATCTCTGTGTGCTCTTAAGGGAAATTGTACTTTACTATGTGGGTATTTGTTATCCTTCCCAATGTGGATGCCCCTCACTGTTGTTAGTGGTGAGGATTGAGGCTCCTTGATTACTGGGCCAGTACATGGGCATCACAGTTTCCACCATCAGGCTCCATATGAGGAAAGCTACAGTGGTACTTAGGTCAGCTTGGCTCCAACATTGCCACCTCTTGGGCTTCCAGTCCCCTTCCTTCCTTGTCTCAAGCTTGAGCTTCAGTGGTGGATTCATCAGATTTCTTTCTCAATGCTGTGCTTCCCTTCTAGGCTGCAGCCCGATTCAAGAGCTCTGTACAGATGACTGAGACAGGGGATGGGGGCCTTCCTTTGGCTCTCTTGGGGTTCAGGGCCTCTGGCCTTTTTATCAGAGGTTAGACTACATCAGTGTAAAGGAGATGAGGGCTCTGCTTGTAAGCTTTCAAGCTTTCCATTCCCTCTTTCATCCTGGACCCCTCAAAATGTTCACAGACAGTACCACAGTGATATGGTATATTAACAAGCAAGGGGGTACAAGGTCCTACCTTCTTTGCAGACTAGCTAGGATCTAGCTATCCAGTATCCAGTGACTCTTTGGGCTGTTTACATTCCCGTAGAATGCAGTCTAGTGGCAGACTTGTTGAGCACGTCCAGCATACAAGCTCACGAATGGATGCTTCACAGAAATGTGCTCCTGGACATTGTCCATAGGTTGAGTATTCTTCAGGTAGATGTTTTTGCCCCCCCCCCCCCTCTGCAGAGGCAACATCCTCTATTCTGTTCCAGAATGCCAAGTTTTCTGGCCTGAAAGTGGAACTTTCTGTATGCCCCTCCCACCCTCACTACCACAAGGGTCTTGCACAAGATCTGACAAGTCTCTTCCAAAATCTTGCTAGTGACTCGCTTTTGGCCCAGGTAGCATTGGTTCCCCCTTCTTTCTGACTTAGCTAGGGGCATTCATCAGAAGATAACTCACTGGGTGGACCTTTTCACACAAGACATGGAGTCTCTTATCTATCTTCACTTGTCCATTTTTCATTTGACACTGTTGGTGATAAGGTTTTGATCCCTTTTAGGCACCTCTTTTCTGAGGACATGCTTTGGGTCCTGCAGGGGTCCAGGAAGCCCACTACCAGAAAACCATATTTGTCCAATTGGAAGAGATTTTCTGTTTGGTGCCTCTCTCTCCATCAGGATCCCCTATCAGTGGAGGTTCCTCTGGTTCTGTCTTATTTGTGTGATCTGCTGCATGCTGGGTTAGCATATTCTTCAGTTAAAGTTCACTTGTTAACAGTTTGTGCTTGTCTGCCCTTGACTCCTCCTCTAACCCCGAGGTTTGAAGTCAAAGGCGTCCCTTATCTTCGGCCTCCTAGGAAGCCTATTCTGCCATTCTGGGACCTCAAGTTTTGTTCTTGAAAAACTGACTTAGGCTCCTTTTGAGCCTGCTACTTAAGCTTCCTTACAACATTGTACATGGAAGACTATTCTTCCTGTGGCTCTCACTTCAACCAAGAAAGTGTCTGAACTTCAGGCTCTCAAGGGTGTTCCTCCTTTCTTAGTTTTCCACAGAAACAGGGTGTCTCTTTGCACTAATCCTTCTTTTATGCCTAATGTGGTCAATGTATTGTCCCATAATCAGTCTTCTCACATTGGATTTGCATAGACTGCTCAGGTATTATTTGGATAAAACTAATGTCATTCACAGATCTGAGAAGCCTTTAGTTTCCTTTCATCTCATTTCTTTGAGTTTAGTTGTTTCTAAACAGACCACCTCTTCCTATATTTCTAAAGCTGTTTCTTTTTGTTATTATTTTCATTGTAAGTGTATTTCTTCATCAGTAAAGGCCCATTCTACCAGAGCTGTTGCTTTTTCTGGTGCTTTTTTCAAAGGGCTGGATACCAATTCCATGCTTGAGGCTGTTACTTGGTCTTCTGTCTATACCTTCACTAAGCATTATAAGTTAGGTGTTATTTCCAGCACTAGAGCTGACTTTGCCAGGGCTATCTTGCATAGGTTTCTAGAGTGCGCTTCAGTACCATTCTCATCCCAGGTTTCCTTTTAAACTTTGGTACTCTCCTTCTGTTAAGAATACTGCAACAGTGGTATGGATGGACATAGTACAGTTGTGTAAAATTATACCTTAACAGTAGATGTCCCACTCTTCATTGTTGTAGTATTTGCTCCCTCCCTCAAGCCACCTCTGCTCTAGCCTGTTCTTCTTGTCTTCCTGGCTGAAGGGCTGTTCTCTTTTTCTCCTTCTGGATTCACATGTTCTTCCTTGTCCTTAACGACATTCTGTAGCTCCTGAGTTTTTTTTTCACTTCTGAATGTGTGCGTCCTTACATCACCTTTATGCCCTATGCCTTGTGTAGGGAACATACGTGTGACATATGATGCCTATAAGTAATAAAGGCTTTGGTATACTGGCTGGATGTTGGGCTATCCTTGGCAGGATATCCCTTCTGTTATGAATACTACATCAGTGAAGAGAAGGACATCTATTGTTATGGTAAGATTTTAAACAACTGCACTTTTAGAGATGTTCTTCGTGTTTCACTGTTGCAATCATCACATTTGGGTTATCTGCTTGCAGTAGCCCTCAGTCGGCCTGATTATCAAAGTCTTGGGTCCTGCGTCGGTTGCTGTCTCATCTTCCATGACGTCAGGTAGTCAGGGGTATAAAGCATGCAGCCGATGCCATTACATCAGTCTTTCTTACCTTGCGGTGACCGAAGCAGAAGCAGTTTGCAAGTGCTGGTCGGCCGACTCCTGAAATTTTCGTTTTCAAGTTTCAGATCCGAAGTCTTCCACTAAGCTAAGTACTCTGTTGGGGAACCTTTTTCTTGCTCTAAACCGATGTCAGTAAAAGTTAACAATTGTATTTCTTGTGGAAAGCAAATACCTCATCAAAATTTTCATTTGTACTGCATTCCTTGCTTAGGCCCAGACCACGATGTACCTTGTTGTCAGTTTTGTGCCTTATTCAAACCTCATATTATTTGTTGTCGGTTCATTTATGCATCTAAATAGTTTGATACTCAGTTCAATTATCCAGAAATGGCTTCGGTAAGCCACCCGACTATCGACATTCCGAAAAAATGCAAAGATAAAGACAGAGACAGACCGCATAGGTCCAAAGCTGCCAACGACGCTTCTCCTAAGCTAGTCGCCAGTTCACAGGTACTCAGTGAGCCCCTGGTACCCACTACTTCCGATTCGCAGGCCTCTACTGAGACCCATTCGGAGTCTGGTATGCCACGAGATGCTTCTTCGACTGTGGAACCTGCGGATGTCTCTACCTTGGATGGGTCCGGAGCCGCTGTGCAGGCACTGGCTTCTGAGGGTGTATTCAGGCCTACTGACTTCCATATTAAATTAATGCCATCTTCTTCAACGCCTAAAACTCAATCCATGCTTAGAAAACCAACGCCCAGACCGCATGGTCAGGCCCCTATGCCTAAAAAACAAATGATAAGAATGGCTGAACACTTTATTACTCTAATCAGGGGAAGCCACCCTTCCCCCTCTAAGAGACCTAGGACTGATTTTCCTTCTGATTCTTCTGATCAGGATTCTGAAATTTCTGTTTTCTCTGATGACCAGGATTTGCTCTTTATCTACCTGTGAGGATTCTGATGCAGAGGACTCCATTCCCTCTGCTTCCCCTCCAGAGGATTTCTCTTTTGGTGAAACCTTGCATACTCTTGGGGAGCATTTTCGCTGGTAAAGCCAGGATTACTCTGACTCCAAAACGAAGCTTAGGGAATTCTTACTCCTGCCTCAAAACAGGCCTTTAGCTATCCCTCCTGTACTGGACATTGTAGATGATGCCTTCTCAGAATCTAGCCTGGCCCCTGACTCTTTACCTCCTGCTCCCAGAAAACTTGATAGGTATTACAGGGTACCTGACTGTCACGAGTTCCTCTTTAAAAATCCTACTGCGAATCCTGAGACCATTTCACAGGGACCCAAGGGCATTAAGGCTACTACTGCCAAAAATCCTTCCCTCTCTGATAGAGATTCCAGGGCGCTGGATAGATGGGGTAAGAAGGTAGATACTTCTGCAACCTTGGCTTTTAGGGCCTTAAACTGCCAGTTTCATATGTTAAAGTATCAGCAGCATATTATTCAACTGCTTAAACAGAAAATGATGTTGATTCCTGATTGTGCTGAAAATAAAGATTTACAGGATTTAATGCATTCTGCTGAACAAGTTGGAAAACATACTTTGCAGTGTGGTTTTGATTCATTAGAGGCATATTGCAGGGCTGCTGTCACTGGGTCTGTACTTAGAAGGCTTGCTTGGCTTAAGGAGCAATATTTGCCAGATCATGTTAAAGCTAAATTACTGGATGCTCCCTTAAACCAAGACTGCCTGTTTGGCAACAAAACAGAAGTAGTACTTAAAAAGATGGAGGAAAAAGCTAAATCTATGCAAACTGTTAAAGATTTCCTTCAAGTACAGCCTCCCAGATTTAGTAGGCATTGGCCCTCTAAGAATTGGTCCTTTCCTGCCTCTTCCAGGCCTTCTCAGTCCAAACCCAGAATTAGCAGAACACCCAGGCTTCAGTCCCAAGGTACTAACAGGCCTAAGCAGTGGGGGGGGGGTCCCACTTCCAAAGCAGGGAGTAGTAAGACTCCACCCTATGGTAAACTGTCTCAATGACTTAACTTTAAACCTTCCAAGCCCTGCTCAACTGACTGTTCCTTTAGGGGGAAAGATTGCTCTGCATGGAAAAAACTTGGGAACCCATTACCCAGGACAAATGGGTTTTAAACATCGTTTCCCAAGGATACAGATTCCATTTCCACTCCTTACCAGATCCAAACGGTTGGCCAGACCTACCCCCAAATCATTGGGCAGAGGCTCAAAAGCACGTTCTCTCTCTTTTAAGCATCAGGGCTATTCAGCCTGTCCCAGAAGAACAATGGGGGCAAGGTTTCTACTCAAGACTTTTCCTGGCACCCAGAAAAGACAATTCCTGGTGTCCTATCCTGGACCTGTCTATCCTAAACACTTTTTTGGTAATCCCAAAATTCAAGATGCTAACTCTTTATCAGCTACTTCCCATGCTAGGCAAAGATGCCTGGTTGGCAACACTGGATTTAAAGAAAGCCTAGCTGCACATCCCAATAAGGAAATCTTGCAGAAGATACCTACACTTCAGAGCAGGCTACATGCACTATCAGTTCTCTGCACTGCCCTTTAGCTTATCTACTGCGCCCAGGGTATTCACAAAGTGCCTAGCTCCAGTCATTGCATTTTGCAGGTAAAGAAATATTCTTATATATCCATACCTGGACGATTGTCTAATTCAGGCAGAAAGCTAGCACACACTATTAAATAATCTGGCATTTGTAAAGAAATTGTTAACGTCTTTGGGGTACACCATAAACAAAAAGAAATCACATCCTGTACCCTGCCAACAAATTGTATTCCTGGGAGCAAGCTTGAATACAATTTCCCAGATGGCCTACCTCACACCAGAGAAACAAATGCAATTGTCTACTTCTTACTACTGGCCACAAAGACCCAGCTGTCTGCATGGAAAATACTGCAAGCCCTGGGGTTCATGGCCTCCTGCATTCTACTAATTCCATATGCAAGACTGCATATGAGGAAACTACAGTGGTATCTAAAAAGCCTATGGTGTCAACATTCTCAGGATCTAGAATCAATGATTCCTATCATACCTTGTCTACAGATAGAGTTCCTTTGGTGGGCAGAGGCCTGCCACCAAAACAAGGGACTACCATTCACTCTACCCCCTGCCGCCCAAACCCTAACAACAGACGCATCAGACTATGTATGGGGGGCTCACTTGGCAGAGCAGTGCATCCAATGCAAATGGAACCCAAATCAAATGCACTTGCATATCAGTCAAAATGAAATGTTAGCTGTACAGAATGCTGTGACAGCCTTCAAGGACCACATTCTTCCAGGACAATTATTCGTAAAGATGGCCAACACCACTGTTATGTGGTACATAAACAAGCAGGGGGGAACCCACTCATACCCTCTCTGCAGATTAGCCATGGCTCTGTGGAACACAGCCTTGAGCTACCAAGTGCACCTACAGGCTCAATTCCTGCCAGGAAAGCTAAGTACACTGGCAGATGACCTGAGCAGAAATCTCATGGACCCACACGAATGGAAACTGGAACCAAAGATATTCAACATGTTGAGAAACCAATGGGGAAGCCCAGAGATAGACCTGTTTGCCTCTACCCAGAACTATCAATTGGACAAATTCTGTACAAGGACTCCCCACAAACAAGCTTGGAAATTGGATGCCCTGTCCTTCACCAGGAAAAACCTATCAGTTTATGCCTTTCCCCCTCTGCCTCTCCTCTCCAAGGTACCACTAAAGATCAAACAGGACAAACTAAGGACAATACTGATTGCACCAGACTGGCCACGCCAACACTGGTACCCCCTCTTGCGCAGTGTGTCACTGCTGGCACCATGGCACCTGCCAAAGACCCCTGCCCTGCTGTCCCAGCAGGAGGGCCAGATCCTGCACCCACAACTTCAAACCCTGAACCTGGCAGCCTGGCTAATTACCTGATCTCTCCTTTACCATCCCTCAGTAAGCAAGTGATGGATGTCATTCTGGAGTCAAGGAGCCCTAGTACTAGAAAATCATATGCTGAAAAATGGAAAACATTCTCTTCCTGGAGCCAAACTCAGGGGGTGGGCACAGCAGCACCCAATTTACCCCATACTCTTCAATACTTAACTGAAATGCTTCATAAGGGCCTTTCCTTTTCCTCCATCAAAATTCATGCCTCAGCCATTTCAGCTCCTTACAGTACAGAACCACCCCTCTTCTCTCATCCACTGCTGAAGCAATTCCTCATAGGGGTCAAACACTTAAGACCACCCAGGAGAGCCCCTAGTCCAGTCTGGGACCTTAACTTTGTATTGGAAAAGCTTACTCTGCCTCTCTTTGAGCCAGCTGCAAATGTAGAGTTGAAATTCCTTTCTTGGAAAACAGCCTTTCTTTTAGCCATCACTTCAGCAAGAAGGGTGTCTGAATTACAGGCTCTCATGGCAGTGGAGCCTTTCATCATCTTTCATGCTGACAGGGTGTCCCTTAGGGCCAGTCCCTCCTTCATGCCCAAGGTGATATCCAGTGTAGCCCTTAATTAGTCCATTCATTTGCCAACCTTCTTTTCTAATCCACAGAACAAAGGGGAATGAATACTGCACTCATTGGATGTGCACAGACAACTTAGATTTTACTTGGACAGGACTAAGCCTCTCAGGAAATCTGAACAGTTGCTGGTTGCATTTGCTGCGGGGGCAGAGGGGAAGGCTATTTCAAAGCAAACCATTTCTAAATGGATAGGCCATTGCATTAATTTCTGCTATAAGCATCATGGAAAACCTTCCCTACAGGGAATAGAACCACATTCAACCAGGGCTGCATCTACCTCTACAGTCTTTCTCAGAGGTGTCCCTACCAGGGACATCCTAGAAGCTGCTACCTGGAGTTCTGTACTTATCTTCACCAAGCATTACCACTTGCCAATTTTTCCTAAATCCAGAGCTGGATTTGCCACTGCAGTCTTGCAGGACCTTATAGCTGGTCCTAATGCTATCTAATTACCTCCTCCCATCCTTAGCTTTGGGAATCTACCCAAATGTGATGACTGCAACAGTGAAACATGAAGAACATAGTACAGTTGTGTACACTTACCATAAATGTAGATGTTCGAGTGTATTCACTGTTGCAGTCCTGGTTACCCTCCCTCCAATCCCCTGACTTTTATTGACTATACCTCTATTCTTGTTTACTATGCTTGAAGCTTTTTGGTGTATTTGCTTTTTTGTTGGAGGTGTAACCTTGTATATAATTGCTTCCCATTATGGGGACACCTGACATCTGGGGCAAGAAAAACTGATGTAGTGGCGTCAGCTGCATGCTTTATACCCCTGACTACCTGACGTCATGGAAGATGAGACAGCAACTGAAGCAGGACCCAATACTTTGATAATCAGGCTGATTGAGGGCTACTGCAAGCAGATAACCCAAATGTGATGACTGCAACAGTGAATACACTCGAACATCTACATTTATGGTAAGTGTACACATCTGTACTTTCTACATTTAAGTGATATTACTCTATTTGTAAAACAGGCAAGTGCACCTCCTGCATACTTTTTCTTTCTTTTCTTTTTTTTTTTTTTTTTTTTGAGGAGAAGAGTACGGAAATTGGAAACATAATTTTTTTTAGAAAAGCATTCAGATGGAAAGCATTCATGTGATTCTGATCTGTTTAGTAAAATTGTAGAACTGATGTTGCCTCTTCCATCCATTCCTCAATGGATGGGTTTTCAGATATAACTCCGGCCACTCCAGACTTTAGGATCCACAGCTGAAGCTCCTCCTCTTACCCATAATCTCCTATTATCCCAAACATTACCTGAGATTTCATTTGTCGCAGATTGAGAACAGTTGTGATTCCTTCACTCAGTATTGCCTCAGCTAAATTATATAACATTGTGTCATATTTCTGTCGTAATTATCAAATAATTAGTATAGCTTTTTTTTCTGTTGTTGGACTGTGTTACTTCTTTCCCACGTTATTATCTCCATTATTCTATTAAAAAAAATGTGTTCTTTTACTTCTCTTCCTCGCACCCTTGGCACCAATCCTGATAGCATAGATTAGGTTTCCTTTAGAGTATTATAGTAGTGTTGTTGTTTTTATTATTATTATCATTCTTGTTATTATTTTCTTTTTCTTGCTGCTGCCTCATATATTACCTTTTGTGGCTATGGCCAATAAGCTATCTGGGTTTAAAAAATGTGTGACCTGTGGCTACAAGGTTCCCAGTTTGGATACCCATCTGAAACGTGTATACTGCTTGGGTGCTGCACACCGGGATGAAGACTATGGCATCTGTACTGCTTTTGGCCAATGGACCATTATTGAATGGCACAATAAACTTGTATTGAAAGGACTTTTCCATGCCCTGTGGGAGAACTGTCCAAAGTTATGTCTACTGTTTCTGAAACCTCCCTGTCTGCTAAAAAGTCTTCAGGCAGACACAAAGGGGAGAAGAGTGGTGACAAGCCCAGGGAAAGGCAAGGAGTCTAGGAAGTGCTCCTCTAACTGCTTCTCCTTGTTGGTTATTTTCCAAAACTACCTAAAGCTTTGCTCTGACACCCACTCCTCTTGGATCACGAACTCTTGCTTTGCCAGAGCCTACATTTTCAATGAAACCAGTCTTCTCTAGACTTCACCCCCCTTTCTTGCAGCAGTGCATAGAACTTTGAGACCTCCCAGTACCTCCTCCTGTGTCAGATCAGTACGGTCTGCCAGAAGCCTAGCAGAAACTGATGTGGATAGTGTGCTGAGGAATTTCCTCAGGACCCAAATTCATTTGGAGGTTCTTCCTGCTCCAGTCCCTGTCCTGTTGGACCCAAGAGCTTAATTCCTTCCCCCTTACATATGATGACTCCTACCCCAGTTCCCCTTCTGGGTTCAAGGGCATTGGATCTGAGTTTCTCCCAGAGATTGGTCAGTTTCCATTGTGGCAATATCTCTGATCTGACTGGTTCTGAACATTTTGAATCCAGAAGGATCTTAGAGCTGCAGTATTGGCACCAGTTTCGGTGTCGGGGATTGACGCAGAAATTATCAGAGGCTTCCCTTTCTCTTAGAGGTTTGGCACAGATAGCTTGGCTGCAGTAATGGCCTCAGAGTAGATTTAGTTTGATTCCTGGGACCAGTCTAGTATGGAGGCTTTGGCTCCTACTGTGGTGGTGTTGGGTTCTCCCTCAACTTCTGCCTTTGAGGTGGTCAAGAGAGCTCTCTGTGTTTCTGGTGAGTGGAGTTCTTTTAGCTTCTTGCCTCCACTCGTCCCTAGTGAAAAACTTTGAGTCGTGATCCTGCTCTTCCTATCTCATTAGGACAGCCAGTTCCTCTGAGCCTTGAGGCAGTCCACATTCAGGATCCCCCTCAGTCTTCTGAATCCTCTATGGAGCATTCCACTGCAGAGGCCCATCAGAAACATATGTGCAAGCGAAGGAACGTCAGCTCTCCCAAGTAGTCACTCACTAAAGACACAGATTTTGATGTAGGGGAAGGCTCCCCTCATATCAGCACTTGAGGATGCCTCTTTCAAGAAAATCATTGAATGTTTGACACAGAGGTGGTGGGTTATCTGAAGCCATCTCCCAAGAGGAAATAGTGTTTCTTGAGGCCTTTGGATGAAGCGTAGCTACTTCTTAGGTGGTCCCCCAGCTGATGAGATGTTGGACTTAATCTCATGGTGGGCATGGAAGGAGCCAGATGTAGCAGAATCTATTTTGTGTAAAGCTGAGAAGTTTCTTCTTCCACCAAAGGATCACCAGCATTGGAGTTAGGGCATGGCAGTGGATGCCATGGTAGTAGTGACAGCCACCAAAATGGAGCTGGCCAAAGAAAGTTCATTTGTCCATCCCCGTAGCAGTCAGTCTAGGGCATTGGACAGGTTTGGGAAGTGAGTTTTCACTTCAGCTACCTTCGCTTTGAGGATGTTGAATTGTCTGACACACATGGCAAGATTTCTGAGATTTGACTAAGGAGGTCTCCAGATCTCTGTCAGGGTTCATGTTTGTGGAGGACAGGAAAACTGCGGACTCATAGCTGGCCACACTACAGTCTCTTTCAAATGCCTTCATGTGCCTGTTCTTTAACACAACTGAAGACATTTCTAGAGCCACAGATACAGGCATTACCATAAGGAGACATGCTTGGATGTATTGTGACTTTGTGGAGTCTTTCAAGATGTTCTTTGTAAATACCCCTTTAGATGGTTCAAAACCCTTCTGACCAAAAGTCAAGGACACACTCTCTAGAAGTGAGTAAGATGGTAAAACTCTTTCTGCAGTAGGGATATGGTTCTCTAACCTAGAGATCTTTCTCTAGAAACCAGAAGGGAGGTAAGAATCTGTGGTCCAAGAAGTCTCAAGGGTTTTCTTTGGCTAATCCCAGAAATGGAACCCCTCCTGGGGCAGGGAGGGATTTCTAATGGCAGACATTGCCTAAGCAGCAGTGGAGTCCCACAGAACCAATGCTTCAGGGAACTTATCAGTGCTCCTGAATCTTTGCCTGTCTGCCCGCTATGGAGGCAGTTGGTTGGCGCATGTCGCTGCACTTAGAGGCCTGTATATCCATCACCAAAGATATCTGGTTGCAAAGGATTATAACAAGAGGCTACTCCACTCCATTTCTTTACTTCCCTTCTTCACCAGATATACTCTCCAACATGCCACCCTTTCAAGGAAAGGCATTGTCGGTAGAAATAAAAAAGCTGCTAAACAAGCAAGCTATCCAGGAGGTTCCATGAGACCAACATGGATCTGGAACTTACCTAGGATTTTTTATTTTTTGGTGCCAAAGAAGAAGAGGGACCTCAGGCCAATTTTGGACCTTAGTTATCTCAATCAGTATGTCAAACACACGAAGTTCTGGATGGTCACAGTGCAATCCATCCTCCTGTTGAGGAAGGATGACTGGATGTACCCAATAGACTTTCAGGGTAGGTAGTACCACATTATGATGGACAGGAGGTCCAGAAGGTTTATCCACTTTTGGCTGGAGCCAGTCACTTGCCCTGCCCCTTTGGTCTCACCACAGTCTCCTGGATGTTCACCAAGTGTATGGTGGTGGTTACAGCTCACCTCAGACTGCAAGGGTTCCAGGTGTTCCTGTATCTAGATGACTGTCTCATTACCACTCCAACCAGGTCTCTTCTCATTCAGGCAGGAGAAATCTGCTCCATCCTTGCTGTCAGTTGGCGATCACAATAAATATGGACAAATCTCAGTTTCTCCTGGTGCAAATGTTGAAATTCATAGGTGTCCATCTGAATACCACAGCCAGGATAGCAAAGCTGCTAGAGAGCATATTGTCCACCCTGCAAAGCCAAGCACTAAAGATTCTGCTCTGTCCAATGCTACCTGCCAGATTGATTCCCAGCTTTTGGGATCAATGGTGGCTTCCATCACCCTTAACTGTCTAGCCACATATTACATGAAAGTTCTGCAGTGGGCATTTGCAGTAAAATGGTCCATTAAGTACCAACCCATGAGTTTTCAGAGGCATCTGACAAGCATTTACAGGATGCATATAATGTGGTAGATTCAGGCTCGCAAGGCCATCCTTCTGTATCCCCCCACAAAGCCAATGTGACCACAGACACTTCCCCGCTAGGGTGGCATTACATCAGGAAAGATGGATCGAGACATGTATTCTCCTTCCGAGGTCAGCCTCCACATCAGTGTTCTAGATATGAGGGCAGTCTTCCTAGCATTGCAGGCCTTGGACATCCTCCCTCTTGGGAAGATTTCGATTCAGGTGGACAATATTTCAGTAGTGTGGTACATCAGTAAACAAGGGGAAACATGTTTCTAAATGCTATGTTTGAAAAGTGATGAGATTGTGGCAATGGGCGATATCTTTGAGTCAATTTCTGGTAGCAATGCATATACCAGGGAAATCCAGTGTTCTGGCTGACAGCCTGAGCAGGTCTATTCTTCTCTACCTCATGAGTGGTCCTCAACCTGACAGTGGCAGAGCTGATTTTTAGTTGATGTGGCTGGCCATGCCGCAATCGTTTTGCCTCTCCCCACAGCACTAAATGCAGGAGATTCTTTGTCCTGATCCTCTCAAAGTGGGAGTCACAGAGGGATGTTCTTGGTGCACATTTGGCTCCTCTGTGTTCACTATGTCTTTCCCCTAACTTCTCTGATTCCAAAGTTCCCATAGAAAACATCAGACAGGAAGGTCTCGGTCATCCTCATCACCCCTTTCTGGCCTCAACAGGTGTACTTTCGTTTTCTCTGGTCTCATTTGGGTCACCCTTCCTGTGTGCTGGATCCCAAACTAGGACTTCTCTCTCACCCTGATATTCAGGCCCTCAAGTTAACAGCTTAGTTTCTCCACTTCCAGTGATGGCTACTTAGTTCAGGCTGTTTTTCTCATTAATCCACATTCTTAAATCTTCCCAGAGACCATCTCCCAGGAAAATTTACAAAAGTGAGTGGAAAAGATTTTCTATTTGAACATCTGAAAAGAATCTGAATCTTTTTTCGGCCCCCTTGCAGTCTTAGACTTTTCTGCATCTATTTTCCAGGCCAGTTATTCTACAATAATGTCCATTATTATGAATATTTTCAGTTTTCTTGTTGGGGAAAATTATGCTACCTTAGCTTCTGTTACAATTGACAAAACTTTCATTAGGGACACCTTCCTTTTTAGATTCCCCCTTAAGGGTCCTACTCCTCCGTGGGATATGATGTAACCATTCTGCTTCAATCCTTAACCTAGCCACCCGTTAAACCTGTCACCAGGGTGAACATCAAATTTTTGACTTGGAAAACAATTTTTCTAATACAATAACTTCAGCACTGAGAGTATCGGAAATGCAGACCTGTTGTGCAAGTCCCCTTAAATAATTTTCCACAAAAATAGGCTGTCTCTCACCAGTCCATCCTTTGATCCTCAAGGTAGCATCTGATGCCTTACTGAACCAATGCATCAGTCTGCCATTTTTCTTTCTTAATTTTTCCAATAAAGGGGAACAGATGCTTCGCCTGCTGGATGTACATCACCAACTTCATTTCTACCTCCATCACACCAAATCCTTCAGGAATAATGATCAGCTGTCCATATCCTTTTCTAAAGCTAAATAGGCCAAAATGTTTCTAAAATATCCTTAGTGAGATGGTTATCCACCTGTATTTCGCATGTTTATAAAGATAAATGCTTGACCCTACATGTTAACACTTTTCATTGTAAGCTAGATTTGCTCTCCAGGAATAGGGCAGCTTATTTTCCCAAATAGCTTTCCACAAGACCACTCCATGTTCTAAGTAGCTGGGGGCTTTGCTGTTAAGGAATGGATGGAAAAGACATCAGATATGAAACTTGTTTATTTACCATAATGATGGATCTGCCTTGTCTGCTTCCATCCTTCCTCAACTCCATGCCCTCCTTCCCCCTTCCATTCTATGGAAGATAATTCCCTTGGTTTCTGGTATGACAATATGGTCTGCCTCTTGAGCAGTATCTTGCATTCCTTTAGCTCCAAAGCTGTACTTCTTCAGGGATCCTGGATATTTCAGGACTGATTGTTTTGCTCTGTCAGGGGGTTGCAGGCAAACTCAATCTGAGGTAATGTCGGGGATAGGAAGGGATTAATGGTAAGGGGAGGAACCTAAGCTATGGATCCTATAGTCTGGAGTGGCTGAAGTCTGATCAAAGGTCAGATCCAAAGACCCATCCATTGAGGATGGATGGAAGTAGACAACACAGATGTGATTTATTAAGTCAAGAAATGGGTATGACTGCAGCATATGTTAAATCTCTAGAAACATTTTTAGGAATGCAGCAGCTGTTCATAATTTTTGTTGTTTTAACAGTATTTCTTTTGATTGTGTTGTTAAACCATTTTTAGGACATTATCCTTAGTTCTGGTTCTGGATCTATCAAAACCCCATGATTTGTGGATGACCATGGAGAAGCTTCTGCAAGCTGATAGGATACAAGTCAACAAAGTTCTGACTGAACTGGGAAAGACTGATTCTGCAGGTGCCAATGAACTCAAACGGCAGATTTGGAAGACTGTTTCAAAAGATCATCCTGTAAGTTTAATTCTTTGTTACTATGAGATTCACTCTAAGCAGTATATAGTATGGTGACCAATATTCACGGGCAATTTGTAAGGAAAGTAAGCGTTTATGTTTTTTTTGTTTTTAAAGTAGGTAGCAGTTATATTTTAATGAAATTGTAAGTCTGTGCTGCTGTAAAGGGTAGTTGAATTGTAATTGTATGATAGGGAGTACAAAAAGACCATTCTTACTTTGAGGGGCAGTCTGCAATATTAGGTACTCTAGGTATGTTTCATATGTCTTTTTTGTAGCTATTTCCCTTTTCTGATTTCATACTCCCATACTGATGGCACACACATACACACACATTCCCTTAGCTCATGCCAGCATGTGCCTCTGCCAAAAATAAATTATAACTAACTCCATACTCCTGAGTTACTTACTAACTAAGACCACAAAAGCAGTTTCCTCTTCTGCTTGGGCCATAGAACAATGTTGAATGGTGTTGCAAGTAGAATTGCTTCAATCCAGCTACTCACTGGTGTTATCTAGACAAGATTGAGGCTTGCATCACTACAGTCAGGCTTGTCAGAATGGAAAGGGTCTGATATCCGGGAGTCCTCTGCAATAGGTAAACTGTTAGATCTTCTCATGTAATCCTGTTCTCACTATTTTTTGTTTCTTCTTGTCTTCTCATATTTGGGGTTATGCAACTCTTTAGCTTCATGACATCAAAAACTGGACTAGGAGAGTGTGCCTAGCTCCTGCAGCCATCATTTATTTTCTGTCAGTGTTACTGTTTGGAACTTGACCCTAATGTTTTTCATAGAAAAGTTCCTCTTTTCAGTTCCTTGAAAGTAGAAACTTTCAAAGTGTTCATGTGGTCTAAAAATCACAAGGCAGGACTTGCGTTCTCTTTATTTCTGTTGTTTAGGAAGAGAATGTCAGGTACTACCTTAAATGCCAGCATTTCAATCTAGCCATAGTTATAGACAGATGGAAGAAGCTCTGGACTTGCCTAACATCTTCCAAAGCATTGGCATAGCCCCCCCCCCAAACAATCTCAAATTTGTGCCAGAGCACCAGAAGACAAAGGACGTAGAAGGCAACATCATTCCCATACACCTGGAGGAAGGTCTGTCCCCAGGATGGCCACACACAGTCCTTATCACATCAGTTCCATCTACCTGGAGGAAGATCTGTCCCCAGGATGGCCCCACAGTCCTTGCCACATCAGTCCCTTTCTATTATTCCAGGGCCAAATTGTTTGCACCTATCCTCCACTTTCAACAGTGGGAGGTCTGGAAGAAATACACCACTGTCAACAGCCCTGGCAGTGGTTGTTCTGTAGTGTCAGCCTCACACTACTCTTGGTTGAGTGACTGGGGCATTTTTATCACCATATTACATCTATGGGATGGTCATAGAGCCCCTAACATATGATTATTGTAATAATCAGGTACATTTCTTCCCAGGCATATCTTCATTTGTATCTAAGCAAAGACTTAGGGATCACAGTTGATGGGGGTGTACAGTGGCTGTCTGTATTAGTAGGGCTTAGAATATAGGTCAAAGCATTAGATGTTAAGCAGCTTTTTAATGTCAGGTAGGATCTGTCTTCATTGGTTTGAAAGTGCAGACTTTGTCCATGCTAGATGCTGGGCTGCCTATTCAGTCTCCACACAACTATTGTTTAGTGCATTCCCGCAGTGTGGGCATTATGTAACCTAGATGCAGTACTTACCATCATTTGCTCATCCTTGCAAGCATCTAGTGAATATGTCTCTGTCTCTGTGTCTCCCGCTTTTTTTCTGCATCATAAAGTTAGATTAGGGAAGGATATGTCTCACCTTCTGGGAAGGGCTTAAAAGACGAAGAGGCATTCATTTTGTAGCAAGATAAGGGCAGTAAACACCTCTCCCTCCTTCCCTCCTTCCTCCAGTGATCCCTCAGGATAATGAAGATCTCCAGGGACTTGCCTTTAGCTTGCATTCCACACAGACAGAAATATCTGAATGAATATTTTGAAAAGGGAAGGGAGTTGGGTAATTCCTCCTATTGGGGGTTGTTTATGTTTAATTCTATTGTTCTTCCAGTTTGTTAGTTTTATGTTCAGTTACTGTATTGTGTATTGTTTTTTTGTAAGTTTGAATCTCCTGTATCTAATATATCTACTGCATACTTGTAAGGAGGGTGGCTCATGGACTGATAACATATCCTATCAGGGATTTGACATTGTCAACATCCTAGCTGACAGGTTTAGCGCAAACTTCTCCCCCCCCCCACCAAAAGGGCAAATATCTATCCCAGCAGAGTGCTGCCCCCCTGACATCTCAGATGCTCAGGTAAGAGCCGCCCTCTCCAAAGCAAAAAACACAGCATCAATGGGACCAGACAGTGTCCCGGGCTGCGTCCTACATGAACTCCAAACTCTAAACCCAAACATAAAATTACTGTTCAATCTCAGCCTTACTACAGGATATGTACCCAAAGAGTGGCGTACAGCAACAGTGGTCCCTCTCCACAAAGGTGGTGCCTCAACGGATCCTGGAAACTATCGCCCCATAAGCCTGACTAGCTTGGTCTGCAAAGCTATGGAAAGGATCATCATGGACCTCATAAGTAAAGATATTGGGGACCTACAGACACTGGATCCTACCCAGTTCGGCTTTGTTAAGGGCAGATCCTGCCTCTTAAACCTGGTCGATTTCTTTGAAACAGTCACCAAGGCTATTGACGAGGGGAAGGTGGTCCACACAGCCTACCTGGACCTCGCAAAAGCCTTCGATACAGTACCCCACTCAGGCATTATAGATAAGCTCATCAGCTTAAATATAAACCCCTATGTCACTAGATGGGTTGCAAACTGGCTCAAGGTCAGAACCCACATGGTTAGAATTGCTGGAGCCATGTCAGACTCCAAACCAGTTACAAGTGGCGTCCCACAAGGCTCAGTTCTGGGACCTCTCTTGTTCGGTATATATTTCTCAGAGGTACAGGCCAACACGGAAGGACTGTGGCTGACCAAGTTCGCAGATGACTGCAAACTAGGTGCCATAATTGACTCTCCAGCCAACACAAGCATCCTACAAAAGGGCCTCGTAGAAACAGACAACTGGTGCCAGAGCCATGGCCTCAAGCTAAATGCCAAAAAGTGTATAGTCATCCCCTTTGGCAAAAACAAAGTGCCCACAAATTACCACATAGGTGGTAATCCATTAAGTACGGAAGAAGTAATTAGGGGCCTGGGGACCCAAGTTGATAGCAATCTCTCATTTAAAAACCACGTGGCCAAAAGTGGTTAGAAAAACATTTTATATAGCCCACCTAATCATGAAGAGATTCACATCTAGGTCAGGGGAGGTCATCGTGCCTCTTTATACATCCCTCATCAGGCCCATAATTGAGTACAATGCCCCTTTTGGGATGTACCTTACCAGACACCTGCAGCAACTGGAAAGACCCCAAAAGTACCTCACCAAGAGGATCAAAGGGCTCAAACAGATGCCATATGCTGCCCGGTTAAAGAAACTCCAGCTCTACTCAGTGGCATACCGCCTGCTCAGAGGCAATCTCTGCCTGACGTATAAAGCCATGTCCAACCCGGAATTAATGGAGATGCTGCACCTCAGAAAATCCAAATCCCATCGAGCTATGCGCTCGAGAGACTTGAACCTCAGCACTGAAATAAATAGGAGATGCTGGAGGGACAAATTCATAACCCAGAGGCTCCCTTCACTCTGGAATAAAATCCCAGTCCAGATTAGGCAGAGTCTCTCATTGACTCTCTTCAAGAGGAATCTTGATGAGTGGATGGGAGATCGTAGGTTTACCCCGGGTATCACTTCTGTGTCACTGTTAGACAGAGGCACAGTATACTAACCTCGAAAAAGGGTATAGCACAATTCATTTAAAATGGGTGGCGAAAGCCAAACACACTCTGGCTAGGCTTATAAATGCCCTAGGGCAGATAGCCTAGTATGAACCTATGAACCTATTTATAATATAGTGCATGGTAAAAGACCAGCTGCTGAGTGGGGGTGGAGTGGAGTGGAGTGGTGGGGTAGGATGTGTCTCAGTTTTCATCCAGAAGAGGCTAATGTACAGAGGCAACTCCTAAATGCTTTATCCCATGCATGGGTCTTTTCAAATTATCAGAAGTATGATCCCAGTTATTTTTATTAGGGGGTAATATGTAATTATCAACCATCCAATGGGTAAGTCCAGTCTCTAATCAAAAGGGATAGGTTAATTTGAGCACAAAAAAGGAAACTGGCTAGGCTTAAAATGGCCCAAAAGGTCAGCTAGCCTAGTATGTACCTATGACCCTGTGAACCTATAGCTAAAAAGGGTCAATCTGACCAGTCTACCAATGCAATAAAAAAAAAAAAAAAAAAAAACTACCTGTGTTCAGTGGGGTCTATATTAGATCACTGAACGCTTAAAAAAGCGAATGGTGATTAATCGACCCTATGTAAGCAAAAGCTTACAATGTCGAGCTGTCAGAACAGCGATTTTTTTCCAAGGGGAAAAAAAATCGCTGTTCCAGCAAAATAAAAAACAAAACACTTTAAACATTACATTAAGTGGGGGGCTTCGCACCCCACATCCCCAATGTGGGGGGGGGCTGCACCCCCAACACACACCCTACTTAAATATACCAACTCCGAGACCACACTACAGTGCCGAAAATGGCAATGTAACGAAGTGGCCAAGCAAATTCTTTCCCAGGGAAAGAATTCGCTTAAAGGTCACTTCGATATTTTGCATTTCAGTCTTTTAAGTTCGACCAAGACGCCTTCAAAAGAGTGTGTCTTCAGTCTTCTAATAAGAACCCATTCAGTGATGCATTCTTTGTGTTTCGGCAGAATCTTGATAATGATGCCCCTGTTCTCAGAATGGCGGATGCTTTCCTTGAACTTCCTGTTAGAGTAAGATTCTTCTTAAAGGATCTAGTACCATTGTCTATACATTCTGTGCTTGCAGTTCAGCATAGGTCCTAAAACCACAGCCTCTTTCTACATTAGCACTTAATGAGGAGTCCAAAATGCTGCACAAGGTGAGTAGGAGAATAGTCTCCTCTGCTACATTGGGTCTGAGGGCCCTCAAATGCTTGTATCATTTTTTTTTCAAGTTCCATTTCTCCCTAGTAGATCTAGCACTGGAAATGTTGTCAGCAATTCCTGAATCTGGGTTCAAGGAAGAAGCTTTTACAATGATATTCCATGTGGCATACTTTAATTTTTACTATGGTGATGCTGTGTCTAGAGCAGCAGGCTATGTGTCTATCAAGATGATGCAACAGAGAGTTTCTTCCTTAAACTATGAGCAAAGGCAGGTATTTCTGGCTGATGTTCATCCAGGATAAGATCATTTAAGAATGGGTTTTGGAGAAGTTATTGGAGGACCTGCTTATGAGAAAACAAACTTTAACCACTAGTGAAAGCCTTTGTGATCCATCCAGTTTCTGCTGTTTCTTCTGGGTCATGAGAGTTCCTCAGGAGGGCAGAACTATCCTGCAGACTGAGAAAGACCTTCAAAAATAATATCCTACTCCCTGCTCTGTTTGAGTCACCCCAGCAGATGCAGTCCAGGATTCTCATTGATGGAGATGATTCTATGAGTTTACCTCAGCTTCATGAACCATTAGGAAAGATAGGTTGTTTCTCAGTGTGGTCTCGGTTGGTTACATGCTAATGCTCTTAGGCTCTTAGTCATAAATCTCTTTGTACAGCAAAGAAGAAGCTTTCAAAGAGCTATTTGGACAGACCCAGATTGTGCTTCTCAAATGGGCATAGACACTGTGTGTTGTTTGGAATGAAGACAATGATTTTATTTTCACTTCTTTTTAGTTTCATGGTGGACAAGAGCTTCCATCCCATCCTGGACCTTGGGAGCTTCAGTGAGTACATCTAGGTTATCAAGCCTTGATTAGTGAATACCCAGGGGGTCATGCTGTCACAGTCACAGGCATTTTGGTGGCATCACTGGACAAGAACAATGGCTTTAGGTTCTTCAGTATCTGGATTCTGCACATGAGAGCCCTTCTGATCATTCTGTGTGGCCATTGCTTTGTATAAATAATGCTGCCTTTTGGGCAGTTTTGTTTATTAAAATGCTAAGCAGTGTGGGAAGAGCATAGTTGGAGGACATCCATGTGTTCTACTACCTGGATGATTGTCTCTTGGTTGCCCCAGTGAGGGACTCCATTTAAATGTCCCTGGCTTATGATATCATAACCTTGGCAGCCTGAGCCTTAGAATGCATTGGATAATGCAAACCCCAAACCCAGACCCTCCTGCAACTTCAGGATTTAATGGTGCCTTTAGAATACTTATGGATGTAGCTGTTGAATTGTACAGTGAGGTGTCAGTGGAAGTATCATCACCAGTTCTTCACAGATTTTCTTCTGTCATCATACCCTTGTCATGGGCTTTGTACTAGTAGACTAACTACAGCAGTCTCAGCTTCCTTTCCTGCAGCAGAAACTATCAGAGAGAGAGAGACAGTATTGATGGATGCTTCCTGGTGGGGAGTTTGCTTCACTTTCTCCATGCTTCAAGGGAAATGGACACCAGAAGAAGAAGCATTGCATCTTCCATCAGTAGTATCAGTTGGTGCTTCTTTCCATGAACATTCCGGAATGGGATCAGTGACCAGAGCCCTTCCTTGCTTCAGTCCTATAACTATTTTATTGAGGTAGAATGTAAACACACAGGTTGCCATGTGCTTATACTCCCTGTGTTGAGAGATTCTGCTTGTCTTAAGTGTAGTTACATCCTTTGGTTCAGGACATTTACCGCAGTATCTCTGTTAGGGAGACTTTTGTTGCAGCATGTTTTTCACTTGCTTTGTAAAAGTTTTGCAACAATGTTTTGCTTGTTGGTAATACTTTTGTTTTTTGGCAGTGACTTCATGGCTGCATTTTAGACTGTAACCAGTGTGTGTGTGTGTGTGTGTGTGTGTGTGTGTGTGTGTGTGTGTGTGTGTGTGTGTGTGTGTGTGTGTGTGTGTGTGTGTGTGTATGTGTGTGTGTGTGTGTCTGTGTATCTGTGTGTGTGTCTGTGTGTGTGTGTGTGTGTGTGTGTGTGTGTGTGTGTGTGTGTGTGTGTCCACCAGTGGTGTTTGAGTAGGCTGAAAGTTCACTGCCATTCTTTTTCTGATGCTGTGGATTTGGGAGTCCTGTTGTTGTGTCTTTCCGTGTATCCCGGTTAGGGGTCGCCACAGCGGAACTCCGGTCCGCTAATGTTTGGTAGTGGACTTTTACGTGCCGAGTTACCAGACCTGACGCACAACCTTCAATGAAGGCATGCCCATTCACGTATGCCCTCACACAGAAGACGCTCTAGCTGAGAATCGAACGGGACAACGTCTTGCTGTGAGGCGACAACGCTACCGCAGCACTTTCTAGCAGTGTGTTACACCTGAGAGTGACCTATTCACCACATAAGAAAGTCCAGTATTCCATCTCTTTTGCTTATTTCAGTAAGGCAAGGTGGAGTTGATAGCAGATGTATTCTCACTTGCCTGGCAGATTACAGTCCTGTATGCCATTTCCAACATGTCTTATCACAGAAATTAAGAAATCAAAGGCCTGTGCTTATCCTCCTTGCCTCCTGGCAACTGAAAATGGTGTAGTGTCAGGCTTTCAAGTCCATTGTATAAAAAACTGTTGGTTGGGCCAACAACCATCTCATCCTCCGTGCATGGTTCCTGTCGTAGACTGGTTGCTTCTTCTTGACCTTCTGGCAGGAATTTTGCATGTGAATGAAACTGACAGGAAGCCTTGCAATCAGCTGCCTTATTTTGCTGAATAGAAGAGATGAGAGTTATCCTGTGCTGTCTCATTGGTAACTCCTCAGGTTATTCAGACTTATTTCATTCACCTGTATATTATGGGTCTGTTGTCCCCCAGCCAGAGTGCATGTCTTTAGCATTTCTATCTATCTAGACTTTATTGATGGTATGACTGTAACCAAGCACCTGCTGGTCAAGCAGTTCCTTAAGGGAGTTTTGCTCTTCTACTCAACTTTGAAGAACTTCTGTCATCCATTGGACTTCAGTGTCTTAAACGACAAGCTTTGCCATCCTCTGATTGATCCTGGTTGTTCAGTGGTCCTGACGTTTCCCTTATTGGATATGTTTTACTGTGGCCATTTATATGGAACTTTGGTCTTTCACAAGGCTCAGGTGCCTCTTTGGACAGCCCACATTTCCTTCCAAAAGTGGCAAGGAGATTTAGCCTCAAACCAGTTCATTCATTTCCATATTTTTATGAGCAGAAAGCAGTAAATAAACCTTTATAATGTTTTGCACTACCAGCACCTATTTTACTTGAAGAGGAAGCATGAGTTTAGGAGTACAGAAATGATTTTCTTTAGTCCAAGGAGCAGATTGCTGATTACATTTCTTTTTCCAACAGGCAGCTGAGTGACTGCTACCAATCCTTGCTTCAAGAATGTCTGTAATGTGCATCTGTGTGGCAGTCATTTGATCATCCATTTACAACTTTACAAACTATAATTGTTTACAATTGAATATAAAGATTGCTGTTCAGTCCTTTGTTCCTTAAAAAGACATCCTGTGTGATAGGAATTGATTCCTCATTATGTTTGTTTACACTTCTGCTGAACTGAGAAAATGTCAAGTATTTTTAAACATGACTCAAATCCAAAAGTGTAAACAATTAAAACAGTAGAAAAACTAACTACCAGCAAAGTTGCATAGTGGGGAGTCATTCGCTTAAGCTTTACCCTCATGTATTATCACTGAAATATCTATTCACATTGCCTAAATGTCTTTCATGACAGTCTGAATGAATCTGCTTGTATTTCAACCAAAAAGATCAAGAAATGAAAATGAAAGATTAAGACATGAACATGTTTATTTTTAGCTTAACTATGAAACATTTACTGATTTGTTCATCCAAATATAATTCAACATTTCTGCTTTAAGTAAGCCTAGTGATGAAAAGAAAATGCCTCCTCCTCCCACTGCTTTATTTAGAAGGGAGTAATAATTAATGTGGCAAGAAATGCAAGGAGGTGGATGAAGAAAAATGAACATTTTGCTTGATAGTGCTTCTTTTTTTAGTTGTTTTGTACTTAATGGCTAAAGTCAAATGATAATTCTGCTGGATATTTTTTTTCTTATTGTTATTCTCTACTCACCTCCTGAACTTTATATTTTAAGTACTTTTTAAGACAGGTGACACAGGTAAAAATTATTTATGTATATCAGGGTTGCTTTATATATCAAAGCATAATAGGAATGACTGTTAAACCCAGAGAAAGATAAGAATAAACCTTGTATGTGAGGACAACAGATAATATCTGTGCAGTGTCACAATTTAGTCTACACGAGATCACCTAAAACTCACTGTTAGAAAGAGATAAGCTTGACTGATTGTGAACAATTCTGTGGTAATATTTCTAGGACAGTGAAAGGCAGGGAACTTGGGCTCATCTTTGCTATTACTAGCTACATTAATAGTTGTATTCTTTTAAGCATCATAAGCAGGAGGCTGGAATAACTTGTATGATGTACCCAACCAAATACTGTCAGCTTAACTCAATCACTTGTCTAACCCCTAAAAGATGTCCTCTTAGTGTTCCTATGAATGGGTTTCGGTTTTGTTCACATACAACCCCTTTTCCCATGCTCCCTAGTTAAACCTGCCTTCGAGACACATTTGTGTGGAATGTGAAGATAGATGAAGGCTGCCAGCCTAGCCAGATAGAATTTTGTAGATAATTCTATCATTTGTAAATATTAATATAAGCCACAGGCTTGTTCTCTTAAATGGGAAAAATGGTGTTAAATGTGGAAATGCAAAAATGTAACAGAAGTGCACTCTGCTGTAACAAACTGATGAGTCAATTCTTTGATGTCAAAACTTGGAGCCGAAATGTCTAGATAAAGGCATTCTGCCTATTGTTTTGAGGCCAGAGTTAATGGCTAGAATTTGCATGTATAATTTATTTTATTGTTCTGGCTTCCTGACCAGCTGCAAGATCAAGAGCTGTTAACCTCTGAAAGTCTGTTAGCCTGGGGACCAGGAAGAAATTATGTAATCTGAAATGAATCAGTGGTACTGTGTTATCAATTTAAGGACAGAAAGAATGAGAGCATTTGAGTATTTGTCTTGAGAACATCCAACATCACTAGCACTGCCTGTGTCTGTATGTAAGTAGGATTTTAGAACTGTGTTTTCTCTTGGATATAATTAGTAAACAGGAAGATTAAACTAGTTTGTTTTCAGTGATGCCAGGACTTTTCTACTGTATTATTTTAAGTATTATTCTGTGATCTCTGAACTCTTGACTAGCACTGTGTAGTAAGAACTAGTGTCTTGTGTTTTTATTATTTATTATTAAATATTTTTAAACCTTTCAACTGCGGCTGTTTTGTGTAGAGATAAATTAAGAATGCATTGCATGTATATACTGGTAAAGTCACTCCAAATAAGTCTTGACTGTTCAGTTGCACTTACCATTTGGATAATAATATTGCACAGTATAATTGGACACCCTTTCATAAGGGCCTTTGAGTAGCTGATAAATATTAGCTGGGTGGTGGCAGTGATTTCTTTCGTATAGTCTGGATAAAAGGGGCACAGCTGGAGAACCTGTGCCAGCCTTCCCCAGGATTGTATGTGTGGTTGTATAAACTCTTATCTTAAAGTATGTGTGTGTCAGCTACTTGGGCAGGGACACAAAGCACTGGTTGGACAGAGAGGGTGCTGGAGATTTTAGCTTGCCCACTAGGCTGACATCTGGACCCTGTAGCTGTGCCAGTGGGGAGTCTTATTGGGGACCTAGAGAGAAAGGGAGAAACCAGCCCCAGACTGACTGTGAACTCTGTGTGCTCATAATGGAAATTGTACTGTACTGTGTGTGTATTTGTTATCTTTTCCTTATATGGACACCCATCACTGGTGTTAGTGGTGAGGATTGAGGCTCCTTGATTGCTGGGCCAGTGCACGGGTGTCACATATTAATTGTTTGGCAATGGTGGGATATCCACACCACGTATTAATTGGTTGGCAAATACTAACTGGCTTGTAGTGGTGTGGGTAGAGTGAATTCCTGTAGCTTACGTATAGTGATCACTGAAGGTGTTTTGTACTCTAAATCAGCCACGCAGTGAATACTCAGAGTTCAGATCACAATTGTTTTATTTCTTTTGTTAGCTTAGTCAGGGAGAGCAGGCAGCATATCAGCAGAGGAGTAGGGAAAGCTGATAAGGAGCCAGCTGGCTGAGATGTGCCAGGCTAAGGGACTGGTGCATGGAAACCTGACTAAGGCAGACCTGATTGCAGCCTTGGTCACAGCTGCAACAGAAAACATCAACCAAGAGGACGATCAGACTGGCAATGGATATGTACCACCCTCAGAGAATGGACAGCTCAACCTTTCTGCAGAGGACTTAAAACTCCATCTGGAGCTAAAGAGACTTGAGTTGGAGGCCAGGAATTTGGAAATAGAAGCAGCTGAGAGACTGAGATGTCTGCAGGCTGAGGAGAATGAGAAACTGCTATGCCTGGAAGCTGAGGAAAAGGAGAGGCACAGGCAGTATGAGAAGGAGATGCTGACTCTTTGCCAGAGTCATGGCGGTAATGGGGAAGGGAGTAACTGGACCCCAGAAATGCAAAAGGTCAGGAAATTTCTTTCGCAGTTTAAAGAGGGGGATAATTTTGATAGTTTCATTCATATGATTGAGAGGGTATATAAACAATATGATGTTGACCAAAGGCTCTGGGTACGGTTCTTGACCCCCTTACACCATGGTAAAGCTGTAACTGCATTGTCTAAAATGTCTGACGTTGACTGTTTTAATTATACTACGGTTAAGAACTGTTTGTTAGACTTGTTTAAGCTAACACCTGAAACTTATAGGAAAACATTTTGTGAGCATAGACGCAAGGCAGATGAAAGTGTGCATGCATATGTTGCTGAACTGAGCACTTATTTTCATAGGTGGGTGAGTGGATGTCAGATCACTACTTTTGAAGGGCTGGCATACCTTTTGGTGAGGGAACAACCCCTTAGCACTTTGCCTGAGGACATGAGGATCTGATTAGCTGATAGACATTGTGCTACTTCAGATGAGTTGGGGAAGAAGGGAGACCTATACCTAGCAAGCAGGGCATCCCTGCACAGGAAAGGGACCTCCAGTACTGCTCAAGGGTCTAAAGGAACTCATGGTGGGCAGAACAGACTGCCTAACAGAACTGCCAGTAGCAGGGGAAGCCACTAGTCCAGGTACATGTCCACGGCCTAGGGTTAAATGTTTTGAATGCAATCAGTGGGGCCATGTGGCATACAGATGTCCACTGAGGCAAAGTGTGGAACAAAAGGTGAGATAGCCAGTATGTGGGAAAGACAAAATGCCAATAGTAGGTTGTCTTGAGACAACATGGGTACCGAACTACCATCCTGCAGATGTCCTAATAGGGAAGGATTTGGATGAGGCAGTACCATTTGTTTATGCAGTTACACGCAGTCAGGCTAGGAGACAAGCATGTGGGTCTGGTCGCCTGAGGGAGACCCAGGCAGACTACATACTTGCAGCCAGGACTGGTGAAGTGGTTACTTCAGGGAGGGAGCTACTATGTAGCAGTAAGACTGAAGGTGAGCCACAGCCGCGTGTGGGTACTGATGTTCCCTGGGCAGAGTGACTGCAAAGGTAGAGGTGAGTAGTAGTACCCAGGCTGACAGTGAGGCACTACTGTCAGAGGATGCCAGACCTCCTCTGGAAGGGGAGTTGGGAAGGGATACAAAGAGAGAGATGAGACAGGCTTAGCTCTCAGACCCTATATTGCAAGACCTGAGGCAGGTAGCTAGTAAGGCACCTGATTCTCAAGGGAAGGGAGATTCTGTATACTGGGACAAAGGGTTACTGTATAGAGAGTGGACCCTTGAGGGAGGGCTAGAAGGTGATAGAGTACAGTAGTTGGTAGTGCCTAGAGCCTACCATCTGGCACTTCTAGCCATAGCCCATGATATTCCCTTTGCAGGTCATATGGGAATAAAACATACAAGGAGGTGTATTATGCAGAACTTCTGTTGGCCTTGAATTTCCAGAGATGTAACAGGGTACTGCAGGACCTGTGAGCAATGCCAAAAGGTAGGCAAGGCAGGAGACAAGGTGAGAGCTCCTTTGATACCTTTGCCTGTGATTAAGGAGCCATTTCAGAGGGTAGCTATGGATATTGTGGGTCCTCTGAGTACCTCAAGTTCCACAGGGAAAAAGTATATCCTTATATTATGCTACATGATACCCTGAGGCAGTGGCTCTGTCCTCCATTGAGGCAGAAAAGGTGGCAAATGCTTTGTTAGAGGTTTCCAGCAAGGTAGGTTTCCCAGAAGAAATACTGACTGACAGAGGTGCCAGTTTCATGTAAGACCTGCTGGCTTGTCTGTGGAAGTACAGTGGGGTGAAGCACATGAAGACCACCCCCTACCATCCCCAGACTAATGGTCTGGTTGAGAGGTTAAACTCTACGATCAAGTCCATCCCACGGGCATTTGCAGACCAGTTTAAGAGGGAGTGGGACAAATATTTGCCCCATCTGTTGTTTGCTTACAGAGAGGTTCCACAGGAATCCGCAGGTTTTTCACCCTTTGAGTTGCTGTATGGGCATAGGGTGAGGGGACCTCTAGATTTAATTTGAAATGAGTAGGAAGGTGAGTGTCAACCTCACAAGGAGTCTGTTATGGAATATGCCCTAAACCTCAGGACAAGGCTTGGGGAACTCATGGGCTTGGCCCTGGAGAACCTGGCAGAAGCCCAGCAACAGACAAAGGTGTGGTATGACAGGAATGCTCGAGCTAGAGAGTATGCTGTGGGGCAGCAGGTGATAGTTCTCATTCCTGTCAGACACAACAAGCTGCAAGCAGCTTGTGAGGGAACCTACAAGCTAGGCAGGAGGCAGGGGCACTAATTGTCCCATGTTAACATGATGAAACCTTACCATGATAGGGAGGCCCTTGTGCTGAGCATTTGCAGTGGATTGCAGGAGGAGTCTGAGGGAGATCTGGTGACTGATCTCCCCAGTGAGGCTCAGACTGACACCTCAGTGGAAGGGGTAGCAATGTCCCAGCAGCTAGAGAGTATGCTGTGGGGCAGCAGGTGATAGTTCTCATTCCTGTCAGACACAACAAGCTGCAAGCAGCTTGTGAGGGAACCTACAAGCTAGGCAGGAGGCAGGGGCACTAATTGTCCCATGTTAACATGATGAAACCTTACCATGATAGGGAGGCCCTTGTGCTGAGCATTTGCAGTGGATTGCAGGAGGAGTCTGAGGGAGATCTGGTGACTGATCCTCCCCAGTGAGGCTCAGACTGACACCTCAGTGGAAGGGGTAGCAATGTCCCAGCAGCTATCTCCTACGCAAGCTCGAGAAATCCAAGCAGTGTTCCAGGAGTTTGGGGACATGTTCACTGGGAAACCAGGGTACACCCACCTGGTATAGAACCAGGTGGATACAGGCCCTTTATAGTGTACCTGAGATAGTCAAACAGACTCTGAGGGAGGAGATATAGGAGGTGTTGGAACTAGGTGTGATTCAAGAGTCCAACAGTCCCTGGGCCTCCCCATTGGTGCTAGTGCCAAAATAAGGATGGCAGCACCAGATTCTGTGTGGACTACAGGAAATGAAATAGTCACACAGAGTCATATGCTTACCCTATGCCAAGGAAAGATGTGGCCCTAGAGCAGCTGGGTGGGGCTAAGTATCTTACAACCATTGATCTTATCAAGGGTTACTGGCTGTTGCCCTTGACTCCCGGTGCTAAAGAGAAATCAGCCTTTATGACTCCTTTTGGCTTTTATTAGTTCACAAAGATGCACTTTGGGATGAAAAATGCCCCAGCAACTTTCCAGAGGCTGGTAGATCATATCTTAGCAGGAGCAGGAGGGTTTGCTCTTGCTTACCTAGATGATATTGCCATCTACAGCCATTCCCTGGCAAGCGCACCTTCAGCGTGTCAAGGAGGTGCTGGGCAGAATACAGTGGGCAGGGTTGACCATTAAGCCAAGCAAATGTCAGGTGAGTATGGCAGAAGTCTCCTACTTGGGACATAGAGTGGGGAGTGGTAAGATCAGGTCAGAACCTGCCAAAGTAGAAGCCATTCAGGCATGGCCTGCACCTGTTATCAAAAAGCAGGTGAGGGCATTTTTAGGGACAGCAGGGTATTACAGAACGTTCGTCCTCAGTTATAGTACCATAGCTGCTCCCCTCACAGACCTGACAAGGAAGACCAGGCCAGATAAGGTAGTATGGATCCCAGCATGTGAACAGGCATTCAAGGAGCTTAAGGAAGCTTTGGGAGGACCCCCTGTCTTAGCCAGTCCAGATTACAGCAAAGAATTTGTTGTGCAGGTGGATGCTTTGAACCACGGGGTGGGGTCTGTACTTAGCTAGATTTCTTCAGAGGGAAAAGAGCACCCAGGGATTTATCTCAGTCGCTGGCTCCAACCCAGGGAGGAATGCTATGCAGCTGTAGAAAAGGAATGTCTAACCATAGTGTGGGCACTGCAGAAACTGCAGCCTTATCTGTATGGAAGGAAATTCACTGTAGTGACAGATCACAACCTCCTAACATGGTTACACAGAGCCAGCCAGCAAAATGCCAAGTTGCTAAGATGGAGCCTAGGGTTGCAAGCATATGATGTGTCAGTGCAGCACCTCAGTGGGATTGGCAATGCCAACACAAATGGGCTCTCAAGACAGGGAATGGGGTAAGGTATATTCAGATAGACTTAACCCTCTCAAGCAACGTTTTTCAAGGGTCATTTGAAAAGCTAGCTTGAGATCCCCCAGGGGGAGATGTGTGAAGATAGGTGAAGTCTGCCAGCCTAGCCAGATAGAATTTTGTAGAAAATTCTTTCATTTGTAAATATTAATATAAGCCACAGGCTTGTTCTCTTAAATGGGAAAAATGGTGTTAAATGTGAAACTGCAAAAATGTAACAACAGTGCACTCTGCTGTAACAAAGCTGATATGTCAATTCTTTGATGTCAAAACTCAGAGCCGAGATGTCTAGATAAAGACATCCTGCCTATTGTTTTGAGGCCAGAGTTAATAGCTAGAATTTGCATGTATAATTTCTTTTATTGTTCTGGCTTCCTGACCAGCTGCAAGATCAAGGGCTATTAACCTCTGAGAGTCTGTTAGCCTGGGAACCAAAAAGAAATGATGCAATCTGAAATGAATCCGTGGTACTCTGTTATCAATTTAAGGACAGAAAGAATGAGAACATTTGAGTATTTGTCTTGAGAACATCCAACATCACCAGCACTGCCTGTGTCTGTATATAAGTAGGATTTTGGATTTTAGAACAGTGTTTTCTCTTAGATATAGCTAGGAAATAGGAAGATTAGACAAGTTTGTTTTTCTGTGATGTCAGAACTTTTCTAATGTATTATTTTAAGTATTTCTGTGTGATCTCTGAACTCTTGACTAGCACTGTGTAGTAAGAAGTATTGTCTTCTTTTTATTATTTATTAGATATTTTTAAACCTTTCAACTGTGGCTGTTTTGTGTAGAGATAATTTAAGCTCTAAGAATACATTGCATGTATATAGTGGTACTGCACCAAGTCACTCCAAATAAGTCTTGAATGTTCAGTTGCACTTACCATTTGGATAATAATTTTGCACAGTATAATTGGACACCCTTTCATAAGGGCCTTTGAGTAGCTGATAAATATTAGCTGGGTGGTGGCAGTGATTTCTACTGTATAATCTTGGTAAAAGGGGCACAGCTGGAGAGCCTGTGCCAGCCTTCCCCAGGAGTGTCTGTGTGGTTGTATAAACTCTTATCTCAAAGTGTGTGTGTGTGTGTGTGTGTGTGTGTGTGTGTGTCAGCTACTTGGGCAGGGACACAAAGCATGGTTGGGCAGAGAGGGTGCTTGAGGTTTTAACTTGCCCACTAGGCTGAGATCTGGACCTTATAGCTGTGCTGGTGGGGAGTCTTATTGGGGACCTGGAGAAAGGGAGAAATCAGCCCCAGACTGACTATGATCTCTGTGTGCTCTTAAGGGAAATTGTACTTTACTGTGTGTGTATTTGTTATCCTTTCTCTATATGGACACCCCTCACTGGTGTTAGTGGTGAGGATTAAGACTCCTTGATTTCTGGGCCAGTGCAAGGGTGTCACATACACACTATGATTTAATTCATTTTTTCTCCATTAAACCCTGCCATTTATTGGTCCTCCTTTACCTGTTGAGTAAGGGATGGTTTCAGAGGTGTCATTCATGCAGCTATTAGGAGTTTTCTCTTTATGGGACTATCCACCCCCCACCCCCCCCCCCCAGTGGCTGACATGAGCAGCCACCTTTCCTTGGGTATGCGCTACACTCTCGCCATGGCATGCATATTGCCGAGAGCTGCTGTAACTGGCTTGGGATCTCCAAGTGCAGGTCTTTTGGTTTTATGGCCATTGTGAACATGCATGCCTCTACTTACACAGCAGCTGTCAGCTGACTAAAACCAACTTCTCTTTTAGTCAGAATGGGTGAACCAATGTAAGCCACTCACTGCTAACTTCCCCGATCTTCAGTATTTAATACCTGGGCTCATAACTGAACTTAGGTCATCTGAGTCAATCATGACTTTATCCTGCTATTCCACAGAGACAGGCTGGTTTTATTCAGTCATTATGTTAGATTTCCTTGATGGTAGACAAACATAATAAGTCTATTTACTGTGCTCTCAAAGGCAGTAAGCCAATAAACTCTGCCCTTTAACAGCCTTAGAAGTGTACATCCCCTCAACCAGTACTTCCCCAGTACTATTTTCCATCTATTCCATGCCCTCTTGAATGCCTATATGGATTACCCCCTCCAACACCCATTCCAGTAGTCCATTCCATGGCTCCACAACCTTGTTTTTAGCTTTCTTCTCCATTCTACCATGTCTAGAACTGCACATAATACTACAGGTGAGGTCTGAACAAGGCTGAGTGGATTTTAAGTATTACTTTTGTAGCCCCTTGAGGATATACTACAAACATTCCTTTTACTGCTACAATTGCTGTCTCACTCTGCTGTCAGTGGTCCGGTTCAGGTGTGTCCAACACACCTAGATTCTTCCCCTGCCTGTTGACATTTGTTCTACACCCAAAACTGATGCATGCGCTTGCCTAAGACACATAAACAGGCCAGATTCCAAAATTTCTGGATCAAACTAAATTTCTGGATCCCTCCCTTTGATCCACTCTGACTGCTAATTGACAGACCCTGAAGAGGGAGTATCAGAAGTTAGAGTGGAAACTTTTCACTGCTTTCTTTTTGCCTCATGAAGAAGCAGCTTGGAATCACCACAAGAGCAACTGATGGCAATTCAGTTTTTGTTTCTGGCAGATAAGTCTCCATTAGGGAATGCTTCCACTCATGAGCCCCCTGCACCCCCCATGTGGGGGGCTGTGCCCCCACCCCACCCCTACTTTTATATTCTCACTTCGAGATCGCACTACAGTGGGGAAAAGGGAATATTCCCTTATCCCTATTGTACTACGATCTGAGCAACAGCCATTCCCCCACGATTTCCCTTACCTGTTAGCATACTTGCGTGAAAGTGCTTTTTCGGCAAAAAGCACTTTCGCGCAAGTATGCCCGGCCATTTCAGTTTCGGAGAAACGGCCATTCGGCAAACTGTCCGGGACCCATATATATATATATATATATATATATATATATATATATATATATATATATATATATATATATATATATATATATATATATATATGTATATATATATATATATATATATATATATATGTATGTATATATATATATATATATATATATATATACACACACACACACACACACACACACACACACACACACCAAAAGGAAGAAACTGTTGCAGAAAAGAGGAAAATCCCAGGATGCAAAAAGAAGCTGAGATCCCTCATAAAATCCTCCAAAGCTAGTTACAAAAATAAAATGGCCAAAGATTCCAAAGACAACCACAAGGCATTCTATAACTATGTCAAGAATCTAAATGGCAATGCTCAGATCTGCTCTGAGCTACAGCAGAATGGCATTAAATATACTGATCCCAAGGATATTGCCAATATCCTGGCAGATCGATTCAGTGCCAATGTCACCCCCCTCCACCTCCTAAATGGCCCATCTCAATACCGGAAGATTGCCAAATTCTGGTAATAATGGCCACACTGTAAAAAATGCACTCTCCAAAGTTAAGAATACAGCATTCATGGGACCAGATGACATCCTGGGCTGTGTACTACATGAACTACAAAATGAACTGGCACCTCACCTAAGTGTCATGTTTAATCATACCCTCACCTCAGGCTTCGTGCCCACTGAGTGGCACACAGCTACAGTTATCCCACTGCACAAGGGGGATCCACCTTGGATCCCGGGAATTACTACCCCATCAGTCTGACGAGCCTGATCTGCAAGGCCATGGAATGTGTTGTCATTGAACTTATAAACAAAGACATTGGCAACCTTCAAACACTGGACCCCACCCAGTTTGGGTTCCTGAACCTGATTGACTTCTTTGAATCAGTCTCCAGAGCCGTGGACGAGGGTAAGGCAGTCCACACAGCCTATCTGGACCTCGTCAGTGTTGACACCATTCTCCACTCTGGAATCATAGATAAACTTACTAAGCTGGACAGTAATCCCTATGTCACTCAATGGGTTGCCAACTGGCTTACTGATAGAACCCGCACTGTAAAAGTAGGTGACTCCAAATCCAGCTCCAGACAAGTGACAAGTAGAGTACCTCAGGGTTCAGTCCTGGGACCTCTCTTATTTGGCATCTACTTCTCTGAAGTACAGGCCAACACTAAGGGACTCTGGCTAACAAAGTTCACAGATTACTGCAAACTGGGAGCCATTATTGAATCCCCAAATGATGTGGATACTCTACAAAGGGGCCTTACAGAAACGGATGCTTGGTGCCAGAGCCATGGGCTCAAGCTCAATGCCAAGAAATGTATAGTTATCCCCTTTGGGAAAAAACATGTACCCATGCATTACCACATAGGTGGTAGTACACTAAACACCGAAAGTGTGATAAGAGACTTGGGGACACAGGTGGACAGTGGTCTCACCTTCAATAACCACATTGCTACAACAGTCAGGAAATCCTTCTATGTGGCACACCTCATCACTAAGGTCTTTTTAGCCAGAAAAAAGAAGGTCATTGTCCCACTGTACTCATCCCTCATTAGACCCATTATAGAATACAGTGCCCCATTTGGTATGTACCTCTCAAGACATCTGCAACAACTTGAAAGGCTGCTGAAATACCTCACTAAAAGAATCACAGGCCTAAAGCAGATGCCCTATGCTGACCGCATTAAAAAACTCCAGCTATACTCTGTCACATATTGTCTACTCCGAGGCGATCTCTGCTTAACATACAAGGCCATGTCCAACCCAGAGCTGTTGGACATACTACACTTAAAGAAATCCCAGTCCCTCAGAGCCACACGCTCCAGGGATCTAAACCTTGTCATTACAATAAACAAAACATGCTGGAGGGATAGGTTCCTGACCCAGAGACTCTCCAGACTCTGGAATAGACTGCCATACATGTCAAGCAGAGCGCCTCTTTGGCCCTCTTCAAAAGGAACCTTGATGATTGGATGGGAGAAAGGAAATTCACCCTGGGAATCACATCAGTCACCCTGCTAGACAGGGGTCCAGGGAAGTAAATAGTGTGGGAAGAACTAGCCAGGGAATTGTTATGGCTAGGCTTGCATAGTTAGGGCCGATAGCCTAGTAACAACCTATGAACCTATATATATATATATATATATATATATATATATATATATATATATATATATATATATATATATATATATATATATATATGAGGTTTCTTATGTTTCCTTTTTTCAGCAGTTCTGGCCCTTTAAGAGACCTGCTATTCTACACTACCGTTTTTTTCCTGCCTAGGACTGCTAAGTTAAGCCTTGCATAGGATTAGGGGCTTGTTTGTCATAATATGTACTATTATGCAAACATTTTATTATGTGTGACTTGGGGGAGCGTTTTACTTGGGCAGGAACAGTGGCAGTACATGTAGTTCCTTTTGTTAACACTGTAGAAACTTACCTGCCATTTTCTTCTGTTTGACTAGATGTTCATCGTGTTTCACTGTTGCAGCCCTAACCAATGGGTTATCTGGCTCATGGTAGCCCATGATCGGCCAGAATACCAAAGGTAAGTAAATATGACATCGGCTGTAATCGATTGTAAAGGACGACAGGATGTCTGATACAAAAGGAGGCAGCCGACGTCACTTCCTCACTCTTCCTTGCCACGGAGCCCGAAGCAGAAGCATTTCTTGCATGAATGCCAGTCGGCAGTTTACCTTTTTTGGTTTCCGACTACAAAGTTGAAGTCACCTATAGCTAAGTACCCCGTTGGGGATCCTCTTTTTCTTGCCTTAACGAATGTCAGAAAAGGTTAATAATTGTCGTACCTCTTGAAAGCAGATTGCCCATAGAGATTTTCATTCCTATTGCATTATTTGTTTAGGCCTTGACCATGACGTTCCAAATTGTGATCTCTGTGCCTCCTTTAGTCTGCGTACTATTCGTCATCGGGCTAAGCCTTTAGCTAAACATTTTGGAGTTTGGCCTAAGTTTGTCGACATGGTGTCCGCTGGTCTTCAGGCTTCTGATATCCCCAAGAAACGTAAGGATAAGGACCGTGACAGGCTTCAGAAGGTCAAGTCCTCGGAGGAGATTAAGATGGTCATCAGTTATGCAGGAGCCAGTGAGGTGCCTTTGCAGCCCTTGTAGTCCACAGATTTTCAACCACAGGCCTCGTTGAGACCATTTCAGAGTCCCTCAGGCCTCCGGCCTCCATTTTGCCTTCTGACCTTTCGCCCATCGCCTCTTCAGCTGGATCTGGATCATTCCTATTGCATTATTTGTTTAGGCCTTGACCATGACGTTCCTAATTGTGATCTCTGTGCCTCCTTTAGTCTGTGTATTATTCGTCATCGGGCTAAGCCTTTAGCTAAACATTTTGGAGTTTGGCCTAAGTTTGTCGACATGGTGTCCGCTGGTCTTCAGGCTTCTGATATCCCCAAGAAACGTAAGGATAAGGACCGTGACAGGCTTCAGAAGGTCAAGTCCTCGGAGGAGATTAAGATGGTCATCAGTTATGCAGTAGCCAGTGAGGTGCCTTTGCAGCCCTTGCAGTCCGCAGATTTTCAACCACAGGCCTCGTTGAGACCATTTCAGAGTCCCTCAGGCCTCCGGCCTCCATTTTGCCTTCTGACCTTTCGCCCATCGTCTCTTCAGCTGGATCTGGATCATTCCTATTGCATTATTTGTTTAGGCCTTGACCATGACGTTCCTAATTGTGATCTCTGTGCCTCCTTTAGTCTGCGTACTATTCGTCATTGGGCTAAGCCTTTAGCTAAACATTTTGGAGTTTGGCCTAAGTTTGTCGACATGGTGTCCGCTGGTCTTCAGGCTTCCGATATCCCCAAGAAACTTAAGGATAAGGACCGTGACAGGCTTCAGAAGGTCAAGTCCTCGGAGGAGATTAAGATGGTCATCAGTTATGCAGTAGCCAGTGAAGTGCCTTTGCAGCCCTTGCAGTCCACAGATTTTCAACCACAGGCCTCATTGAGACCATTTCAAAGTCCCTCAGGCCTCTGGCCTCTATTTTGCCTTCTGACCTTTCGCCCATCGCCTCTTCAGCTTGATCTGGAGCCGCTAAGCTGACTTCGGTGTCCTCGGCCTCCATTCTTTGTTCAGACAGCACGCTCATACCGATGACCTCTACTGAAACTTCGGCAGTTTCCAGGCCTCCCAAGTCCTTCAGACTTGCAGATAAATCTTCCAGTCGTAAGCCTGTGAAAAAGCAGGCTCCAGTTTTTTCTTGTTCCCCTCAATCCCAAATGGTTAAAATGGCTAATGACCTTTTGACTCATTAGGGGTTTACAGCCTCCTCCTTCTAAAGGGAGTAGGGATGTTTCTACTGAGGCTTTGTCTTTTTCTGGTTCTGATTCTTCTAGCATTTCTGCTGATGAAGAGGAAGTTTTCTCAGGCTTTTTCTCCTTTTGAGGATTCAGATGCAAAGGAATCCATCCCTTCTGCTTCTCCCCCAGAGGATTTCTCTTTTGGTGATACTTTGAATACTCTCAGGGAGCATTTTAAATGGGAAAGTCAGGATTATCCCCAATCTAAGAAAAGGATTAGGGAGTTTTTGGATTTACCTCAGCATAAGCCTCTGGCTATTCCTTCAGTGTTGGAAGTGGTTGATGATGTTTTTCTGGAAAATTCCTTAACTCCAAGTTCGTTTCCTCCTGCTCCTAGGAAACCTGACAGGTACTATAGAGTCCCTGATTCTCATCTGTTTCTTTTCAGGAATCTGTTGGCTGATCCAGAGGTTATTTCTCAAGGCCCTAAAGGAGTTAAGGCCACGGTTACCAAAAATCCTGTTCCCTCTGACAGGGAATCTAGGAACCTAAATAGGTGGGGTAAAAAAGTTTATACCTCTGCCACTCTTGCTATTAGATCTACTAATTGTTGTTTTCATATGCCAAAGTACCAGCAGCACACCTTGGAGTCTATTATCTAGGATAGCAAGTGTGCCTCTGTTTGGCAGAGAGTAAGGATATGCTGAATTCTGCCAGACTTGTCAATAAGCAATCTTTACATTGTGGTTTTGACATTCTAGAAGCCTCCTGCAGGGCTACAGCTACTGGCTCTGTTATTAGAAGGCACGCTTGGCTCAGAGAACAGCCCCTACCAGAGCCTGTCAAGGCTAAGGTTTTAGATATACCTTTGCATAAGGACAAAGCAGAGGAAGTCCTCAAGAAGATGGAGGATAAGGCCAAGTCTATGCAAACTGTTAAGGATTTTCTGCAAGTTCAACCTCCTCGCTTCAGAAGGAATTACCCTTCTAAGAGTTGGACGTTTCGTGATACCAGCAGACAGAACCATTCTAGGACTAGAGGTTACAAATCTTCTAGGGGGTTGGTGGCTACCCCTCAAATGTCTAAGTGTTGGCAGGCTTCTACTTCCAAGGCGGGAAGTTCTAAGCCTGCATCTCAATCTAAACACTTCTCAATGACTTTATCCAACTTCTGCCTGTTCTTTCGTGCCTGAAAAGTCCTTTAGGGGGAAGGTTGGCCCTTTTTTCAAATGTCTGGGTCACTGTCACGGACAACAGATGGGTGCTCAGAACTGTATCCCTAGGGCACAAGTTTTCTTTCTACACCTTTCCAGTTGTCAAAGGATTCCTGGACGCTCCTGCAAACCAAAGGGCAGAAGTAGAAAAACAAATTTTGTCTCTGTTTCATCTAGTAGCAATAGAATCAGTTCCTGCTCAGCAGGTAGGCCAGGGTTTCTATTCCAGACTTTTCCTAGTTCCAAAAAAGAAGGCACCTGGTGTCCTATCCTAGATCTATCCATTCTGAACTCTTTCTTGATAATTCCAAAGTTCAAAATGCTCACTCTGCATCTGTTGCTGCAAATGTTAGAGAATTCCTGGCTGGTAACCTTGGATCTCAAAGAAGTTTATCTGCACATCCCTATCAGGGAAAGTTGCAGGCAATACCTTTGTTTCAGGGTGGGCAACCAACATTATCAATTCTCTGCGCTGCTCTTTAGCTTATCTACTGCTCCCAGAGTTTTCACAAAGTGCCTGGCTCCAGTCATTGCTTTTTGCAGGCAGAAGAAAATTCAGATTTATCCATATTTGGATGACTGTCTAATTCAAGCAGATTCTCAGGAACAGCTGTTAAAGGATCTAGAATTTGTAAAGACTCTTCTCTGTTCCCTGTGTTACACTCTCAATGAAGAAAAATCAAAAATGATGCCTTGCAAGGAGATAACATTCCTATGAGCGAGTCTGAACACAGCAACCCAAATGATATATCTCACCCAAGAGAAGCAGACAGCTCTTTCAGTTTACTTCAAGGATTTGGCAAGCCTGTCCCAGCTCCCTGTAAGGAAATACCTGCAAGCTCTGGGATACCTGGCCTCTTGCATTCTCATGATTCCATATGCAAGACTGCATATGAAGAAATTGCAATGGTACATCAAGAACATTTGGTGTCAACACACACAGGACCTGGATTTGATGATTCCTCTGCTTCCATCTCTGCAGACAGAGTTTCTATGGTGTGCAACAGCCTGTCTACAAAACAAAGGCATGCCTTTTTGCCAACCTCCTGCCACTCAAGTTCTTACCACATACGCCTTGGACTAAGCCTGGGGAGCTCACCTGGTTGGCAGATGCATACAGGGATGTTGAAATGCCCAGCAGATGCACCTGCACATAAATCTAAAGGAGTTGATAGCAGTTCAGCAGACCTTACTAGCTTTCAAGCATCTTCTTTCTCCCCGAACCCTGTTTGTCAGAACAGACAACACCACAGTCATGTGGTACATCAACAAGCAGGGAGGGACTCATTCGTACCCCCTATGCAGGCAGACCATGAATCTCTGGTCCATAGCAGCATCCCTGGATTTGCATCTCCTAGCTCAGTTTCTTCCAGGAAGGCTCAATGTTTTGGCAGACCAGTTGAGCAGGCAGACTCTGGAGCCTCACTAGTGTCAGCTGAACAGAGCAGTCTTTTACAGCATCATTCAACATTGGGGCACACCTCAGGTGGATCTTTTCTCCTCCCCAGACAAACATCTTCTACCTCTTTTTTGCACCAGACAGCATCACAGCAGAGCCTGGAAAGTGGATGCTCTGTCCTTCCCTTGGATGCTGTTATCAGTTTATGCCTTCTGTCCTCTTCCCAGAATATTATTTAAGATCGGGGTCGAACGACCAAGGACTATTCTCATAGCTGCGGACTGGCCCAGACAGCATTTGTATCCACTGCTTCACAGTCTCTCTCAGTTTCCTCCTTGGCATCTTCCTCTGAAGCCAGAAATTTTGGTTCAGGAAGGGGAAACATTCTACATCCTCATCTTCAGTCTCTCCATTTGGCAGCATGGCTCATTGTATGACTCCATCCTTTTCTTCTTCCCTTTTCCAGCAGGTGGTTGACATGCTGAGGGAGGCCAGGAGGCCTAGCACTAGGAAGTCCTACACTGGCAAATGGGAAAGATTCTCTCATTGGATGCAGGCTAGAGGGGAATCTTCTTCTCAGCCTACCCTTCCTTTGATCCTGGAATACCTGTCTGATTTGCTTCAGGGTGGTCTATCTTTTTCCTCTGTCAAGATCCATGCTTCAGCCATTTCTGCTCATTGTTCTTTTGAGTGACCCATTTTCTCTCAGCCCCTGATGAAAATGTTTCTCAGAGGTGCTTGCAACTTAAAACCTCCCAGAAGGGCACTTACTCCAGCCTCGGATCTTAATTTTGTTCTAGAAAAACTCACTCTTTCTCCTTTTGAGCCAGCTGCCACTGCAGATTTATAGTTTCTCTCTTGGAAGACTGCCTTCTGCTTGGCTATAATTTCAGCGAGGAGGGTTTCAGAGCTGCAAGCCTTAATGGCTGTGGAGCCTTTTCTTATTTTCCATGCAGATAGGGTCTCTCTGAGAACCAACCCCTCCTTTATGCCTAAGGTGGTTTCTAGCCTGACTCTTAATCAGTCCATACACCTTCTTTACCTAATCTTCGAAATAGAGGTGAAAGGATCCTGCATTCTCTTGATGTGCGCAGACAGCACAGGTTTTACCTGGACAGGACTAAAGACCTTCGGAAATCAGCACAGTTATTGGTCAGTTTTGCCCCTGGAGCCCAGGGCAAGGCTATTTCTAAGCAAACCATTTCTAAATGGATTGCACATTGCATTACGTTTTGTTATTCCTTTCATGGCAAGGTTCCTCCTCAAGGGGTTAGGACCCACTCAACTAGAGCAGCTTCCACTTCTGCAGCCTTTTTAAGGGGTGTTCCTACTAAAGACATTTTGGAGGCTGCCACATGGTCTTTTGTTCACACTTTCACAAAGCATTATGATTTGCCTTTGTTTTCCAAAGCCAGGGCAGGGTTTGCCACTGCTGTTTTGCAGGGCATTGTCTCTAATCCTTGATTCTGTTGGTTCCTTCTCCCTTTTCTCTGGGCTTTAGTAATCAACCCATTGGTTAGGACTGCAACAGTGAAACACGATGAACATAGTACAGTTGTGTACACTTACCATAAATGTAGATGTTCGAGTGTATTCACTGTTGCAGTCCTGGTTTCCCTCCCTCCTTCCCCCCTTTTTGGTCCTCTCCTGTTCTCTTTTCCTAAGGTGCAGGCTAAATTTGGTATTATTTGCCAAACTTGCTTTTGGTTTAAGCCTTGTTTTCTGGGGGCTTCTGACTGTCATGGCAAGAAAGACTGAGGAACTGACGTTGACTGCCTCCTTTTGTATCGGATGTCCTGACGTCCTTTACAACCGACGACAACCAATGTCATATTTACTTACCTTTAGTATTCTGGCCGATCGAGGGCTACCAGGAGCCGGATAACCCATTGGTTAGGACTGCAACAGTGAATACAATCGAACATCTACATTTATGGTAAGTGTACACAACTGTACTTTTTCTTAATTTGAAGTACTGACAGGATTTTACGTTACATCACGTGCATGGTTAGAATATGTACTGCTTATGCTCACACTGTAACAACCTACCTGCCATTTTTTGTATGTCAATTCAAGTTTACTGATAAGGGACACTGACATTTATGGGTTTACATTTTTCCTCTTTTAGGGGAAATGTACTCTGTATGTGCACGATAACTTATCTGATATTACTCCTGTGAGAATAGTTGTACTTCTGAGGAGTTTGGACATAGTTTTATGTGCTGCTTTTGCTTTTATGAGATATGTACTGCTTGTGTTTATGGTGTGACAACTAACTTGCCATTTTTAATTGTTTACTTGGGTTGCTAGTGAGGTTTTTAAGTAATGCTTGGGCATTTATAGGGTATGTTTCCTTAGTGTGCACTCTGTGACAACTTACCAGCCTTTTTTTTTTCTTTTGCGTCAGCCTAATTTTTACTTTTTGTCTTGCTAATGGGATTTTAATGTTTTGCCTGTGAGTTACTGGGTATGTGTATTGAGTGTAAACATGGAGAGAATTTACGGCCATTTTAAATTTTTACATATAAGATTCTTACATGAATTATGAATGGCTTAAGCTTTTACATTGCATGTGCCTCTTTGTGCTCACTTGATGACAACTTATTTGTCATTTTTTCTGCCCATCTAAATTTGGTTAAAAGAGATGCTGACATCATTTTATGTACTGTGTGTGCATTTACCATGCAGAGGCTGTGAGTGTTCATGGGGTGTTATCTTACCTGCAGTTATTTCTATCAGACTATCTTTTAACTTAGGTCCTGAGAGGATTTTAGTGTACTGCTTGTGTATAACAGTGTCTGGGGACTTTATTGTCAGGGAAAGGTTTGTGTGCTATTTATATGAATGTTTGACAACTTATCTTCCAGCTGACAATCTCAGCAATCCTTACCCCATCTGACTTATCCTCTTCAGTCACAACATGGATGCTTCCTAGAAAATAAATGCTCCTGCTGGTCTGACTTCTGCATTACCTAGAAAGAAAATACTACTGAGAAATCCCTTGCTTCTTTGTTTGCTGAATCTGCACCACAGCTGATAGTGGGTGCACCTACAGTGGCCATTTGTTTCATCAGACCACTCACTTTTCTCTTGTGTAGTACTTCAGGTCACGTTCTTTGGCTGTGTCCAGTGTCTGATTCTGGACATTGACGTACCATCTTGATTGGGAAACAAAGTTCCTAAGGGATGCTACTGGATGTGTCTGGGGAAGAGTCCATATGTAGGGTGTCTCATTCCTTTTTCAGTCAGTCATAAGCGATACCTTATAAAGTTGATTCTGAAGAATGTGACAGATGGGGGTTTAACCCATGCAGATTTCCTTCTCAACTGATCTGATACAGAAAAATGTGTTTCTCACATCCATGTTGGCAGGTATTTCTTTCTGAAATGACTGCCAGGATGTTTGAGGTGTCATTTTAGAAACATTAAGGGGTTCCCACTACAGTAGGCTTCTTCTAATTATTGAAAGTAATTTTTTTTCTTTCTTCAAATTCCTCCACTAGTGCCAGCTTTGGGGGAGCTATAAAATACTCTGCCTATTCCAAATCAGATTCACAATCTTCATTTCACATGAAGTAGAGTTATAACAGGCTGCTGTTACTTTCCAAACCTTACTCATTGGGTTTTAGGGGAGAAGTTTGGAGACCGGTTTCCAACATGTTTATAGTAGCTAAAAGTTGTGTATTATTGAACAGAGGCTGTCCTTAACATTCTAGTTTATATATTTCTTGATTATGCATTTCTGATATAATAAAAGACTCCTTCCAAATGCTTAAGTACAGCTAGAGATTTTAGGATAAGACAAATTGGAAATCTTTCTAATAAAGGGACAGTTATACTTATACACCTTCCTTTTTCTGCCTTTCCTCTAGCTTTCATGTTTTGAAGACTTGTCCCATCAACTGGCTGTGTTTATTTACTTTGGCAGTTGATTCTGTTTTACTCAAGAGCATTAAAAGTGATACAAGTGCAGATCATTTTATGCAAAATACCAAATTCTCTTTTTGGTGAGGGTTCCTCCCCACCTTACAAACTAGAAAGAGAATTGTCCCTCTGGTTCTTCTGCTTTGCTTTCCATAACAGTCTTTTAAACAGTGCCAAGTTTTTAAGGACTGGTATTCCCAAATGCTTCTGACATTACAGAAGACCCTTCTCAGAGTCCATTTTTCAAAATCTTCCTCCGTTTCAATTTTGTTCACAAGAGAGTATTTATGTTTCCAAGATAAGTTGTCTGAACTTCTGTATCTAGATCGCTCTACTAGTCTGGTTGCAATACCCCTTGAAGCTTTCATGCATGGAACTGCAATGATGGGGACTTGGATGGGCTAGTGCAAGTATCCCCTTATTTTCTTCTACCTCTGAATCAGTCTGTCTCTCAAGGAGTCTACTTCTAAATTTTAAACATGTTCTTCATCTCACATTGCTGCAGTCCTTACACTTGGGTATAGCGCTGTCCTCGGTCGGCCCGAATACCAAAGTATATGGCTGACGCCGGTCATGGCGCATTAAACTGACGCCAGGACGTCAGGGTATAAATGCGCATGACCGAAGTCATATCCTCAGTCTTTTTTGCCGCGTGGTCCGATGCAGAAGCAAATTTGCGAGTGCAGGTTGGCGTCCTGAGATTTTCCGAAACCGGAGTTTCAGACCGAATCCAAGTTGGCTAAGTACCCCGTTGGGGAATATTTTGGTTTTTTCTTGCCTCAGTATTTTACCGGATGTCAGAAAAAGTAAATAACTGTATTTCTTGCGGGAAACAGATACCACATAGGGACTACCACAGCTTGTGTATACCGTGTTTAGGGCCTGAGCACGACGTTGTTGGGTGTTCCTCTTGCGCTAGATTTAACAAACGTACCATAAAGAGGAGATTAGACTGCGCTAGGTTAGTCTTCGGGAAGCGGTGCAATTACAAAATGCCGCCGGATGCTCCGCGCCACTACTCAAGAAGCGCAAGGACAAAACACCTAGGCCTAGGTTAGAGGCACCAGCCGACCCGGTCGTCGGTTCTTTAGAGGGCACGGTTGTGCCAGAGGCCCAAACAGAAGTTTCCCTAGAGTCCCAGGGGGAGACTTTGTTGTTACAGGATGTGTCTTCACAGGAGGTAGGCCAGGCTGAAGGGGCTTCTCAGGTAGCTATTCTCCCCTCTCTGCCTAAGGTGGTTAGGCCTTCCCCTACTGTTACAAAGGCTTCTTCCAAGAGTAGGCCAGGTTCAGCTGTAGCATGTGCTCCTCCTAGTACTTCAGGCCCTGTGCCCAAGAGACATATGCTTAAGATGGCTGAAGATTTAATTACTATGATTAGGGGTTCTATGCCCCCTCCTGACAAAAGGCCTAGGGTGGATCCTGAATTTGGGAATTTTGAACAGGATTCTGATATTTCTGAGTCTTGGCTGAGGATTTACAGGAGTTTTCTCATTATTCTGACTCTGATGTGGATGACTCCACCCCTTCTGCTTCTCCTCCTGAGGATTTTTCATTCTCAGAGACTCTCCATTCCATGAGGGAACATTTTAAATGGGAAGGTCAGGATTTCTCTGATTCCAGGAAAAGACTTAGGGAATTTTTGTTTCTACCTCAGCATAGGCCTTTAGCTATACCCCCTGTTCTTTCTGTGGTGGAAGATGTTTTTGCAGAGGCTTCCCTTAACCCTGATTCTTTACCTCCCGCTCCTGTTAAACCAGACAGATACTATAGGGTGCCTGAAGCTCACAAGTATCTTTTTAAAAGCCCTAGGGCAGATCCAGAGACAGTTACTCAGGGGCCTAAAGGGGTTAAGGCTTCTGTGGCTAAAAATCCAGTTCCTCAGGACAAAGAGGCAAGAGCTTTAGACAGATGGGGTAAGAAAGTGTATACTTCTTCAACTTTAGCCATGAGGGCTTTAAATTGTCAATTCCACATGCTGAGATATCAAATCTATCTCCTTTCACAGTTAAAGTCTAAGGTAGATGCTCTGGCAGAAGGTATTGAATGTAAGGAGTTACAAGATCTGGTTCATGTGTCTGAACAGGTGGGTAAGCATTCCTTACAATGTGGTTTTGATGCTGTACAGGCCTCTTCCAGGGTGGCTGCCACTGGTACTGTCCTTCGCAGGCACGCCTGGTTACGGATCAGAATTTAGCTGAGCATGTTAAGTCAAGGATCTTGGATGCCCTTTACAATCTGATGTGTTGTTTGGTTCCTGTTGAAGCAGTTTTAAAGAAAATGGAGGACAAAGCTAAATCTATGCACACTGTTAAAGATTTTTACAGGTTCAACCACCAAAGTTTAGCAGAAACTGGCCAAGCAAGGCGTGGACATACCCTTCTTATGATTCCCAGTCTAGGGGTAGGTCTAGGCGTGCTAGGGGCAGAGCTCAGGGTTCCTTTAGATCCAGGACAGGGGTCTCACCTGCACAGTCTTCAGGGGAGGGCAGGGGTCAGCCCTTCAGACAGACACAATGACCTACCTTTTCAACTGCCAGAACGTCCACGACTCGCAGCACCTTTAGGAGGAAGACTGACACTTTTCAAAGAGAACTGGAGTTTAATTACCCAAGACAGATGGGTATTGGATATCATTCACCACGGTTACAGGTTTTATTTCCATACCTTACCACCGTTCAAGGGCATGCCAGATATTCCCCCAACACAAATTGGAAGCTCACAGACAAATATCCATATTGACACAGATAGGGGCCATACAACCGGTGCCTATGGCAGAAAGGGGCCTAGGATTTTACTCTCGCCTATTCCTAGTACCAAAAAAGGGGAACACGTGGAGACCAATTCTGGATTTGTCTATCCTCAACACCTTTCTGGACATTCCCAAGTTCAAGATGCTGACATTGCAACAGCTTTTACCCCTCCTGGGCAAGGATCACTGGATGGTAACTTTGGATCTCCAAGAGGCTTACCTTCATGTCCCTATCACTCTAAGCTGCAGGAAGTATCTGCGTTTGGGAGCTGGAGATTCACACTATCAATTCTCTGCATTGCCCTTTGGCTTATCCACTGCACCCAGAGTATTCACAAAGGTCCTGGCTCCAGTGATAGCTTTCTTCAGACGGAAAGGAATACAGATCTACCCTTATTTGGACGATTGCCTGATTCTGGCTCAGGACAAGGACGAACTTCTACAGCATTTAAAGTATGTGATAACAGTGCTAAGATGCCTAGGGTATTCTGTGAACGAAACAAAGTCCAGTCTAGTACCCTCTCAGGACATGTGCTTTCTGGGTGTGAGACTGAATACAGCAGCCCAGATGGCCTTCTTAACCCCGGACAAACAAAAGAATCTTTCCCTTTACTTCCAACAACTATCACATCAGTCCGGGCTGACTGCAAGGACAGTCCTTCAAGCCTTAGGGTTCATGGCATCTTGTATTCTGGTGCTTCCCAATGCCAAACTGCATATGAGGAAGCTACAATGGTATCTCAAGAATCTATGGACACAGCACTGCCACGATCTGGACACTGTCATTCCAATAATACCTTGCATCCAAAAGGAATTCTTGTGGTGGGCTCAGCAATGTCACCTAAACAAGGGACTTTCTGTGACCCGGCCGGAGGCAAGTCAGATTCTAACAACAGATGCCTCAGACAAAGCTTGGGGGGCTCATCTCAATGGAAAATGGATACAGGACAAGTGGCCTGCCAGACTACAACATCTACATATCAACCTAAAGGAGATGTTAGCAGTCCAGTTTGCATTAACAGCTTTCAAGGAATTACTTCTTCGGGACAGGTGTTGATTCTAACAGACAACACAACTGTCATGTGGTACATCAACAAGCAAGGGGTACACATTCTTACCCTCTATGCAGACAAGCAATGATTCTATGGGAAACGGCTCTCAGTCTACAACTGGATCTTCAGGCAAGGTTTCTGCGGGGTGCAGAACTCCTTAGCAGATGTGTTAAGCAGGCAAATCATGGATCCCCACGGTGGAAACTGGATCCTCAGGTATTTCAGCAATTAACAGTGTCATGGGGAACACCAGACATAGATCTGTTCGCTTCTCCTCTAAACCACCAGCTGCCAAAGTTTTGCACAAAAGGATACACCAGGCAGCTTGGAAAACGGATGCTCTTTCTTTCAGTTGGAAAAATCTTCATGTATATGCCTTTCCACCACTTCCTCTACTTCTAAAGGTTCTGCTAAAGGTAAGCCAGGACAAACCAAGAATGATCCTGATAGCTCCAGATTGGCCCGACAGCATTGGTACCCACTACTGAGAAATTTAATAAGGAAACCACCGTGGCCCTGCCTTTAATTCCTCAACTGTTGTCTCAAAAGGACGGTCATTTACTCAATGTCAAGCTTCTCTCTCTTCATCTCACAGCATGGCATATCCTGTTTTAGCTCATAGCAGGGCTCAACTTCCTCAACAAGTTTTGAATGTGATTATGGAAGCTAGGAGACCTAGTACAAGGAAAGTGTATGCAGACAAGTGGAAGAGATTTTTGCTTTGGAGTGCAGCAAAGGGTGTGGATGTTTCTGAGCCTGATTTAAGTGTGGCTCTTCTATATCTTACTGAACTATTGGACAAGGGTTTGTCCTTCTCTTCCATTAAAATTCATGCTGCAGCAATTTCAGCTCACTATGACTGTGATCCACCTTTGTTTTCTCATTCCTTGTTCAAGCAATTTCTCAGAGGAGCAAAGAACATAAGACCTCCACGAAGAGCTCCTACTCCAGCTTGGGACCTCAATTACGTGTTGGAAAAGCTCACTCTGCCACCTTTTGAGCCTGCAGCTACGGCTGAGTTAAAATATTTGTCATGGAAGACTGCTTTTTTGTTGGCCATTACCTCTGCAAGAAGGGTTTCTGAATTGCAGGCCCTTATGGCTGTTGAGCCTTTCTTGATCTTCCATAAGGATAGGGTATCTTTACGCACTAACCCTTCCTTTATGCCTAAGGTGGTCTCAAGTGTGTCTTTAAACCAGTCTATTCATTTACCTACCTTTTATGCAGACCCCCAAAACAAGGGGGAAAAGATCTTGCATACTTTGGACGTGCACAGACAGTTACGCTACTACTTAGATAGGACTAAGGGTTTCAGGCAGTCGCAACAGTTGTTTGTTTCTTTTGCTTTAGGTACTCAGGGCAAGCCTGTGTCAAAGCAAACTCTTTCTAAATGGATTGGGTTTTGCATCTCCTTTTGCTATTCTCAGCATGGCAAGCAGATCCCAACAGGGATCAGACCTCATTCCACTAGGGCTACTGCCACCTCTACAGCCTTTCTAAGGGGAGTGTCAACTAAGGACATTTTGGAGGCAGCTACTTGGAGTTCAGTACATACTTTCTCTAAGCACTACCACCTTCCTCTCTACTCTAAATCTAGGGCTGGGTTTGCCACTGCTATTCTACAGGGCATTTTGACAGCTCCTGCTTCTATTTGATTTGCCATCCTCCCTTACCTCTGCTTTGGGAATCTACCCAAGTGTAAGGACTGCAGCAATGTGAGATGAAGAACATAGTACAGTTTTGTACCTACCATAAATGTAGATGTTCAAGATCCACATTGCTGCAGTCCAATTTACTCCTCCGTCCCCTCCGTGTCTAGGCGTGGTAATGTGGTTAGGTTAGTACATTATTAGATAATTGTTAGAAGTTGTACATAGTTTGGGTGTGTGGGTGTTTAGTGTTTGGTAATTTTTTGATTTTACCCTGTTTAGGGTCTTCTGACATCTGGGGCAAGAAAAGACTGAGGATATGACGTCGGTCATGCGCATTTATACCCTGACGTCCTGGCGTCAGTTTAATGCGCCATGACCGGCGTCAGCCATATACTTTGGTATTCGGGCCGACCGAGGACAGCGCTATACCCAAGTGTAAGGACTGCAGCAATGTGGATCTTCGAACATCTACATTTATGGTAGGTACAAAACTGTACTTTTCAAAGCATCAAATTTCTTATGGTCGAGACCATAAGATCAAAGTTTTGAAACTTTAAAATTTAAATTAAAAATAAAAGCAAGAATTTTTTTTATGTTTTTGCAAGGGGGAAAACCCCCTGCACCCCCCACACCCCCTGCTAATTAAATATACCAACTCTGAGATTGCACTACAGCGTGGAAAATGGTAAATATACCATTCTGCTCTGTACAGCGATCTCCATTTAAACGGTTTGAAGTTTCAAAACTTCGATCTTATGGTCTCGACCACAAGAAATTTGATGTTTTGAAAGTTCAAAATTTAGAAGTAGACCTGTCTCAAGACGTTTCATAGCTTCTTTAGAAGGCAGATCCTGTGAAGGCAATGGCACAAGTTGTGTACATCTTCCACACAGACCAGAGCACACAATTTTTAAGCAGTTGTACAATATCGCAGTCATGTGGTGCATCAGTAACCTAAGGGACAAAAGACTGGGCCACTATTCAAGCTCAATATGAGCACTTGGGAGTTACCTCTTCAGCATTCATTAACCCTACAAACACCTTTCTTTCCATCAGGGCAAATCACTGTGGCAAACAAACTAGCACCATGGCATACCTGCAGAATATGAGAAGGTCCTTGAGGTATTGATCTGTTTCTGTGGAGCACCTCAAGGAGTTATGTTACCCTACTTTAAAAGCAGACAGTACATACATTTTTCCCCTTTTTATTCCCTTTCGAGGAATTTTTCTTTATGAACTCCATCCTTTCCACTGATAGTGAGGATATTTTCTGATTATTCAGAAGGACTCTGCAAACTTTATTTGTGGTAAATCCCTTTTGGCCTAGGCAATATTAGTTCTCCCTTTTTATGGAAATGGCCAAGGACGGTTGTCACAAGTTCCTCATTATCTGGGTTTACTCACATTAGACAGCACTTCATCTCACCCGTCTGTTATCTTAAAATGTCTGCTTGGATTCTGCTATCTTTTAGGCACTTGTTTTTGTAAGACATGTGACCGGTACTAAAGGAGGAAATAAATCCTGCTACTAGAAGATCTTAGTTGGACTTTTGGAAGCTTTTTCTAGTTGATGACTACCCTAATAACCAGGGCCCTATCTAGAAATGGTGTCAAAATACTGGTTTGGATTACCAGCCTCTGTCTTCAGTGCTTCTTTTTAAGGTACATATTGTGGCCAGTTCAATATGTTTGCCCATAGATTCACTTCTTTACTTGAATTTTTTTTTTTTTTTTTTTTTTTTTTTTTTTTTTTTTAGTAAAACAGTTTCTGACTGCAGCGTTTCACCTGAGACCTCCTTGTGGACATGTTACTCCTTTTCAGGATCTTCACTTTCTTTTGGGAGAAGTTAAACTCATCTTCATCTAATCCTGCACATCGCACATTTTCTAGGTTCATTTTATATGTATAAAGTCATAGTCAAAGTAAACTTTATTGTCATTTAGCTAGTGCAGTCTAAACGAAATTGTGTGCATCATGCTCAAATTGAGAATACATATACATACATACAACACCACATACAATGGACATATGTGTTGTTGTATGTATGTATGTATATATATATATATATATATATATATATGTGTGTGTGTGTGTGTGTGTGTATCTATCTTTATGCACTATGTATGTACATGTATATAAAATATATATGTCTACTTTGGAAGCTTGAAGTTTCAAAACTTCGAACTTCATATGATCAAGACCATAAGATCGAAGTTTTTAAACCTCAAATGGTTTAAATGGAGATCGCCGTACAGCACAGAATGGGAAATGTACCTTTCTCTTTACTGTAGTGCAATCTCGGAGTTGGTATATTTAATTAGCAGGGGGTGTGGTGGGTGCAGGGGGACTTGACCCCTGCATAAATGTAAAAAAAAAAATTTTGTTATTGATATTTCAAACTTTCAAAACTTCGATGTTATGGTCACGACCATATGAAGTTTAAAGAAGTAAAGTTGTTCTATCTCACCGTTCATTCTTACTGATGGGTTCGGAGCCGATCCTCAGCTCCGACTCGGCCAATTTCCAAAGCTGGAAGTCTTCAACTAGCTCGAGGCCAACTCCCTATCCCATGATGCACAGTGTGCTTCCCTCAGATCTCGTTTGCCGCTGCAACAGATTGGGAGTTCACCAGCTCAGGCCAGTAAATATAACTAAATTTTGATCTTCTTTCATAGCTAGTTGTAGTTTTTTGAGGGGTTTATAGTTACTTAGTGCTGTCTAGCATAGTTTATTCAAGGTGCTTTGGCACATTTTGTTCTTTAAACACTTTTTTCAGTCATGTGCTGGTTTTTCGATTGGGCCTAGTTCACCTCCTATCCCAGTTTGTGTGTATTCCTATCCCAGTTTGTGTGTGTATATATATATATATATATATATATATATATATATATATATATATATATATATATATATATATATATATATATATATGTACACACACACGCACACACACGCACACACGCACACGCACACATAAGTTAAAGTTTGAAGTTAAAGTTTCTTTTTCTTTTTCTCTTATAGAGCCCCGGTTTCAATGGTATTCAAATTGTTAGGGACAATGGCGGCAGCGATCATTGCGATTCCTTTAGGTCGGATGCATATGTGTGTACTGCAAAGCCTCCTGTTCACACAATGGTCTTTTCAAAAACTTCCAATGTCACACAAAATCCTGATAATGAATTCCTGCAAGAAGGACCTTCAGTGGTGGCTGACATCTCACCAAGTAACTCTAGGTCACCCCTCTGTTCTACCCACTCCCATAACCACGGTGACCACGGATGCCTCCCTGATAGGGTGGGGGGGGCATTATCAGGGAAGAACAGCCCAAGGCATGTGGAAGAGATACGAGTTTCATCTGCATATTAATGTCCTGGAGATGAGAGTGGTACTTCTCACGTTGCAGTCCTTTCAAGACTCTCTCTCTCTGAGAACTATTGCAATCCAGACAGACAATATGTCAGTGGTCTGGTTCATAAACATAGTGGAACCAGATCTTGTCCCCTATGTCGAGAGGCCCTGAGAGTATGGCAGTGGACAACTTCCACCCAGCGCTTTTTGATAGCATTGCACATCCCAGGGACATCCAATGTGATTACAGACAAACTAAGCAGGGCAATTCTATTGCCTCATGAGTGGTCCCTAAAGGAAGAAGTAGTGGAAAGGATATTCCACAGATGGGATCAGCCTTGCTGCGATCTCTTTGCAACTCCAACAAAGACAAAATGCAGCAGCTACTTTGCCCTAATTCCCCCTCCAGGGGATGCCCCAAGGGATGCACTTGTACACAATTGGCCCCTGGGTCTCCTTTATGCCTTCCCTCCTTTCCCTCTGATACCCAAAGTTTTACAGAAAGCCAAGGCTCTGGGAAGGACCATCATTCTAATAGCCCCTTACTGGCCTCGTCAAATTTGGTTCCCCTTCCTCCAACCTCATCTATTGGAAGAACCTTGGATTCTGGACCCAGTGCTAGATCTCCTGACTCATTTATCAGGGGCTCTCCATCCTTCTCTTCATTCCCTCAAACTGACAGCTTGGCTGCTCCAATTCCCAACATAGCCAGGATTCACAACCGCTCAGCTGCGGCTCAGCATATTTTAAAATCCTCTGCCAGGAAGTTATATCTGAGTAAATGGAAAGGTTTTCTATATGGGCGTTTTAGAACAATATTGACCCTTATTTGACTTCAATTTCATCCATTCTGGAATTTTTGACTAAACTTTTCAATGAAGGGGCTGCGGCAGCGACCATTAGAATTCAACTGGCAGCAATTTCTAACTTTCATCTTTATGATCAGGGGTCTAATATCATGTCACATAGACTCTCCAAAGCCTTTTTCAAGGGTACTATTCATTTGAGACCACCCATCAAAGCTCCAGCTATGCCATGGAATCTAAATTTTGTTCTTTCCCGAATAATCCTACCTCCTTTTAAACCAGCCTCATCTTGTGACTTGAAATATCTATCATGGAAAACCATATTTTTAATAGATATTACTACTGCTCGGAGGGTTTCAGAGTTACTGGCCTTGTCCATTGTTAAATAAATTGTTAAAATCAGACTGTAAAAATCATTAGGCATTTTTGAAATGACAGTCAATAACAGACAGTAATGCAGGAAACTCAAGTATCTAATTTACAAATACTCTAATGTACATTAGGAGGCAAAAAACCATACACAAACTTGTACAGAATTTTGTCTAGCTTTATTTGTCAAACACATGTCATTTTATACTGTTTGCAATCAGCTTTTGCCCACCTCAATGACGTGGTCAGTGACAGGGTTTTTACATCATGATCATTCATAAGAAAAATGCTGATATTACAATTTTTAAAAAGTTACTTTCCCATGAGAATATTACAGCCTTGCAAGCACCTGGTCAGTCACAATGTCCTTCCGAGGATGTAGCCAATTCAAGGCTCTTAGATTAGTTCGAATACAATGGATGAATGTCTCTTTAATACATTTCTTTGTCTCTTTCTTGTTCACCAGCTGGACATTATCTCTGATAGTGCGCACAAGGCCATTCTTCTGGTGGAAGCAGGAAAAGATACACATGCACACAGATTCATTATTTTCTAACTTTGCAAAATAATCTTTCACTGACAGACCTGAGCCAGGCCGAGCTGGTCGCTGCCAAGGCCAAGTTTCTAATCACACTGCAGCTTATGCTTCAAGCAATAATATGCGAGTTTATTTCTACTATTATTCTAGTAAAACAGAATTAAATGCATTACATATTATACTATTTTTCAACCTTTGCTCTTCATATAGATTTGAGCACATTTATTCCTGTCTAAAGCACACATTTCCCTAACAGTTTATAGATGTTTGAATACATATTTTTCTGACATTCTCCCTCCTGTTAATGCATTTCATTCTATTAGAAACATAAACAATATTATTTCATTTTTTTTTTTTAGCTTTTTTCCTTTGAGGACTTTTAGCTAAGTTAGTTATTGGTTTTATATTTCAGAAAAAGCATCATCTGAAATTAATCTTTTAATTTCAACACTTTGGTAAAAAGTTTCAGTAACAGATATATTAACAAATTTTTGATTAATCTTTTCATGCAGGGAATTTCACAGTAAACACATGCTCCTATTAGGAGTATACCCACACAAATAGCAATTAAGTGTTTAATAGGATGGAACCCCACCCCCCCAAACAGATTCTGGAAAAAGTCCGTCAGTGGGTTTGGGTCTGGTTTAGTCATTGCTGATACTTGCTGAATTACCTCTAGGTGGTCATTGATTTCATGTTGGTTGTCTGGAATGTACACAGCATTCTTCTTCGTGTACCACCTCTTGCCGCTAGGGTGAAGTAAAGAGCCATTCGATTTTGTAGCACAACAGTTTTATTGCATTCAGTTCATTAGTCACCAATTCTAGGGTGGAAAAAGTTGCATTGCTCATGACTTCTTGACAGCTTCCTCAGCTCCCAGATCGATTTGACTGCTCCATAGGCTGGTGGTATTCCTGCCCTGGATATAACACTGTTGCCCAAGTCCATATGAGTCAATTTACTTTTGTCTTTCACTGAATTATGGTCTTTTAACCAGCTTCGATTTTACCAACTGGATTCACAGGTTTTTTTAACTGGACCTTCAGATTCTCGAGCTGTTTTCCTTACGTTTTGTATTTTACCCAAAGGTAATTCTGCAGTATGTCTTATTGCTGAAACCAGATAACCCAAAAAACACCTGCCGCACCAATTCTCAGGTAACCATTTATATGCCTTTTTCCCACAAATAAAATCATTACTTTGGTACTAATACGTGTTATTCCTGCATGAAACATTTTTCTATCCTTAATAGACAATTGCTTAGTTAAGACTGGATTGTCACATATTGCATTTAATGTAGTTTTCATTGAACTCAGATATGAATCATGGTTAGTATTACAAACAGTACCCCCACTTTTGACTTTAATGTAACATTTATAAGACATTGTTATATTACCATTACTCCAGCCCACCTGGAAGGTATCACTTTTGTAGAAACATACAACTCCTTTTTGTGTGACAGGTAAAAATAAAGCAATTTTGTCCTGTGATCTCACAGTTTCTGTATAAAAAAAACTTTCCAAAGTCTCATTTTATCCCCAGAGGGACAGTGGACATTACAGTCTTTTATATGCTGTTGGTATAGCTGTACAAACCCAGCAATTTGAAAAGTTTATAGTCTCTGTATACACTTGCTTCATGGCCAGGTATGTGTTAAAGTTTGGATGCCAGTCTATAAACAGTTCATCACGTCTTCTCACTTTTACTCGTGTGGTTGAGTGCAGAGAAAACCACAATAAGAGAAAAATTGTCATATTTAGTCAACAAATGCACTGCCAAAGAAAATAATTATGCAATAGTTCTTGGGTTGCTCTGCTTTTGTTTGCTTTACTCTTGGCCATTTTGCCCTTGTGTATCAGTCACAAAGTTCTTATTCAGCTGAAAGTTCTTTTGTCTGAAAAGAGTTAAACTGCAAAACAGATTTATTTATTAACAGTTTCTTTATATAATTAGCTAGTGAACTGTCAGCCTCCAGCTCTGCAGGCATGAGAGCTTTTTACTGAGGCACATAATATGCCCTTCCAAATACTACTTCAAAGGGGATCAAACCCTTTACATTTGTTACTGTTTTCATGCTCAGCAATGCTAGAGGTAAACAGCAAATCCAATTCTTCTGAGTCTCACTCATCAACTTCCTTAACTTGTTTTTTAAAATCCCATTGTACCTCTCCACCAGTCCTGCTGACTGTGGGTGGTAAGCACAGTGATTCCTTAAGGAAATCCCAAAAAAATCTCCCAAGTTGTTGAATTGTCAAAATGATGAATGTTGAATTGACAAAATGTGTCCCATTGTCACTATAGATTCTTTCCGGTATGCCAAATCTAGGAATTATTTCCTTTACTAGGGCCTTTGCCACTGTTGCTGCATCCGGATTCCTGGTTGGAAAAGCTTCTACCCATTTTGAAAACATATCTATGATCACTAAACAGTATTTCTTTCCTTCACATTTATTCAACTCTATGAAGTCCATACAAATAGTATGGAATGGATATGGTGGTGTAGGGAAACTCCCTTGCTTGTTTTTAAATGCTCCTTGTGCATGGTGCTTGTTACAAGTATGACAAGCTGCACAAAATTTTATTGTATAATTTATGTATCCATATGTTTGGAATATTTTATTTACTAACTGTACCATCCTACCTGTTGAGACATGGCTCTGTCCATGGCTCAACAAAGCTGCATATCTAAATAAATTAGACGGCAATATTGTTTTTTTCCTTTGGAAATGTACAGTCCATTCTCAAAAATTGCACCTTGTTTTACCCAGTTTTGTTTTTCTGCTTTTGTAGTAAGCATTTGCATTGTTTTTAACATGTCTAAATCTAAAATCTCAAAGGGTTGTAATTTCTCATTTAAAAATAAAGTTTCTGAGTCTGAGGCTGCTTGCTTTGCAGCTGCATCAGCTCGTGCATTACCTTTTGAAATCTTATCCTGTTGTTTTGTATGAGCTACACATTTACAAATAGCTACTTTGGTAGGCAACTGAATAGATTCTAATAGCTCCAAAATAAATTGCATGATTAATAGGTTTTCCACTGGATGTAATCATCCCTCTATTTTCTTTATTGTTGTGCAAACACATGCACTGTAGAAAAAGCATACTGATTATCAGTATATATGTTCACTTTTTGCCTTTTACTAAAATACATGCTCCTGTCAAAACTACCAGTTCTGCTGCTTGAGCATACAAGTTGTGTGGCAAAGTTTGTGCTTCTAAATTTTTAGTGTCTGTAACTACTGCATACCCCACCAGATTTTTCCCTGTAGGACCCCTTCTGCATGAGCCATCCACGTAATATGTCACCTCAGCATCATCCAAGGGCATATCTGTAAGATCTTGTCTAGGTAAAGCTAACTGTTCATATGAGGTTGACTCAGCAGTATGGTCATACATGAAAGATGTCTAGCAGGAGAAAGGTATGCAACTTTTCTTGTAGCAGAATTATTGCAACTGCATGAGGCATTCTCAATGTGAGAGGGTGGAATAACACCACTGAGGCTGAAGCCTGCACTGCCATTGCTGCTGCAACTACTGCTTGTACACAGTGAGGCAAAGATTGCACCACTGGGTCTAACTGTGATGAATAGTAAGCTTATGGGGCATTGCTTATCCCCATGTTGTTGCTTTAATACTGATGTCATGTACCATTGCTTACAATCTATGGTCTAAAAAAAACGTTTGTGATAACTTGGAAGTCTTAAAACTAATGAAGAAGCTATTAACTGCTTCAACCTGCAGAAAGCCATTTCTGCTTTTGTTTTCCATCGTAAAATAATTTGGTACCCAGCTTCAACAAAAATTAGTTGTACCTAAGAAAGACATTATTTCTTTTTTAGTTGTTGGTTTGGGTGCTTGCAAAATTGCTGTTTTTTTTTCTTTTTTCTTTCCCATTATCTAGTATTTTACCTTTATTGAATATCACATATCTCAGGTATCTAACCTGTGTTTTTTTCCCAAAGTTGTAACTTACTTTTGTTTACTTTGTGTCCTTGTATTACTAAAAATTTTAATAATGCTACTGTATTCACCCTGCACTGCTGCTGGGTGCTGCTAGCAAGATGTCATTTACATAAAGTAAAATTTGACTACCTTCTGGTGGGGTAGACCCTGCCAGGTTGCTAGCCATTTTTTGTGCAAATATTATTGGGCTCTCACAATATCCCTGTGGTAGTCGAGTATATGTATATCTTTTACCCTGAAATGTAAATGCAAACCAATATTGACTATCAGGATGTATAGGTATTGAAAAGAAAGCATTGCTTATATCTACCACAGTAAAATACTTCTGTTGTGGCTTTAAATCATTTAACAAGGTATGTGGGTCTGGCACCGTGGGTGCTCTAGGTATTACTGCATTATTTACAGCTTATAAATCTTGTACCATCTGCCATTCCCCGTTTGCTTTTTTAACAGGAAATAGGGGTGTATCACATGGTGAATCAGGAGATTCTACCAGTACTCCTTTTGAGTAATGCTGCTTATTATGGGCTTAATTTTTACTTTTGCATTCTTTTCCAAAATGTATTGTCTTTTCTGTGGTCTAAAAGCTGACTTTGGGGTAATTGTAACCGGTCCTGCTGCTTGAATAAGCCCTACATTTAACTTGCCTGTTGACCACAGAGTTGTTGGAATTTTACACAAGGCCTCTTCTTTTCTTTTAATAAAATGCTAATCAGCTGTCCTTACTAGATTGCAAGTGTACAGCTGTATGTGTCTGTGTCAACCAATTCAGTTTTGTTTTTATATCCCTTGTCCTGACATTTCTAAATCAGTCTGTTTTCCCATTTTGTTACCTTTTTTTTCTAAGTCTGCCCATTTAACACTTTTGTTTTTTGTCAAGCTGACATGTGGCAGTCTATTGGACTTATACAATCTCATGAACTCCTGAGGTAATGAACAGCTTACTACACTGTTTCCCTCAGTATCTCAGCATAAAGTTTGTAATATTAATTTGTCAGCAGGATTCTTACTTATATTCCTTATCAGGTCCTGGTGTGCTACAGTAGTATGGAGTACAATGTAACAAGTGCTGCTGATCAGTGTCAAGGGAGGGTACCTTACTGATGGCTCCGTTTATCAGTTCTTTGGTTACTGCCCTGGACCAATCATAACTAGGTCCTGGCTGTACCAATAATAGGCTTTACCCTCTGATCACACCACAAAAGCATCCATTTGTCTTTGTGCTTCCATACCCTGCATGGTAGGAACTACTGCTATGCCAAATATCTGCACAAGGTCTCTTCCCAGTAAGTTTACTGGATATTTTTGCAGAAACTACAATTTTACTTTTCTGAGTCATACCTGAAACAGGGTCAGTTATTGCTATATTATGGGAAAGTGGTTCCCTGTATAGCTGTCCATTTGCTGCTTTTACTAATATATAATCAGGTGATTCAGAATGTTTTGGTAACTTGGAGGGGTGTATCAAAGTCCGTGGCTCCTGAGTCACACAGGAATTTGACCTTTCTTCCCTCCACCAGAAGTGTTACTTCTGGTTTTGTATTTGCTAGGTAGAGCTCCAGGCTCAACAATGCTAAATCTAAAATTTTATTTTCATTTTATCCTCTACATCTGTTTGTACTTCCTCTATTCCCTCTACTACATTCACATTTTCTTTTTGTTTATTAACCTTTCCTGATGATTTTGGTTATTATCACTATCATATAGTCAGTCCACATCTCCTTTATCTTCTGTCATTGCTTTCTTATTTTGTTTATAGTCCCTAGCTAGATGCCCTTTTTATCTGACTGTAATACAAATACTTCAGCTCCGTCTTCAGCAGTGAAGACTTGTGCCTTTTTCTTTTACTATTAAAGTGTCTTTCAGTGTCTAGCATACTCAAGTAAGGCTTGCAGCCTGCTTGTTCAGTGATCTATCATATGCCTTGTAATAAAGCTTCTAACAGAGGCAATGCAACCTTTTAAAAATGTATTTTTTAATTGTTGTTTAAAGCATTTTAATAATCTAGCATAATATCCATCTACTGTCTCATTTTCCTGTTGTATGCATTAATTAATGCAAGTCCAGTCTGCTCTAAGTTTTCATTTTCAGAGATTCTGTCTGTCAGACCTTTCACTCTGTTGTCTAAAATGTTTCAGAATTTTTTAAGCTTCTGTTTTTTTTTTACAATTTGCTTCCTCAATCCACCTATGTGCTTGAGGTATGCCTAGTTGGTGCTGTTTTCTTTTGCCTGACCCTGCATCAGATTAAAGCTTGTTTAAGGAGTTTAACTAGTGAAAGTTTATCTAGTTTACTATCAAATTTATAGTTGTTAACACATTTTGCAAAATATCTCACATTATCTGCTTACTGCAATTGCATATGCTTCACATTATCCGTTAGGCGGATCTCGTGATCTCTTAGTGCACTGATCTCCCATGTCTTAAAAGACTGTTACGTAACCCTTCTCTTGTACCACGTGGTATCTTATTTCCCCATATCCACAGTAGTGTCTAGAATGACTGTTTACTTTGCTTTGTTATTCCCTGATCTATGACTCAAGATACAATACTTTGACTCTCTCTCCCTGCTATCACAAACCTTAGCAATAGCACAGTGTAACCTGGTCCCTGATCTAAAACAAAGACAAAGAGGGAAATTCTTCTTACCTGAGCCTCCGCTTACTGCTGTTTTGTCTTCTTGGGGCCCAGTCTTCCGCTTTTCAGCCACAGATCAGAAAGTGGACAGCCTCTTTACACACAACAATTCAGTCGGAGGTCTTTTCACTTTAAGAAGAACCATTTTGGTTTGGCAGCTTCTCCTGCGCAGATTTATAACCACCCATGCACTCTGTGACCTGCAGCTTACCAAGGGAATTCCGGCTTTAGAAGGACCAAAATGTTAAATAAATTGTTAAAATCAGACTGTAAAAATCATTAGGCATTTTTGAAATGACAGTCAATAACAGACAGTAATGCAGGAAACTCAAGTATCTAATTTACAAATACTCTAATGTACATTAGGAGGCAAAAAAACATACACAAACTTGTACAGAATTTTGTCTAGCTTTATTTGTCAAACACATGTCATTTTATACTGTTTGCAATCAGCTTTTGCCCACCTCAATGACGTGGTCAGTGACAGGGTTTTTACATCATGATCATTCATAAGAAAAATGCTGATATTACAATTTTTAAAAAGTTACTTTCCCATGAGAATATTACAGCCTTGCAAGCACCTGGTCAGTCACAATGTCCTTCCGAGGATGTAGCCAATTCAAGGCTCTTAGATTAGTTCGAATACAATGGATGAATGTCTCTTTAATACATTTCTTTGTCTCTTTCTTGTTCACCAGCTGGACATTATCTCTGATAGTGCGCACAAGGCCATTCTTCTGGTGGAAGCAGGAAAAGATACACATGCACACAGATTCATTATTTTCTAACTTTGCAAAATAATCTTTCACTGACAGACATGAGCCAGGCCGAGCTGGTCGCTGCCAAGGCCAAGTTTCTAATCACACTGCAGCTTATGCTTCAAGCAATAATATGCGAGTTTATTTTTACTATTATTCTAGTAAAACAGAATTAAATGCATTACATATTATACTATTTTTCAACCTTTGCTCTTCATATAGATTTGAGCACATTTATTCCTGTCTAAAGCACACATTTCCCTAACAGTTTATAGATGTTTGAATACATATTTTTCTGACATCCATTAAACTCCCTTATTTGATTTTCCATAATGACAGTGTCTCACTCAGAATGAAGCCATGATTTTTACCTTAAGTTTGCTCAGAAACAAGTCTCAACCAATCTATTGAATTGCCCCTATTTTTCCCTAAATACACTAATAGGATGGAATTTATGCGGCACAAGCTTGATGTTCACAGACAACTTCAATTCTATTTAGACAGGACCAGACATTTCAGGAAAACAGTTCAGCTCTTTGTCTCCTTCTCAAGGTCTAAAAAAGGCGCTCCAGTGGTGAAAACCACTTTATCAAAATGGTTATCAGATTGTATTTCCTTCACTTAAAGTTAATTGAATACACCGTTACAACAGAAGATAAAGGCCCACTCTGCTAGAGCTGTATCTACTTCATCAGCCTTTATAGCTAAATTACCATTAGATGCTATTTGTGCAGCTACTTGATCAAGGCCTCATACCTTCATCAATCATTACAAAGTAGACAAAGCCTCCAAGGGACAGGGCTTTTTTTGGTTCCACTGTCTTGAAGAACATTCTCCCGTGAGCCACCCGAAAATGATGGTGCTTGGGATGCTACCCATCAGTAAGAATGAATGGCGCGATAGAACAACTTCACATTAAGAAGTTATGTATTCACCATAACGTTCCATGTGAGTTGTTCATCTCGCCTTCATTCTAGCATCCCACCCTCCAACCCCCATCCAGGCTTCTTGCGGACCGACAATTTGTTTATGTCATGGTTTTTATGTCTGTTATTCAGCTTCTAATCTTAGCGTATTAGTAGTAGTATGTAGCCTGTTGGCAGCAAACAAGATCTGAAGGAAGCACAAGGTGCATCATGGAATAGGGATTTGGCCTCGAGCTAGTTGAAGACCTCGAGCTTTGGCAGTTGGCCGATCCGCAGCACCGAACCCGTCAGTAAGAATGAAGGTGAGATGAACAACTTACATGGAACATTACGGTGCGTACATAAATTCTTTTTTTGAAAATTCTAGCTTCCAAAGTAGACCCATGTATATGTATTTGGATATATATATATATATATATATATATATATATATATATATATATATATATATATATATAGATATATAAATATATGTGTGTGTGTATATACATATATATATATATATATATATATATATATATATATATATATATATATATATATATATGTGCGTGTGTGTGTGTATGTATATGTGTATATATATATATATATATATATATATATATATATATATATATATATATATATATATATATATATATGTGTGTGTGTGTGTGTGTATGTAGTGTGTGTGTGTGTGTGTGTGTGTGTGTATAATGGAGAAATATTAAGGTTCTTTTCATTGCTCTGACATCTGCGATATTAGTGTGAGACTTGTAAGTTCCTTTGGTGGGCATCCTCTTTCTGTTCTGCTTTAAGCAGAGAGTATCAGTAAGAACAATGCCCTCATTTGTATCCAAGGTAATATCAGAATTTCTTCAAATCAGGCCATCAGTCTTCCAGAGTTCTGTTTTAACATTTGGAACCATGCAGATAGTTTTTGCCATACTCTGGATATGCAATGGCAGGTTAAGTGCTATCCTGAGAGAACCAAGTCCTTTAGAAAAGCCTATCAGTTATGTACTTCTTATGTTGGGACTTAACCAAAAGGACAACCCATGTCAAACTAGCCTTTTTTTTTTTTACCCCACCATGATGAACCATTTCCAGGCAGTATTAAGGCTTACCCTTTGTGGTATCTTGTATTCATTTATGGCATATTGGAAAACAGTGGATTCGAGAAGCTTTCTTGAAACAGTTATGTGTTCCTCTACAAGTAATTACGTAACTGGAATTTTTGTTTAGAGCCAGGGCTGACAGTGCTGGGACCATTCTCCAGGTTTTCCTGGATCTATATTCTTCCTCCTCCCAGGCTGAATAAGCTATGGTATTTTACCCTTAAGTTATGGGCGGCTGTGGTGGTGCAGCGGTTAATGTTGCTGCCTCACAGCAAGAGGTTCTTCAGTTCAATCCTTGGCTGGGGTTCCTTCTTTGTGGAGTCTGCATGTCCTCCCTGTGGTTACATGGGTTTCCTCCCACATCCCAAAGACATGCTGTAGGTGGATTGGACACTCTAAATTGGCCCTAGGTGTGAGTGTGCGTGTGTGTGCCTTCAGTGGAAGGTTGGACGCCGGGCTGGCAACTTGACACCGTAAAACTCCACTGCCAATCATGAGCAGATAGGTGATCCGCTGTGGTGACCCATAACTGGGAAAAGCCGAAAGAAAAAGAAGATTTTACCCTTATGTTACTGCAGCAGTGGGAATACTAAACAGAGTACAGCTGTGTAAGTTGCACTCATCTGTAACAGTAGCTGTTTGAATTCCTCATTACTGCAGTAGCTGTACCCAGCCACCATCCCCCTTCTAATTTGTTGGGTTATTCTTTTTCGGTAAGTTTAAGATGAGTATGTTTTCTTATCTAAATGGCAAGAAAGTCTTGAAAATCTTCCATTCTGACTGCTTCCCATTTCAGGGCTGGACAGTCAGCAGTCAAGAGTGGAATCAGAGGAGGGATCCAGATCTTTTGGAAGCTGTCCAGTTGCTGTGTCTTGGGCAAGACATAACCTATAGGCTACTGCAGCAGTGAGGAATGCAAACATTTACTGTTATAGATATGTGCATCTTGTATGGCTGTACTTTCTCACCTTGGTTGTTATGGCCTATGTGCAAGACTTTGTATTTGTTTACAATGAACCTGAAGTGCTAACTTTTTGCATACTTGTTCAGCCTTCCAAAATCCTTTGGTAGTCTCTCCCACAAGTCCTCCAGTGCTGCACCTATGTATCATCAGAAGAGAGCCTGATTTTGTTCACTGCTCCTATAGTTATGTTTAAGGTGAATACACTGAAGAGTGTAGGACCCAGGATAGACACCTTGCATTATTTCACTAGTCACTTTCATAATCCCTGATGTTATCTCTCTTACCTCTCAGTCATAGTTCTCCCCCAGTTTTCCTATCAGCCTGCTATGTGGATCTTAGTCAAAGGACTTGCTAATGTCTGGGCAGACTACATCTGCTGATACTCTTCTGTTAAATTCACCCATGATGCAGTCATAAAACTGAATCAGGTTTAACTGACGGCTCCTTCTGGCCATAACTTCATATTAATTGGTGTCCTGTAGGTTATTATCCTCTAGAAATCCCACCAACTTTCCCCATAGATATGATACTAGTAGCTCTATTGTCATGTTGTAAGTCTTGTTACTCCTCATAACTTGTTCATAAATCTTGAAGTTTATGGGACAGATAACTTCCTTTAGTAATGTGAATTAATGTACCCAGTATGTTTATACCTGAGGTATTTAGTTATGCATTATGAAATATTAAAATGCCTCATGGTATTGATGTTATTCCATTGAATCTTTGTTCTTGTTTGTTGTCATTGAAGGATAGGTAAATGTCCTTCTATTCAATGTTGCAGTATTCTTTACATCTGGGTTGTCTTCTGCCTTGCAACCCAATGTCTGGCCAGTATACAAAAGCTTTTAGCCACTGTCATTACGTGGGATGTGACAACGTCAGCCATAAAAGGACATCCACACGCACTATCTTCAGAACTTTTCTGCCACCATTCAGAAGGTTGACTTCTATGTATGGTCTGCAGTCAGATTTCGTGTATTGCTGCCATCTTCAGATAAGTGCCTCGATGGGGATTTATTTTCTTACTACTGCCGTTTGTTTTTGTTTCATGTCATCCAGGAAGGGCAAGTGTAGGTGTGGGAGGCAGATTCCACATAAAGATAGCCACGACCTCTGTCTTTTCTGTTTAGGGCCTAGTCACGACTATCAGTCCTGTTCTAGTTGTCAGGCCTTTGTGCCTAAGACTTTATGTAGCCGGCTTTCAGCTCCAAATCTTTACCTTGAAAATCAGTGGCTTAAACGTCTGGCTAAAGATGTTATGGAGAATTCCAGAGGTCCTTCAGCTGAGATGAGTTTGAAGAAGAACGTGAGCAAGCAAAAACCTGAAACTTCTTCAGCTGCACCTTTTACGTCTGACATATCTCTTGAGGTCAGTGAAGATCCGGTGGTACGGTTGTAGGTCAGGTCCACTTCTTCAGTCGGTACTTCTGTAGAAGGTGACAAGTGATTGGATCCCAGCACATCTGAATGTATGCAGACATGCATTTCAGGTGACATGGGGGAACTGCGTTTTGTTGTGCTGGAAGATTCCAGTGATGTCCGTGCTGTTTTGACTCGGGATCCTTCATTGACTTTGCTGGACATTAGGCCTGTGTCTGCTTCTTCTTCCTTGTCCCCTCATACAGAAAGACAGGCAAATAAGAAACAAAAGGCTAAACTTACCAACATCCCTTCTACTCCTCATTTTGATTGGGATGCCTTTTCCCAGGGTCTTATTAAGGCTTTGATGGCCTTGGAGCTTTCTTCCTCTCTCGCTCTGCCTTCTTTCACTTCCTTTTCTGTTCAGATTGCTGGGTTTCATGTTCTTTCCTCTGATTCTGAGGGTTCTTCCTCTGATGTGGAGTCCCTTGCATATTATACCCAAATTACTTCTCCTCTGGAATATGCATCTCCCGAGGAAGATTCTAGTGGAGGAGATTCCCCTATTGAAGAAATTTCTTTTAGAGAAACTATTATTAAAATGAGGGAGTTTTTCAAATGGTATTGTTCCCAGATCCATGATGAACAGAAGCAGAATTATGACCTACTACAAATGGAGGCTCCCTGTCCCACTGCAGTTCCTCCAGCCTTTCCAGCTTTCCTGGATGCCTTTGACTCCTCCACCAAATGTCCAGATTCACAAGCCCCCGCTTCCAAGAGTGCTGACAGATTTTATAAAGTGCCAGATGACTGTAAGTTTCTTTGCAAGTGTCCCTCTGCTGATTCAGCTGTGGTCTCCATAATTTTTCATTTATCACCTTCCGCCAAGCTTCTACCATCTGATAAGGAGAGCCAAATTCTTGAGAGATTGGGTAAGAAGGTATACACCTCCTCCATTTTAGCTGTCAGAGCTATTAATTACCAGGCACACGTCTAGGTATTCATTGGCCTTGCTTTCTCAGGCTTCCCAGGCTAGGTTAAAACACAGGTCCTGTCTGTTTTGGCTGCATCTTCTCAAGTATTTAGACATTCCATTAAGTGCAGTTAGGATGCTGTTGAGGCATCATCTAGAGCTGCTGCTTCTGCTTCTGTGCTTAGGAAGAATTCATGACTGAGACATCAGTCATTACCTGATGATATTAAGGCAAAATTACTCAATGCTCCTTTGGACAAGTCTACCCTCTTTGGTTCTGCAGATGCAGACTTATTTAAGATTTTGCAAGAAAAAGGGAAGAAGCTCCAAGTCCTGAAATACCTGTTTGTTTCACAGATTAATACATTTCATAGAAACTTCCCTGTCAAAGGTTCCTTTGCTAGGAGACCTGCTCATTCTTTTTCAAATTCTACATCTGCTCCTTGGTCTAAGCAGTCTACTAGGAGACCCCCTCAATCAAAAACTTCTACTTCAGCCCCCTCTACACAGCAGTCCTTTCAGGCCAGGTCCAATTCTCTGTGACAACCAGTTCACCCTTCCAAGTCATACACCTCTTTCTCGTCGCCTCTCTCTTTCATTTTCAGACTGTGCAAGGATCACTCAGGATGCCTGGGTTCTGTCCATCATCCAAAAAGGGTACTTTATGACTTGGAAGACTCCACCTCCTTTCATGGGAATTCCACAGCCCCCTTCCAGTTAGATACAACTGTTCCCACAGCTCCTGTCTCAGCTGATTTCTCAAGGCACTATTCAAAGTGTACCTCTGGATCAGAGAGGCAAGGGTTTTTACTCACGAATGTTTTGGTTCCAAGAAAGGATGGCCCTTGGAGACCAGTTCTAGACCTCTTCCACTTAAACACTTTCCTGGAAGTGCCTTCTTTTTGGATGCTGTCCTTACAGACACTCTTTCCCTGATTTCTCCTCAGTCTTTCATGGCTGCCTTGTATCTCAAAGATGCTTATCTGCATATTCCCATCAGGAAATTTTTACATTTCTCGGTGGGTTCTTTGCACTTTCAGTTCTCTGCTTATCTTTCCACTGCCCCAAGGGTATTTACAAAGTGCTTGGCCTCTATCATTGCCTTCTTGAGGGTCTAAGGGTTCAGGTTTATCCCTGTCTGGATGATCTTCTTTTCCTAGACAACAATTCAGATCAGTCTCAAAACCTTGTGAAGGCCATTCATCTCCTTCAAAGCCTAGGATTTGACAGTAAACTTAAAATGCAGTTTGACTGCAACACAGGATCACGTCTTCTTGGGATGCAGGTTCAGGACAGACCTGATGATAGTTTTTCTCCCAGCAGACAAGGTTCACACACTTACTACCTTCATGGAGACCCTTCTGACTCTTCCTTCCATCTCGGCCAGAACATTCTTAAGGCTTCTTGGATTCATGGCTTCCATGATTCCCATGCTGCCCCTTGCAAAGCTTCACTTGAGAAAATTTCAGTGGTTTCTAAGGACAACCTGGTCCCAGCATGCTCACCCACTAGAGGTTATTATTGCTCTACTCCCTGCCTGAAAACAGAGCTCCTCTGGTGGATTTAGCAGCTTTCTCTGAACCCAGGCCTTCCTCTTCTTTTGCCCGAGCCTTCTCAGCTTTTCACAGATGCCTCAGACACAGGCTGGGGGGCAACCTTTGCTTCCAGGAAGTTTCAGGGTATATGGTCTCTTTCTCAGAAGAGGGAGCACATCAGCATCAGAGAAATGAGGGCTGTACTTCTAAAGTTGCAGACTTTCCATCCTCTGTTCTTACCAGGTCCTCTAAATATTTTTACAGACAATGTCACTGTCCTCCGGTACATAAACAAGCAGAGGGACACCAAATCTTACCTTCTATGCAGTTTAGCCCTCAAGGCTTGGGAATTGGCAATTCAGTACAGGGTAACTCTTCATGCTGTTTACCTACCCTCTACTCAAAATTCTGTGGTAGATGCATTAAGCAGGTCCATGACATGCTCTCATGAATGGAAGCTTCACAGGGATGTGTTTCTGGATATGGTTCACTGGTGGGGTACTCCACATCTGGACCACTTTGCCTCCCTTCAAAACAGACAACTTTCTCTCTTTTGTGGCAGGGTCCCACATCCTCTGGCTTGGAAGGTGGGCACCCTTTCCTTTTCATGGGAGGGGATGTTTCTTTATGCATTCCCTTCTTCCCTTTCATTTAGAAAGTCTTGCTGAAAATTCAGAAGGACAAACCAGAAATCTTGTTGGTTACTCCCTTTTGGCCAAGAAAGCATTGGCTCCCTCTTCTGCAAGTAGCCAAGGGCCATCACCACAAGTTGCCTCATTGGTTGGACCTACTCACACAAGACAAGGGATCCCTGCTTCAACCACATCTGTCAACATTACAACTGACCTTGTTGGTGATCAACTTGTCATCCCTTTCAGGCACCTTTTCTCACAGGACATGCTTGGGATTATGCAGGAGGCCAGGAAACCCAATACTAGGAAATCTTACACTTCCAAATGGAGAAGATTTTTCTGTCTGGTGCCTTAATAGAAGTCTAGATCCACTTTCTGTGGACATTCCAGTAGTACTCTTTTACCTGTGTGAACTGTTTAAAAGTGGCTTATCATAGTCCTCTGTGAAAGTCCACTGTTCTGCTGTTTCTGCTTGTCTGCCATTATTATGTCATTTAGTTTCCAGATTCGAGGTTAATTTTTTTCTTAAATGCGTCCTACATATTACACCTCCCAGGAAACCAGTTCCACCTCCTTGGGATCTAAATTATGTCCTAGAAAAGCTAACTCTGGCTTCTGCTTCTTTTGAGCCCGCAGTCTCTGCTTCTCTAAAGTTTTGCACTTGAAAAACTGTTTTTCTGATTGGTTTGACTTCTGCTAGGAATGTCTCTGAGATTCAGGCCTTGATGGCATCCCAGCCTTTTTTAATTTTCCACGTGGACAGAGTTTTCTTGCAAACCAACCTTTCTTTCATGCCTAAAGTGGTGAATGAGATGTCTCTTAATCAATATATTCAATTGCCTACCTTTTTTCCTTCACCGCAGGCCTCTAGTGAAAAAAATTTGCAAACTCTAGAAGTACATAGGCAACTTAGATTTTATTTGGAGAAGACTAAAGCTATCAGGAAGTCAGATCAGCTTTTTGTGTCTTTTCATCCCAGGGCTCTGGGTTTACCTGTTAGTAAACAAACAATTTCATCTTGGATTTTTAAAGTTATTGTGTTTTGTTATGATTTTTATGGTAAGTCTCTGCCTACTTCTGTCAGAGCCCATTCCACTAGGTCTGTTGCTCCTTCAGGGGCTTTCTTTAAGGGCCCGGACACTAATTCCATTTTGAAGGCTGCTACTTGGTCTTCTGTGCACACCTTTACCAAACCTTACAAGATGGAGACTATTTATAGGTCCAGAGTGGGATTTATGGTTTTGGAGAAGATTCTTCCTTGCATTCTTTATCTGCTCCTTCCACTTCCCAAGGTTCCAGCTAAACTATGTCACTCTCCCATATGTAAAGAATACTGCAGCATTGAACAAAAGGACATAGAATAGTTGTGTAAAGTCTTACCATAACTATAAATGTCCTTTTCTTCTATGTTGCAGTATTCTGTCCCTCTCGCCTTCTCCCTGCAACTTTTCACCTCCCTGGATGTCTTATTGTTTTTCTTAGGACTATTGTTCCTCTTTGGGCTTCATTGTTCTGAGGATGGCACGTGCGGATGGTCTATTATGGCTAACTTTGTCAGAGCATATGTGCAACATCCCACGTACTGTCAGTGGCTAAAACCTTTTGTGTACTGGCCGGACGTTGGGTCGTAGGGCAGAAGACAACCCATATGTAAAGAATACTGCAACATAGAAGAGAAGAATATCTATGGTTGTGGTAAAATTTTCCACAACTATTCTTTCTTCACTGCTAATGATTCAAAGTAATGAATATGGGTAGGCAGCAGTCAATTGTACAACTGATATTTGAGCAAATGGTGTTACTGTGAATGAATATAGCTGAAAATCACTTTCAGCAATCATTCACGTTGCCTTATTACTCACTATTGTGCAACTATGGAGCTAGTTTATATATGCTGGGGGTGTGGTGTTTCCCTTCCATATAAGGGTGCAGAGGAGCTTGTCCCCACAAAATAGTGTTTGTTTGTTGCTGAAAGTGGTTTTCAATTATATGAATTCAGAGTAAAGGCAATCTGTGATATTACTGCCAATGGGTTGACATGACTTTTGTTACTGTTTTAATACTGTATTTTAAAACCTATGGTACTACTTACTTGCAGCTGTTTTTCATGCCTTGCTGGTAGGATCATTGCTAAAAGATTTTCAGATCAGTTAATTTACCCAAGGAATTAGTAAATATAAAATAAAAAAATATATATATTAACTTAAGCCTCCATCTGTTGTCTATATGCATGGCTTATTGCTCTGGCCATTAGTAGTATATACTGAAGAGACTGGAATGATAGGATGCCATGCAATTGCTGTCATGCATTTAATATTGGCACAAGCTCTCTTTTTTAACCCCTTTCTTTGGTGTTTGTTTAAGGTTAATGTTTTATTTTTGAGGTGAATTCTGGCTTGACTGATTGGTGACATGCTTGGTTTTTGGGTGTGAGGTAATCCTGCAGCGTATCAAGTTAATGTTTATCACAGGCTATAAATAAATAAATAGAGCTGAGGTGTGCAGTATATGTAGCCTTTATTGCTATGACAAAACAAGTGTTTGACAAATATGCACATTGGCATACCTTGTTACATCATGATGTTAAAGAATATGGCAGTCTGAGAGTGGAACTTTTACTACATGCAGCTGCTGGAGAAAGGTGGCAGAGAAAGGCCTATGTTACGTAATGCTATTGTAGACCAGAGGCTGAAGTCTGAATGTTGTTTCCATAATAATAATAACATAAAGCAGAGCTGTAGCTGGGGGCAACTAGTACTTTGGGTATTTCCTACAGAATCTGTAGCAAAGAGCTATACTATCTAAACACACAGGTAGTCTTTTAAATAATTTAAGCAGCTGCAATATTAATTGCAGTTGTTTAAATGATTATCAGCACATGTGCTCTATAACAGTGATTGGTCCTTGAAAGTCAGTGATGTGGTTGTTCAATCAGCACCTCTTCTACATTGTCAGTTGTGCCCCCTGACAGCCTTTTTGTGGGCAGCTACCCCTCTCACCCTGCCTTAGTGATGGCTTTGACTTCTAATATATTACATTTGGAGTTTTAGCTCTGAAAATCTAGCTAGTTACTTTCTTCTGCAGTACAGTGAGACATCCATAGTTCATAGGTACAGTGACTATTATCTCGGACAGCCTGTGAGTGATTGCTGGGGAACTGGTTTCTACTGCTAAAAATCTGTAACCAGCTGCTATGGTATTTGGCACAGTTTATATCCTTTAGTAATGGTTACTGAAGAGACTTGTGGGCAGGATTAGTATAATTTAGGAATGGATACTGACAAGACAAAAATTTAATTAGACTTCTACTAGAATGGTAAGCTGTTACACATTTTTACTTTTTGACTTTTATATTTGTTTGCTGTCTGTGTTATAGATATAATTATTCAGATTTAACTTTGCATTTTAAAACATGCACCTTCCTGCACTGTAATCAGATATTATTTGTTTTTACAGGACCATGAGTTAATTGATCCATTCCCCATTCCACTTGTAATAATAGGAAACAAGTATGATATCTTTCAGGTACAGTATTTCAAGAAAAGTGTTTTTTTTTTTTTTTACAAATATTGTATGACAAGTGTGATTTCATAAATAAGTTTATTTATTTGTATTTATATGTGCACTGAACCACATGGACCTTTTTCATAATTAGCATGGGAGGACTGTGGGTAATATTGTTGCTAATATAATCTTTTTAATTTTTGTTTTTCAAGTGTACGCGTTAGAGTTTAATTATTGTGTTATTATACATAAAAGACTTCTTTGAGCTGTCATTAAATGTGATTGCCCTTACAAGAAGTGAGGTAAAGATCGGCTTTTGGGTGTCTAGCAGGCCCGTGACTAGATCTTGGCAGCAGTTGTATTAATGAATTTGAATGCTTGGTGGCAGTCTCCCCCAAACCAGACAGACTTAGAATCAATTAATTATGGATAAAATTGTCATGGAATCATACGAAATAGAAGCAACTGAGTCTTCAAACCATTTATGGCTTGCCATTTCTCACCCTCAAACTGGTAGTTCTCTGTCATGGAAGGTCAAGCCATTAAAGCCACTGGTGAATTTGTGAACACATATTAATTCTTCCAGTTCTCATTTGAAAGAAGATAATGCATTGTACTTCTTAATTTGCTGTGGGAGTCTATTCGAGAGGTAGGGAGACACTGTGTAATGAAACTCTCCATTTTATTCTATCTACTTGCAAAGATTTAGATTCCTTCTTCTAGTATTTGTGGAACTATTCTATTTGTGGAGATGTTAAAGATCCTAGACCACTGGGTCCCTACCTTGTTAACACTTATGTGGTGTGGAGAGTTGCACCTCTTACATCCTACACACATTCTTGCATTCCAGAGCTTTATTAAATTAAAATTCCACCTTAGAACTCAAGAAACATGTTTTTTTATTGTATCTTTGTTTTCTAAGCTATTTTAATGCATCAAAATCACTCCAAGTGTTTCTTTTCAATTTTGTTGTGTTTCCATCGGAATGTTGAATGATGGGGCTTACCTTGGTAACATGATCTTATTTTCTTGCTTTCATTCCTTCTTCCAAGAAAACATTTCAAGTCCTCTTTATATGAGTCATGCTAAATATAACAAAGTGGTGTTTTTTTCTCATGCCATTAAGAAAGAATGGCAGGACTATGAAGCACTGTCATCTAAACGCACCTTCTGTAACAGAGCTACTTCTGTGTTTCCCTGACTTTACCTCATTTATGTGTCTGTCAGAGCTTATCCTGTACTATAAATAGCTGTTAGCTACTTTCAGCAAAAGAAAGTATTAGCCTTTTGTAAAGGGATTATTTTGTAGTTCTAAAAGAACTGGGACCTTCCCCCACATGCTCATGCTGGATGTGTGAAAACTCTCACTGCAGTAAATGATCCTTGCTGTACTTTTACAGATGATAAGTAGTAGGACTTCAAGCAAAGTCTGTCTTCTACTTCCCAATGCCTTCAGTGGGAATTTTTTCTCTCTCATGAGTGATGCAGAATTAAAATGTTCTTTAAGAGTTCCTAAATTATTTCTGTCATATTCACCCCCCTTTTTTCTAGTTCATATTTATTTATACTTTGGTAACCAGGGAAGTGAACTGGTCCCAGGACCCTCAGACTATATTGACAAAGATAATAACCAGTGATAAATGCATTTAGCAATACAGAGAAAAAAAATACTGTCATAAAGACATTGACAAAGATTGCATGCTTAACACATAGCCAATATGTGACAGTGAATAAGTAAAATATTTGCAAGAATATATACATTATTAATGCTTAACTCTAACATATTAAGTTTATTATAAATAATGGATTGTATGCACCCTTACTGCACCAGATATCTATATCTAATATATATATATATATATATATATATATATATATATATATATATATATGCATATGTATGTATATATATATATATATATATATATATATATATATATATATATATATATATATATATATATATATATATATATATACATATATGTATATATATATATATATATATATATATATATATATATATATATATATATATATATATATACATATGTATATATATATATATATATATATATATGTATATACATACATACATATATATATATATATATATATATATATATATATATATGGGTCTACTTGAGTTGGACGAAAGACCAGAAGATCAAAATTTGGAACACCGAGACGAAAACAACAAAACCGCAGAACACCGAAAAGAGTGAAATTCAAAATCCCGATGTTACGGGAGTTTGAATTAGCGCTTTTCGTGTTCTGCTGTACGTAAGTGTATGTGTGTGAGTGTATTTGTGAGGGAAAATGCTCTGTGTAAGTGTGTGTTGTGACTGTGGTGTGTGTGAGGGACTGTACTGTGTGGGTGTGTGTTTGCCTTGTGTGTCTGTGCGTTGAGAGTCTCACGCAGTTTATAGAGTTCCTACAACAGTCTACAGTTTTTTTAAGATTTACTTTTAAATATTCTTTTGATGAAATTTAATTTCTTGATGTTAAAGTGAACAAAACTGATTTGACTAGCCTAGTAACTGGTATTTATAGGAAACCCACAAGAAAAAATAATCTGCTCCATAGAGATAGCATGCATCCTAGGCATGTTACCCGAAATGTTGTTAAGGGGCAGGTGTACAGGGTCATGAGACTCCATAATAATGACAAACAGCTTGTTGAGGCCCTGGAGACCTTGAAAATGGATTTTCTAGATAGAGGCTACAAGGAAAAGGATATTGACAGTTGTATTACTGATGCGTATAAGGAGAGAGGGGGCAAATGCAGGCCTTATTACGCTGCTGCATCTAATACTGAAGCCATAGCTACAGAACAAAGGACAGGATTGATTAGGTTTCCTCTCACATATTCTTCTGATGTTAGTAGTATGTGTGATATTGTCAAAAGGAACTGGGGCATTTTGGATACTGTAGATGAATTAAGAAATGCCATAGATACTGTTCCACACTTTTCTTTTAAAAATAACAGATCCTTGAAAAGGCATCTGTGCTACAATACTTCTACTTTTAACAAGGTTTTACAGTCAGAGGGGCATGGTACTTTTAAATGCAGGAATTGCACAGCCTGCAAGTTTATACACTCTAGTCCTACTTACATGTACCCTAATATGCACTTTAAAATAGACACAAACTTTTATGCTGATTGCAGGACTAAGAACATTGTTTATTTTAATTACTTCATTTTCTGCCATGCTTTTTATGTAGGCATGAGTAATAAACAACTCAAAGACAGGGTGCTGGAACATCAGAGAGACATTAGAAACAAGAAAGACACCAATGCCCTTGCTAAGCATATTATGTGCCATGGACAGGAACATACTTTTAAATTCCATGTGCTAGAGATCATTCCTGAGAGTTTAAGAGGGGGAGATCTTAGGAATCGCACAGAATCTGCAGAGCAAAAAGGGGTTTCTCTTAATGCTGATAAAATACCAGGTCTTAATGAAGTTGTCTCTTAAGCCTTTTTTAAAAGCTAGACCTCTCAAACACTGAGTATAGGATTGTTTTCTATATATATTTTTTATATATATTTTTTATCTTTTTTATATGTTTCATTTGCCTGCTTTCTTGTTGTGGCATTTTTCTGTTAGATAATTGATGCTTTTATCACTGCTTTAATTGACTAATTAAGTTATGGTATTTAACTGCATTTGTTACTAGTTTAGAACAGTCTGATGAAGTGGTGAGAGCACACCGTGAAAGCGCGTACTCTCTTTTGTGTGCATTAAAGTTTATTGTTTTACCTTCAGCTGTGTTAACTTCGGTACTTTTTTGTTTTTCTTGATAGCAAATTTTCACCTGGGTTATGTTAAGAAAGTCTACTAAATGGGGGACATTGTTAGTCTGCCACCAGAACTGGATGGGGGACGTTGTTAGTCTGCCACCAGAACTGGATAATGTGGCGGAGTTTCGCAGTTGTCTTTTTGGTTGTAATTAGAGTAAGAACCTGTCAGCCTATGCAGTGTGTCTTGGTTGTTGGCAAATGCCCTTTGGTGCATCATTTTTGGGGGATCATATAGAATACTTCTTTTTGCTCTCTATTAATGCAATTTGTACTACAGCTTGCTGCCCTTTTGGCTTTTGTTCAGCATCGGTAGCATTTGCAGAGGTGTTGTCAGTGTGGTTCAAGCCTTTCAGGACTTCCATGCTTTCTCCTGTCTGGATGGTTGGATTTTGGTTATCTGATCCATAGGCTTTCTGTTAGCATTCCTGCAAAGGGCACACAGTTGCAGTCCCAGGGGGTGACCACAGACTGGCAGAGGTTCTTTCTGACCTAATCTAAGAGGATTGTATGTATAATCATGAAGCTAGACACTCTGTAAGGTCAGTCATTGTTGCTGTGGGAGAGTGCATGGGTGGTCATGACAATGATGTGCGGGGTGAGGTCAATACCTAGATCTTACCATGCCTTCAAACTTTGATGCCTACAGTGATCTTCTTGAAGCTTTTTACATATCTGAAAATGTAGGTGTTGAAGTGGAGTGTAAGGTGCTGGTGACTGCAAAGGTATCACACATTCATGAACCTTCTCCTAGTGTCAGAATCTTATTATTAGCCCCCCTGAGTGGTGTACAGTTCTCAAACTCTCCTGAAGGGCCTCTGGTTCTAGCAGCTGAACCCACTGTGAGTCCTAGCAATGAGTACTTTGATGGTCAGGGAGATTTTATCTAATCTATTGCATGTTTCAAACAATGTGGTTCACTTTGGGGGGGGGGGTGCTCCACATTATTCATTTAGATCTTCGAAGAGTCTCTGTGGCCCATATTTACCCTGATGGCCTTCAGCCCAAACATGTTTTTAGGGCCACACCTCATTTGGTAAGGCAATCAGTCCATTTTACTCCCTTTGTAAAGATACTGCACTCCTCTGGTAGTAGAGAGAGTCATCATTATTTCAGCAGTTCACATTACAGGACAAGTGAGTGAGCTGAAAGGCTCTCTAATATGCTCATTTAGTATGCATCTAGCATTGTATTTAGAAACTGTGTCTGGTCCATGAGGAGTGTACCCCAAATACTGAGCTATTTGCCATGTTGGATAATGTGGTCCTCCCCTGTTTTGCTCAATATAACAGGGCATGGAGAGGTGACATTTGATACTTTCTCCAGTCTGTGTCATAGAATGTTCCTGTATGCCCTTCTGAGATTCCCCACTAATGCAATGCCTCATTGCAGTAGTCATTAAAGGACGACCAGAGCTAATTTTGATTTCCCTTCTAGTGCCTCAAAGGAATGCTATAGATCCTTGAGGATGGTTTATGAGGATGGTTGACTGTAGTGATACTGCATCTTATAAAAGTGATGATATTGGTGATGTTCTTCGTGTTTCACTGTTGCAGTCATTACATTTGTGTAATCTGCTGGCAGGTTGCCCTCAGTCGGCCTGATTAACATAGTCTTGGGTCTTGCGTTGGTTGCTGTCCCTTCTTCCATGACGTCAGGTCGTCAGGGGTATAAAAATGCAGCCGATGCCATTACATCAGTCTTTCATGCTGTGCAGTGCCTGAAGCAGAAGCAGTTTGTAAGTGCCGGTCGGCCGACTCCTGAAATTTTCGTTTTCGAGTTTCAGAACCGAAGACTTCAACTTAAAGCTAAGTACCCCGTTGGGGAAACTTTTTCTTGCTCCTTACCGATGTCAGTAAAAGTTAATAATTGCATTACTTGTGGAAAGCAAATACCTCATAAAGATTTTCATTTGTACTGTATTCCTCGCCGAAGCCCTGACCACTACGTACCTTGCCATCAGTTTTGTGCTTTATTTAATCAGCGCGCTTTCCGTCGTCGGTACATTTTTGCCTCTAAATATTTCGGTTCTCGGTTTAATTATCCAGAAATGACATCGGTTAGCCATACGACTACCGGAATTACGAAAAAACGTAAAGATAAAGATAGAGACAGGCCGTCATCCAAAACTGCCGATGACGCTTCTCTTAAGCCAGTCGCCAGTTCGCTGGTACTCAGTGAGGCTCTTTCGCAGCCCCTGATACCTGCTACTTCTGACTCGCAGGCCTCTACTGAGACCCATTCGGAGTCCAGTATGCTGTGAGATGCTTTACCTATGGAACCCGCATATGTGTCTACCTTGGATGGGTCCAGAGCCGCTGTGCAGGCACCGGCTTCTGAGGGTGTATTCAGGCCTACAGACTTGCATATTAAACTGACTCCACCTTCTATACTAAGGCCTAAATCTCAATCTATGTCTAAAACACTGACGCCCAGGCCACATGTTCAAGCCCCTATGCCTAAAAAACAAATGATCAAAATGGCTGAAGATCTTATTACTCTAATCATGGGTAGTCACCCCCCCCCCCCCTTCTAAGAGGTCTAGGGCTGAGCTTGACTATGAATCTTCTGATCAGAACTCTGTTTCTTCTGAGTTTCCTAATGACCTGGATTTGTCCATACCTACCTATGAGGATTCTGATGCAGAGGATTCCATTCCCTCTGCTTCGGCCACTGAGGATTTTTCTTTTGGGGAAACTTTACATACCTTAAGGGAGCATTTCCACTGGGAAAGTCAGGAATTTTCTGAATCAAAAAAGAGGCTTAGGGATTTCCTTCTACTACCTCAGCATAGGCCTTTGGCTATACCTGCTGTACTAGACATTGTTGAGTATGTGTTTTCGGAATCCAGTATGGCCCCTGATTCCCTGCCTCTGGCTCCTAGTAAACCTGACAGATACTACAGGGTTCCTGAGTCCCACAAGTAAGTTCCAGAAACCATTTCTCAGGGGCCCAAGGGCATTAAGGCTTCTACTGCTAAAAATCCGACCCCTTCTGATAAAGACTCCAGGGTGCTGGATAGATGGGGTAAAAAGGTTTATACTTCTGCAGCCTTGGCAATCAGGGCTTTAAACTGCCAATTTCATATGTTAAAATATCAACAGCATATTATTGGACTGCTTAAACAGAAAATGATGTTGATTTCTGACTGTGTGGAAAATAAAGATTTACAGGATTTATTGCATTCTGCTGAACAAGTTGGAAAACTTACTTTGCAATGTGGTTTTGATTCTTTAGAGGCCTCTTGCAGGGCTGCTGTTACTGGGTCTGTGCTTAGAAGGCATGCTTGGCTTAAGGAGCAATCTCTGCCTGATCATGTTAAAGCAAAATTGTTGAATGCTCCTTTAAATCAGGACCGCCTGTTTGGCAATAAGGCTGAAGAAGTTCTAAAAAAGATGGAAGATAAAGCTAAATCTATGCAAACTGTAAAATATTTCTTACAAGTGCAACCTCCAAGATATTTAGTAGGCACTGGCTTACTAAGAATTGGTCCTTTCCAGCTCCTTCTAGATCCTCTGAAGCCAAACCCAGACACACCAAAAGCATCAGGTTTCAATCCCAGTGGACTCTCAGAACTAAGCAATGGGGGGCCTCCACTTCCAAATCTGTAAATAACAAGGCACCCACTATGGTAAACAGAATCAATGACTTTCCTTTAAAATTACCAAGCACTTACCTTTTAGCTGCCCCTTTGGGGGGAAAGATTGCTCTTCATGCAAAAAACTGGGAACTCATAACCCAGGACAAATGGGTTTTAAATATAGTGTCTCAGGGATGCAGATTTCATTTCCACATGTTACCAACACCAAACGGGTGGACAGACCTGCCCCCAAATCAGTGGGCAGAGCCTCAAAAACAAATACTTTTCCTCTTAAGCATGGGGCTATTCAACCGGTACCAGAAGAGGAAAAGGGACAAGGTTTCTATTCCAGGCTTTTCCTGGTACCCAGAAAAGACAAATCATGGTGTCCAGTTCTGGACCTGTCTACTCTAAACACCTTTCTTCTTCTTCTTCTTTGAGCTTTTAGTTAGGGATTGCCACAGTGGATCACCTGTCCGCTCATGATTGGCAGTGGAGTTTTACAGTGTCGAGTTGCCAGTCCAGTGCCCAACCTTCCACAGAAGGCACACACATGCACACACTCACACCTAGGGCCAATTTAGAGTGTCCAATCCACCTACTGCATGTCTTTGGGATGTGGGAGGAAACCGGAGCACCCGGAGGAAACCCACATGACCACAGGGAGGACATGCAGACTCCGCACTTTCTGGACATTCCAAAATTCAAGATGCTGACTCTTCACCAGTTACTTCCTATGCTAGGCAAAGATACCTGGTTGGCAACTCTAGATTTAAAAGAAGCTTACCTGCATATCCCAATCAGGGATTCTTGCAGAAGATACCTACGCTTCAAAGCAGGCTACTTGCATTATCAGTTCTCTGCACTGCCCTTTGGCTTGTCTACTGCGCCCAGGGTATTCACAAAGTGCCTGGCTCCAGTAATTGCATTTTGCAGGCAAAGAAATATTCAGATATATCCATACCTAGACGATTGTCTAATTCAGGCAGAAAACCAGGCCACATTTCTAAATCATCTGGCGTTTGTAAAAAGGGTTCTAACTTGTCTGGGGTACACCATAAACGAAAAGAAATCACAATTGGTACCCTCTCAACAGATTACATTCCTGGGTGCAAGCTTGAATACAACTGCCAAGATGGCTTTCCTCACACCAGAAAAGCAAATTCATTTGGTAACTTACTTCAAACAAGTGGCCACAAAAACCCTGCTATCTGCAAGACGAATACTGCAAGCCTTTGGGTTCATGGCCTCCTGCATTCTTCTAATTCCATATGCAAGACTGCATATGAGGAAACTTCAGTGGTACTTAAAAAGTCTATGGAGTCAACATAGTCACAGCCTGGAAACAATGATTCCTGTCATACCTTGCCTGCACCTGGAGTTCCTGTGGTGGACAGAGGCCTTCCATCAAAATAAGGGATTGCCATTCACACTACCCCCTGCTGCCCAAACCTTAACTACAGATGCATCAGACTATGCATGGGGGGCTGGCAGGGAATTGCATTCAGGGCAAATGGAACCCAAATCAGATGCACCTACATATCAATCAAAAAGAAATGTTAGCTGTACAGAATGCTCTGACAGCCTTCAAGGACAACTAATAGTAAAGACGGACAACACCACGGTTATGTGGTACATAAACAGGGAGGTACACATTCCTACCCCCTCTTCAGACTAGCCATGGCATTGTGGAACACAGCCTAGAGCTAAAAAGTGCACCTACAAGCTCAATTCCTGCCAGGAAAATTGAATACACTGGCAGACGGACTAAGCAGAAATCTCATGGACCCACATGAGTGGAAACTGGAACCACGGATTTTCAACATGTTGACAAGCAAATGGGGGAGCCCAGACATAGATCTATTTGCCTCCCCCAGAACTACCATTTGGACAAATTTTGCACATGGACTCCCCACAAAAAGCCTGGAAAGTGGATGCTCTGTCCTTCAGCTGGAAAAACCTATCAGTCTATGCCTTTCCCCCTCTGCCTCTGCTCTCCACAATTCTGCTAAAAGTCAAACAGGACAAACCAGAAATGATTTTGATTGCTCCAGACTGGCCACGCCAACACTGGTACCCACTCCTGCACAGTGTGTCACAGATATCTCCATGGCACCTGCCTCAGACACTTTCCTTGCTGTCTCAGCAGGAGAACCAAATTCTGCACCCTCAGCTCCCAACATTGAACCTTGCAGCTTAACTAATCACTTAAATTCACCTTTAGCATTCCTCAGCAAACCTGTGATGGATGTAATTTTGGAGGCGAGAAGACCTAGTACTAGAAAATCCTATGCTGACAAATGGAAAAGATTCTGTGCCTGGAACCACTCTTTAGGGATGAGCACAGCAGCGCCCAATTTACCTCAGATTTTGCAATACTTAACTGAGATGCTTCACAAGGGCCTGTCTTTTTCCTCTATTAAAATCCACGCTTCAGCTATTTCAGCTCACTACAACACAGAACCACCCCTCTTTTCTCATCCCCTGCTCAAGCAGTATCTCAGAGGGGCAAAGAACTTGAGACAACCCATGAGAGCTCCTACCCATGCCTGGGACCTTAACTTTGTTTTGGAGAAGCTCACTCTACCTCCTTTCGAGCCAGCTGCTACTGCAGACTTAAAATTTCTTTCTTGGAAAACAGCCTTCGTTTTAGCAATCACTTCAGCTAGAAGGATATCTGAATTACAGGCTCTTATGGCAGTGGAGCCTTTCATCATCTTTCATGCAGACAGGGTGTCTTTGAGGACCAATCCATCCTTCATGCCCAAGGTGGTTTCCAGTGTGGCTCTTAATCAGTCCATTCATTTGCCAACCTTCTATCCCAATCTACAGAACAAAGGGGAACGGATTTTGCATTCACTGGATGCGCACAGACAGCTTAGATTCTACTTGGACGGAACTAAATTTAGAAGAAAATCTGAACAATTGTTAGTAGCATGTGCTGCTGGGGCAGAGGGGAAGGCTATTTCAAAACAAACCATTTTTAAATGGATAAGCCATTGCATTCATTTCTGCCATAAGCACCATGGAAAACCTATTCCCCAGGGAATCAGATCTCATTTCACCAGGGCTGCATCTACTTCTGCAGCCTTTCTCAGAGGTGTTCCTACCAGGGATATTCTAGAAGCTGCTACCTGGATTTCTGTACATACTTTCACAAAGCATTATCATTTGCCAATTTTCTCTAAATCCAGAGCTGGCTTTGCCACTCCTGTCTTACAGGGCCTTATAGCTGGTCCTAATGCTGTATAAATCCCTCCTCCCAACCATAGGTTTGGGAATCTACCCAGATGTAATGACTGCAACAGTGAAACACGAAGAACATAGTGCAGTTGTGTACACTTACCATAAATGTAGATGTTTGAGTGTATTCACTGTTGCAGTCCTGGTTACCCTCCCTCCAACCCCCTGTTTTTCTCTGACTATAACTCTACTTTCTTTCACTATGCTTAAAAAGCCTTTTTGGTGTATTTGCTTTTGGTTGGAGGTATATATTTTTTGTGTTTTTAATTTTATTTGCTCCCCATTTGGGGGGCACTTGACATCTGGGGCAAGAAAAACTGATGTAATGGCTTCGGCTGCATGTTTTATACCCCTGATGACCTGATGTCATGGAAGAAGGAACAGCAACTGATGCAAGAACCAAGACTTTGTTAATCAGGCCGACTGAGGGCAACCTGCCAGCAGATTACCCAAATGTAATGACTGCAACAGTGAATACATTTGAACATCTACATTTATGGTAAGTGTACACAACTGTACTATATGGTTGGTGAGATGAGATATTAGTGGGTGATGAGATGCTGTCAGAGTGTGATAGTTGTTGGATGCTAACTGAATCAGTCATGAAGACTAGGTAAATATTTTGTTGTTATCTGCCAGTGGACTTGTGTGTATGCAACTGATGACTTATTTAAACAACCACAGCGTCAAGCTCTGCTGTTCTTATGTTGTTTAATGTTTTCATTTCCTAGCAAACATATTACAAACAAACACACACACACGCACACACACACACACACACACACACACACACACACACACACACACACACACACACACACACACACACACACACACACACACACACACACACACACACACACACACACACACACACACTGTCTCATGCACACAGCTAAAGCTATAGTAGTGACACTAACAATCTGTCATAAAGTGTTAGTTGACACACGCTGCATGCACACATTTGGAGGGTTGCCATTTCACCTATGGCATACCTTTGCAATGTGGGGGAAATAGGAGCACTCAGCAAAACACATGCGGACATAGGAAGGGCAGCATGCCAAGTTTCTTCTTTCTGTAAAACATACTGGTTTACTGATCTTCCTCTTCTGGGATCCCCATTTTAATGAAATTCTGAATTATATTTCTTTCCCATGTGAGGGAGCATGCACGCCTCCAGCTGGTGCATGCCATGACATCTCACTGTGAGATGTGCTCAACCCTGCTGTGCTCAGAGGTACATCATAAGATTTTTTGCTGCAGGAAATCATGTATTCAATATATTCAGTTTGAATTGTTTGTTGAGTTGGGTGTTAAGACTTCAGCCAAACATTTTCAGCAGCTGTATATCCTATGATGTGTGCTAGCAGCCTCAAACTTAGAGGTTAGCCCACCTAGAAAAGCTAGAACACCACCTGCATTTTCACTGTTTTTTGATGAGTGAACTGACTGGACATTCCACTGGCTTGATCAGTTTGTTGCTTATGTTGGCCTACTTGTTTAGTACTGCATTTTCTTACTGCTGACACTTTTTCTAAAAGTAAATATTTGATCTGATGTCAGTTTTCATTCTGACTCTGCCGATGCAAAAGTTCGTGGCAACATACAACTTTCGAGCTTCTCCCTTACCCAGAATGCACCAACCCCAATTACTTCAGATCTTGTGTGCTACTTCCAGAGAAAGACATAGTTGCTAGCCTCTCAAGCTTGAATTTAGATGTGTATTATTTCTTCTTTTTATTGTTGTGTTTCTTGATCATTTTTCTCTTTTTATCTTTCTTCTACTAGCATGTGCTACAAAATACTATAGTTACTATTTTCTTTTTCTCCCTTCCCCTTGTACACTCATCGTTGCTCTTCACAGTCTTTGTAGGTAGCTCTTTCCTTTCCATTTTGTTAAAAAAGCCTTTATAGTTACTCTGTTGTGTAGTTAGAATCTTTAAAGTTTACAGGTTTTGGAATGTGTTCCTGTCATTGTTATTGTTTGTTAGTAGTTGTTAGAATATCTTGTTAAGATGTCAGAAAAAAGATAAAAGCCCAGTGGGTTTTAAAAGGTATGGAAATGTGATCAGAAAATACCCTTTTCTGACGCTCATATGATTTGAGTGTACTTTCTTTGACCCCTTCATCTCCAGGAATGTTGTTTAATCTGTCATGCATTCGCCCAAGGGATCTGGTTGAATGCAAAAACAAATTAATATTGAAGAGGTTACTTCCTCCTTTGGTGAGGAGTTATCTGGAGCTTCTAAAGAAAAATTTAGGAAAGTTTGCCCCACTTCTCTAAATACTGCCACTGCTTCTTCTAAGTCCTCGAGACATCTTTGAAAAGGTCTCTTATGGATCCATCTATTCCTTGGATCCTAAGAAGAAAATACCAGAATCTATGGAGCTGACTTCATTGTTGGATCTGACTGTCTCTTCAGATCCGACAAGCCTACAAATTAAAACACACATCAGTTCAGACCACCTTGGATCTGACACATAGACCTGAGGATGTGATAGTTTTACCCAGTTCCCTCCAGAGTTCCTAACCCCTTCTTAGAGAGGCCGAGATCTCCTTCAGGTATGTCCAATTGCTGCTCTTCCAGAAGCCTTACGGAAGGCACAGAACCAGTTAGTTTTCCTTCTGGTTGCTACCCCTTTGGGTCAGAAGATCCATGCTTGCAGTACTCCACCTTTACCAGTTCCTCCTCTGACTCCTTTCACGGTCTCGAAGCCCTTGGATCCGAGTTGTCCAGGCCCATCTGCATTGGATCCAAGAATTTCTTTGCCCTCAGATCCTAGGCTTGCTCTTCAGTTCAGTCAGATCTGGAGAGCTCTGTGATTTGAGTCTACCCTGTTGGGTCCGAGGTGCTACACTTGACTATGAGGGTTTCTGAGCCATCTCTACACCTCAGAGCCTTGGCAATGGTTAGTTCAGCTCTGATTTCAGCCTCAGTTGGACTGTCCTCGGGACAGGGAGGGACGATGGATTAGAGACTGACTGTCTTGGATCCAAGGGTCCTATCCATCACCGGAGCAGTCTGCTTTTGTGGTCATGCAGCGAGCCTTGTCTGCCCCTCTGACTCAGATGGCACCGTCCCCCCTCGGATCTTCTTTCTACATCTGTACTGTCTCACTGTCACTGCTTCTGGGGTCTCAACCATCCTCTCCACAGTTAGAGCCAGTAGCAAAACCCCAGGCTTCCCATCAGAGTATCTTCATTTTTTCCTGACACCTTCCCAGAGTACCCCGCTGAGGAGGTCCTTAAGAAGACAACATGTAAGAGGAAGCATTTAGATTCCCCAGAATCTGTCACTGAAGATATCGATTTTGATGAGGGTGAAGGGTTCCCATAGTCACCTCCTGATGATGTCTCATTTGGTGACATCCTGGAGATCCTAAAACTAGAGAGGTGGCTGGAAGCCCAGCAACCCCTCATCGGAGGAATCTGTACTCCTGGAGGTGCTCAGTACTTGGCACTGCTACCTCCTAGGTTACTCCACCTGCTGATGAGCTCGTTAACTTGATCTTGTGGTGGGCATGGCAGGATCCAGACATCATTGAGCCAGTCCCCAGGAAGCTGGACAAAATCATGACAGCTCCAGAGGATAAGCAGTTTTGGTTCAAGGGTGTATCTGTTGATGCCATGGTCATGGCAGTGGTCACTAAGAAGGAACTTGTGGAAGAAAGCTCCTCTTTTCATCTCTTAAGGAGTTTTGGGCGATGGACAGATTCAGGAAACATGTCTATGCTTCAGCAACCTTTGCATGAAAGTCACTGAGCTGTTTGGCACATTTTACAAGACCATAGAGGGTCCTGGTTAAGGAGCCGTCAGATACCCTCTCTGGATCTGTTTTTGTAGAATTGAAAGTATCTTGTCACCTCTCAGTTGGCTACCTTACAATGTGTCCAACTACTCCATGAGACTCATTTAGAATATAACAGAGGGAACCTCTAGAGCTGCAGGTTCAGGCATTGCCATTAGGAGACATGCCTTGATGTGCTTATGTGATTTTGTATAGCCCTTGAAGTCTTCGTCAATACTCCTTTTGACAGAACATCTGATGTTAAGTAGTCCTATCTCACCTTCATTCTTTACATATGGGATCGGAGCCAATCTTCGGCTCTGACTCGGCCTATTTACAAGCTGGAAGACTTCTGGTTGGCTCGTGGCTAGGTAGGTATCCCATGGTGCACTGGTACAATCCCCAGATTTCATTTGCCGTGTCGATGAGTTTGGTTGTGCTTCTCTTTGGCTTTGGCTGTGTTTGCATATTTTCAATTTTTTTCAAAGTTTCTTCAATGTTTAGCTTACATTAGATATTTGGTTCTCTTTAGTTAGATCATTACTGTTTGTAGTATTCAATTAACATAGTATAAAGTTATGTTATATTTGCACCATTTGGTGCAATTTTTGGCCTTTGGCCATTATTATTTTCTTGGTATCCCTTGTACCAGGCTTACTATTTGGATTACAGTAGGCGCTTTTGGCACACTAGTATTCTGTGTGTTTAAATAGAATTTAGCGGTTTCCGCTTGCTATTTAGAGTTATTAAATTGCTGTTAGCATTGTTTTGCTAATTTTGTTGACAGAACTTCATTCTGTTTGTTTTTGCAGTTGACTTGTACTATTATTGTTCTCCTTTATAACTGTGGGGTCCGTTTAAGTTAGAAGACCCTATCCCCTCTTGCCCAGGCTAGGCCCGTTTAAGTTAGAGGACCTAGTCCTCGTGGTATCTCCTTTTTCAGCAGGGCTAGGCCTGTTTAAGTTAGAGGACCTAGTCCTCCTCCTCCGTTTTATTCTTCTCTGTGTGCGTGTGTGCTATTGATTTGAGAATGGCTAAGGAGAGTAAGGAGCATAAGCCATCCAGCGTCAAGAAATGTGTTAAGTGCTCCCAAAAGATGTCCTTAATGGATGGTCACGGAAATTTTGTTTACTGTTTAGGGGCCATCCATTTGCAGGAGACCTGCTTATTCTGTCATGCCTTTAGTCCCAGGGTGTTGCAGGAAAGGAAGAATAAGTTAATTCTAAAAGGTCTTCTTAAACCTTCCTTTGAGGAAGACATGTATAGTTCCTCATCATCCTCAAAATCTACTAAAGGAAAGTCTAAATCTGCCAAGAGACCCTCCCCAGCACCGGCTGGTGTCTTGGAGTTGCGAAAACGGTCTCATTGGCTCCACATATCTCGGAGCCGACTGAGAGTGGCATTGTTGTTGCAGGGTAGGTTCCAAGTTTTTCAGAGCCGACCGCTGAGACTCTTGAGACTACTTCTTGGAGACGTTCTATGGACCCTCTACCGGTCTCCTTGTTAGTGAAGCCTCCTGTACCTTTGAGATCTAGATCTCCTACCATGTCATCCAGGTCTTCCAGGAGTTTATCGGAAGAAGATGTGGAGAGGGTAGTGCTGAGACTTTTTAAGTCGTCTGCTTTGCCTAAATTGTTGGCTCCGACCCAGTCGGCTTCGGAGCCACTCGAGCCCATTCAGTCCTCTGTGTACATTCCTCCTAGCCATGCTGGTTTTTCGGAGCCAGAGTGCTTGGTACCACCGGTGGAACTCTCGGCTCCAGCTCCAATTGTGGCTGTTTCTGAGTTGAGTTCTGCTCTGACACTTTCAGTGCTGTCCGTAGTGTCCAGGGTTCGAAGCTGTCCAGTTGGCTCCAACAGGGATGCTTGGAACCAAACTTCTTCGGTTCCGAGTCTTCCTCTTGGTACGTCAGCTAGGGTGAGTTCGGACCCTGCATCTATCTCGGAGCTGATGGCTCTGGCGCCGATGGCATCCTCGGTCTCCTCGGAGCTGGAGAGGTCAGCTTTTGAGATGATGAGGAGTGTGCTGTCCCAACCATCAGCTCCTACCAGGGGTACCGGCACTCTTCCCCTCATAGCACCTACTTCTGTCTCAGCTCCTACTCCCTTCAGCAGCAGCAGAGACCCCCAGCCTCATGAGCCACCGGCTGGTGGCCCTCATTCTTCCAAGACCTCCCCAGAATGTCCTTCCGAGGAGCCCCTACAGAAGAAGACTTGTAAGAGGAAGCATGTCGACTGCCAGGATGAGTCTTTGGCATCTGACACTGACCTCGAGGAGTTGGAAGGGTCCCCCAAGTTGTCTCCTTCGTAGACATCCTGGAGATCCTTAAACAGAGGTGCGACTGGCCCACTGTCACCCCTTCTGATGAGGAGTCTGTGTACCTAAAGGTTTCAGGTCTCAACCTTCTGCCTCTTGGGTGTCTCCACCTTTCGACAAACTGATGGATTTAGTTAGTCGAAAGGTATGGGATACTCCTGATGTCATGGAGCCAGTTCCCAGGAGACCAAACAAGTTCCTTTGTTCCCCTCCAGGAAAATACTTTTTATCAAAAGGTGTGCCTGTAAATGCCATGGTGGTGGCGGGGGCCACTAAGAAGGAATTAGCTGAGACTTCTTCTTCTGCCCATCTACCGAATAAGGAGTCTCGAATGATGGACAGATACGGGAAGCGTATCTTCTCTTCAGCGGCATTTACCCTTAGATCTCTGAATTACCTTACTGACTTTACTAGGCTCCAGAGAGATCTCCTTAAAGACTTAGGAGATTCTATACAAGGCACATGTACTAAGGGAGTCCCTGACAGGGTTTCTGCCCAGTTGTCCACCTTGACCTCTATTGTTAACTCCTCCATGCGGCTTATTTCGTATGCGGTCAATGATGCGAACAGGGCAGCAGGTTCAGGAATTTCCTTGAGGTGTCATTCCTGGATGTGTTTGTGTAAATTTGTGGAACCTTTTAAATCTACCTTTACCAACGCCCCATTCGACGGTTCCTCATTGTTTGGATCCAAGGTAAAGGACACTCTCACCCGGTGCAAGCAAGAAGGAAAGATGCTCTCTGCTGTGGGAGTATGTTTTACTGTTCCCTCTAGACCATACCCTAAGGGTCAGAGGGACAGTAAAATGTGGTTCAAGAATTCCCAGAAGTTTTTCCGGGAAGCACAGGGTGACTCCTCCTTCAGAGGCAGATGAGGAGGAGGAAATGGTAGATATCGCCTTAGAGGCAGGGGCGGTCTGCAAAACCAGGGAGGTCGCGATTCCTTTTGGGGCCGGCCTTACCAGCCGAATCAGTAAAGAGGGACAAGTTCCGGATGGTAACACTGCAGTCTATACTCCCGTCATTAGGGAAAGACAATTGGATGTGCTCAATAGATCTCCAAGACGCTTATTATTACATCCAAATGGACAGGGTGTGAAGGAGCCATCTACTCTCCCGGCTGGGAGTCAGTCACTTCCAGTTCCGTGCTCTGCCCTTTGGTCTCACCACAGCCCCCAGGGTGTTCACCAAATGTATGCCAGTAGTGACAGATCACCTGAGACGTTGAGGATACCAGGTGTTTCCATATTTGGACGACTGGCTCTTGACCACCCCCACCAGGCATCTACTCCTTCAGAGCAGGGACATTACTGTTCAGCTTTGTGCCCAATTGGGAATCTCCATAAATTGGGAAAAATCTGCCTTATTGCCCTCTCAATCTGTGAATTTTATAGGCGCAGAGATAGACACAGTAAACATGGTGGTTCGTCTTCCTGCCGAAAGGGCACAAAACCTGGTGTTGCAAATTCATTTTCTTCTTCTCTTGCGAAGGGTCAAAGCCAAGATTGTTCTACAGCTCCTTGGGACCATGGCTTCCACCATACTGTTAGTGCCACTAGCCAGGTTACACATGAGAATTCTTCAGTGGCTCCTGTTATCCCAATGGTCCTTTCAGCACCTTCCATTATCCCATCACATTCTACTGACAGAATCTTGCAAGAAGGACCTCCTTTGGTGGACATTACCCAATCAACTGACCGCGGGCTCTTCAATTGTTCCTCGTCAACCCATTGCCACTGTGACCATGGATGCCTCACAGATAGGGTGGGGGGCATTATTTAGGCAGGACTGTCCAAGGCACATGGCAAGACCACGAGGCCCACCTGCATATCAACATTCTAGAGATGATGGCGGTGCTCCTGGCATTGCAAGCACTTCACAACCTTCTTCCTCTGGGGACTATTGCAATACAATGAGACAACATGTCGGTAGTATGGTATATCAACAAACAGGGCGGAACCAGATCTTACCCACTATGTCAAGAGGCCATGCGAGTTTGGGAATGGGCGATATCTGGTGGTGACGCACATTCCAGGGATGACCAACGTGATAGCCAACAAGCTCAGCCGGGCAATTCTGATACCTCACGAGTGTTCTCTGAAACAGGAAACAGCGGAACAGATTTTCTGCAGGTGGGGACAGCCTTGCTGCAATCTCTTTGCCAGTCCAATCAATGCCAAATGCAGCAGCTACTTTTCCCTTATCCCCCCTCCAGGGGAGTGACCCAGAGACACACTTGTTCATGATTGGCCCCTGGGTCTCCTGTATGCCTTTCCTCTCATTCCCAAGGTGATTCAGAAAGTAAAATGGCTGGGAAGCAAGTTGATCCTCATTGCTCCTTATTGGCCTCATCAGGTTTGGTTCCACTTCCTCGGGCTTCTTCTCCTGGACGATCCTTGGATTCTGGACCCAATTCCAGACCTGTTGACTCACATGTCTGTTTCACTTCCCACTTCGTTACACACCCTAAATTTGACAGTGTGGCTGTTCCAGTTCCATCCCTAGTCAGGCTTTATGTCTTCTCACCTTCCGTGACTCCTATCCTGACGTCTTCTCATAAACCTTCAACTAGGAAACTTTATTCCAATAAATGGAAAAGATTCTCTCTTTGGGCGGAGAAAATGTATGTTGACCCCTCCACTGCCTCCATTCCCGTGGTTTTGGAATTTCTCTCTGAACTATTTCATTAAGGATCTGCGGCTTCCACTATCAGAGTCCAATTGGCAGCGATTTCAAATTTCCATTTGGGGTTTCCAGATTCCAGCTTGATGATGTCTCATAAATTGTGCAAAACCTTCCTCAAAGGTGCCACTTTGCTTAGACCTCCGGTTCAGGAGCCTATGGCCTCATGGGATTTAAACTTTGTGTTATCAAAATTAACATCTCCGCCCTTTGAACCTTCTCACTCATGCTGTTTGTTCTTGTCTTGGAAGATGTTGTTTTTGGTGGCTATCACGTCTTCCTGACGAGTGTCAGAACTGCAAGCCTTGTCTGTTAGACCGCCTTATCTGATTTTTCATAAAGACAGGGTGTCCCTTCGTACTGACCCTTCCTTTGTCCCCAAGGTCTGTTCCCAGGCCATGTTGAATCAGTCCATAGAGCTTCTGGTTTTCTTTCCAAATCACTCCAATGCAGCTGAGTACAGGTTTCACCAACTGGATGTCCATAGAGAATTACGTTTTTATTTGCACTGGACTAAAGATGTTAGAAAATCAAATCAGTTGTTCATTTCCTTCTCCAAATCCAGGTTGGGCTTACCAGTTTCCAAAGTGACTCTCTCTAACTGGATTTCTAGCTGTATAGCCTATGTTTACAGTTCTGAGGACAAACCTTTACCCTTTAAAATCAAGGCTCATTTTACCAGATCTCAATCTACCTCTGCAGCCTTTCAAGCCAGGGTTCCACTTGACAATATTTGTGCAGCTGCTACATGGGCTACCTCTCACACTTTTATTACTCATCACAAATTGGATTTAATCTCCAGGGGTAGAGCCTCCTTTGGTTCCACGGTACTCAGGAGTATTTTTCCTTGAGCCACCCAAGAATAAGGCGCTAGGGACACTGTCCCGTATGTAAAGAATGAAGATGAGATAGGACTACTGAACATAAAGAAGTTATGTACTTACCATAACATTCCATGTTTGTAGTCCATCTCACCCTTCATTGTTTCAAACCCGTCTTCCTGCCCCCATCCTGGAAGTACCTGGAGACAGAAAAATACTAATTTCATTGTTTATGGAGACCTTTTAGTATTGGCTTTTTCTGTGGGCTGTTTATTTTTTTCTAGTCAGCAGCAAGCAAGATCTGGGGATTGTAGTGGTGCACCATGGGATACGTACCTAGCCACTAGCCAACAAGAAGTCTTCCAGCTTGTAAATGGGCCGAGTCGGAGCCCAAGGTTAAAGATACTTTGTCCAGGTGTGAGAAGAATGGAAATACCCTTTCTGTCACGGGTGTACATTTTTCCACCCCCCCAAAGATCCTTTTCAAGGAATCATCGAGGCAGAGGTAAAATGTGTTTCAAATAATCCCAAGGATTATTCTAGAACACACATGGAGACTGTTCCCCCAGAGGCAGAGGGGGAACTCAAAAGGTAGACACCACCCACATGGCAGAGATAGCCTGTAAAACCAAAGTTTCAGAGATTCTATCTTTGGTAAACCTTTTCGGCACTCCTGAAGGGAGGCTCAATTGTCCTCCTCTTGAGGCAATCGGGGGTTGTTTGTCCCTGCACCTGAGAGCCTGACTAGAAATAACAACAGGTACTTGGATGCAGAGGATCATTTCCATAGGGTGTATAATACCATTTCCCCTTTATCCTCCCAATTCAAGAAAATTCCCTGATGTTCCATCCAATCAGAGGGAACAAGCAGCAATTCAAATGCAAAGGCTACTAGAAAATAAGTCATCCAACAAACCAGTTATAATCTGGAACTTATTGAAGGTTCTTTTTAGTGCCAAAGAAAATAGGGGATTGGAGATCAATTTTGGATCTCAACATCTTAAACAAATCAGTTTGAAAGACCAAGTTCCAGATGGTCATAGTTCAGTCCATTCTTCCATTTTTGGAAAAGGACACTTGGATGTGCTCAGTAGGTCTTTAGGATGCATACTATCATATAAAGATGAACAGACGATCTGGGTGAATTTTACACTTTTGACTGGGAGACAGTCACTACCAGTTCAGAGTTCTGTCATTTGGTCTCATCACACCCCTAAAGTGTTTACCAAATGCATGGCAGCCATAGCAGCTCACTTGTGACTCAGGGATTCCAGGTTCTTCCATATTTAGATGATCACAAGTAAAAAAGATAGCTTGCAGTACCAGAATCTCAGCTCACTTGGTCCTTCAGGTGTCGGGGTCAATGGCAGCAGCAATAACTTTACTTCTGCCACTGAATACTCTAAATAAATAGGGTGCAGAATTCATTATTGCATAAAGAATTATGTTGGCAGCTGCATTTGGATGCCATGAGTGTACCACGTTTAAATGAAGCAGTATCCATTAATAGTGAACTGTAATATAAGGCCTCTAAACTTTTGATTGCACATTGTAAAGTTACTTTTTCTGCACATTATATATTTAGAATATTCAGTGTCAGAATGCTATTTTTACTTTCAAAGTGGTTCTTTTAATATTTTCTTGTTTGACTTGTTGACAGTGGTTTTCAGTTTTACAAAGTTTTATTATTGTTTTTAAACAGCAGAAGTTATTTTTAAATTGCACAGGTCACTATAAGAATTATGGCGTTTTTTTCTATTACATACTTCCTGTTTGATACAAAAAGGGGCTCAACGTTATGGCCTCCTTTTACTTCATTCTGAAGATGTCTACAATAAGTTAGACAAAAGTGCTAATATTTTAAATAAGGCTATTTGAAGTGCTACTGTGACTTATGGGAAAAGAACTGTACTGACAACATAAAGGCCCTTTTTAAATATGTAAGTGATCTAAGTGTTCTGTTTTTTTCTCTCAAACCCACGTCATCCAAATTCTGTTTGACATTTTGCACCACATCATTTGCAGGAATGCTTGGTTTGAAGATCTGTTAAACTGGGAGGTGTCAGAGAAGGTAGGTGTAGAAAGAGGGATGAGATAAGGCTGCCCATTATTGCTAGAGATGTTTCTATTGGTCATAGAGGAAATGGCATGGACGGTGAAGGAAAAAATGGAAAAGTAAAGGATAAGAACAGATACAGAAATTAATTTTTGTGTATTTGTGGATTAATGGCAAGCGTGATAAAGGAAGTAGAGGAGGCTATAGTGGAAATCATTTATAAATCTGCAAGACTGTCAGGTTTGGAAAACAATAAATGAAAGATGATATTAGGTTGGAAAAATATTAAGAGAGTGAAAAGAAAATCAGTCTCAAATATCTTGGAGGTTAAAATACATTGGAGGATGCTGTTAACTAGCAATATACAGAATTTAAAATGGAGAGTGGAGGAGATGTTAAGAAGAAGAGGGACAATGGTGTAATCAGGAATGGTGAGGATAAATACAGTAGAAGTTATGGTAGCCCCATAATCTTCCATGTTTAAGACAGATACTTTTATACATGGAAGACTGAAAGAAAGCAGAAATGCAGTAGCTTCTGGAGGCATATGTAGCAGGAGTGAGGGTAGTGCGGATTGAGAGTTCCTGGTTTTGGGGACACAAAAAAATGGGATGAGTCAGTTTTAACATGGCCCATGGGATTGGATATTGTGGACCAGAGAAGGAGACTGATGGAAGAAGAGAGGGAAGGGGAATAAAGCAAGAGGAGAATGGGAAAAGTGATGCAGAAGGATAGGAAACATCAAGAAGGTAGCCGTGAAGAGATAGGGGTATAAATGAGGGAGTGATTGAAAAGGAGGCAAATGAAATGACAGAATAATGTAGGAATCAGATAAGAGAGAGAGAAAGGTTAGAATATTACAGTAAAAGCTCGGCTAGTAAGACAGGAAGAAAAGAACAGAAAAGGGCAAGGTAAGACCTTTGAGGAAATTGTAAGTCTTTCTTTTGTAATTCCATTACTGAAAAAAAGGTCCAAAATTACAGGAGAGCACTCTTCTTTAAACTTGCTTTTTGCAAGCCCCCTGCACCTCTGATGGTTCTCTGAACTTATATATACCAAATTTGAGATCACCATACCTTGGTGAAGGTATTCTGAAAAATGGCATTTTCAAACTTGGTGTATGTAAGTTCACATTTTCAGTCATTCAGTCTCACTCTTCTGGGACTCGAATTAAAGAGCAAGTTTAAAGTACGCTAATGGGAATTTTTGAGTTATACAAGGCTAAGGAAGGAGTTCCTACATGGAAGAGTATGCGGGGAGACAGGAGAAATTAACAAGCTGTAGGAGAATTAATAGAGGTGAAGAAGGGGAATAGGAGTTTAATGGATGAGTACATATTTTTTTTTCTTTTTTCAAATGGTTTGTGATTGATTCACAGAAAGCTATTGAAACTTGATTCAGTGATACTCCAAAGTGGGCTTTAATATGGATCTTGTGTGTGTGTGTGTGTGTGTGTGTGTGTGTGTGTGTGTGTGTGTGTGTGTGTGTGTGGTGATAGGTTCATTTGTTCTTTACAGTTGGAGAATAAAGATATCTCCTACACCCCCCTGCTACTTATATATAGTATCTCCAGGATCACACAACAGGGCAGGAAAGGGAAACTCCTCCTAATCTATACTACTCCATGATGGCACATACTGGCAAAAGAAAAAAAGTATATAGGTTCATAGGTAGGTACTAGGCTATCGGCCCAAGGGCATACGTAAGCCTAGCCAGCAAGGTTACATAGCTTACACCACCCAAGAAAGTTATTTTCCTGTACCACTGTCCAGCAGAGACACAGAAGTGATATAAAGGCACCCTCAAGTAAGCACAAAACCCCAGCCTCCCCATAGAAATACTATTGCTTTCTAAAATTTTCCCCACAAAATTATTCCTTGATAAAAAATTAATAAAATAAAAAAAATTATAAAAACACACACATAAAACAAAAGTCAATGAAATGAGACCTCAAAGTTAACACCTCAAGTCTTGTTTCATTCAACTATAAGGAACTTTGATGAATTTACACACACACACACACACACACACACACACACACACACACACACACACACACACACACACACACACACACACACACACACACACACGTTACACTAACTCTATGACTTTTCTGCAGAATTCAAAATATTGACTGCAGCAGACTGAACGCCTAGAAGCCTCAATGGAAATAACACTGATCGTTAACTTGTAAACAGACATATTGTCCTGGTACTGTTAGGAAAAGTTTGACCTGATATTGTTAATCCTTGTTCATTCCTTACATGTGGGTATCGGTTCCGACCTTGGAACTGAGCCGGCCATCTTCCAAGCACGTGTCAGCTACAAACTCTCGAGCTAAAACTCTTACATAGAATTCCCCTCTCCCTGTTACCTCAGATTTTGTTTGCCGCATCGCCATTCGATCGTGTCAAGCTACTTCTTTTGAGCCAAGTACAATATTTTTCGTCATACTAAATTCTAAAACAACCTTTTCTCACAGAAAAGTTATTAGATAGTTTTCTCTTACCTTATCACATTTAGCAACTATCCTTTCTTGAATCCTTTCAATTCCTTCCTCCTTTTTATCGCGAGGTAATTTTTTTTTTTACCATCGTTGGTAAACCCCCTTTCCTTCTTACCTTCTTTCCTTCGGGTAATTATTGTACCATTGCTGGCATTTTTCTGTTTTTTCCTTCTTTCTTTCAAACATGGCAGATAAAAAAGGTAGTCCAGGATTTAAAAGATGTTCAGACTGTGGCCATAAATTACCTACTTCTGATGCACATTCCCTGTGTGTCTATTGCTTGGGTGTGCCTCATTTAACAGTTGACCCGCCCTGTGGGATTTGTAAGAATTTCTGTAACAGGACATTGATTGAGATAAAAAATAAATTGATATTGAAGGGGCTACTTAAATCTCCTTTTTCAGAGGCTATTTCTGGGTCAGAGGTTTCAACCCCTCCAAGATCCCATAAGAAAAAGAGTGATGAACATATAAAGGCCAAGTCTCTTCCTTCGTCCCCTACTGGGGACTCTCACGAACAGAGACCCAAGAAAGCGAAGTTTTCCACTTCGGATTTGACTTCTTCGTCTCCAGCGCTTTCAGTACCTAGACATTCGGTACCGAGGCCATCAGCGCCATCTGTGACTTTAGCACTGACTAGCATGCCCTTTACCGTATTGGTACTGAGGGGCTCCCCGGTTCAGACTTCTTTACCGGCACCGACTGTCCAGTTGATGCAGACTGTTACGACGTCGGTGGATTTTTGATACCCATTGCCCTTTCAGCTCTGACAACTTACCCAGCACCGACTGCCCTCTCAGCACCGACAATTCAGTTATCGGCACCAATATTTTAGGTTCCAGCCTTAGTGCCGACAACCACTTCGGTACCAACCTTATCGTCGGTGCAGACCATGACTTCAGCACCGATGATTTTCTCGGAGCAAACACCTGCAGTTCAGTCCTTTACAGCCCCATTGTTTTCAGTGCAGACCTGTGAGGTGGGCACCGAGCTTGCTCCATCTTTGGATAGACCTGACTCCCCCTCAACCGTGTCCGTGAAATCCACTAGAAGCCTCTCTGAACACGACATGTTGTGTGTTGTAGATCAAGTGCTTTTGGCCAGAGGTATCCCACCCCCCAGGACCTATCCTTCCTTGGGAGGTGAGCACCCTTTGCCAAAAACCCCTACTTATTCTCCTCCTTCATTGCCTTTGAAGCCCCTCGATATAAGGACAGTCTTCCTCCTCTATGGTTCCCTTTATGGACCTCACTAATGAGCCTCAGTTGCCTTCATGGCAGGAGAGTTTTGCTATGACCCAGGATGTCAGCTGTGGCATTTGTAATTTGGTGTTTCACAGCCATCCAGGGACTCCGAGTCGGCATGCTGAGCCACTTAGAAGAGGTGTGACCCCTGTCCTGGATACTCACCCCTCTTCAGGTGGACTGGCCTTCCAGCTAATGGAAAAAGCTCTGGCATCGACTGGCGATCCTGTGCTATCACTCTCCCCACCTTCCTCTGGACTGCTGTGTACACAAGTCGCTCCTGGTGGACACCAGGTGCAAGGGCCTCAAGATATACTCCCACAGGAAACCCCTTTTGCGCTGTCTTCCCCAGCTTCTCCCTCTGAGCAAGTTCATCAAAAAAGCTCGTGCAAGAGGAAGCACATGGACTCCACAGAGGAGTCCCTTACTGAAGACACAGACTTTGATGATGGGGAAGGGTCCTCTTGCTCACCCTCTGACGTATCCTTTAGTGATATTCTTGAAATTCTTAAACAGAGAGGTGACTGGCAACCCTTGAACCTGACCTCTGAAGAGTCTGTGTTCCTACAGGCCTTTTGCGCCCAGCCCCCTACCTCCTGGGTTACTCCACCTGCCAACGAACTGGTCCGGCTCATCGTGCAGCATGAGTGGAAGGCTCCTGACTCCATTCAGGCCATTCCCCGGAGGCCAGATAAAATTTTGTCCCCTCCTGCTACTGACCCCCATTGGTCCAAAGGTCTTCCTGTAGATGCTTTGGTGGTGGCGGCCACAACTGAAAAGGACCTGGCGGACGAAGAAAGCCAGACTGTCCATCCGCCCAACATAGAGTCCCGGGCTCTGGACAGAATACAGAAGAGTACTTTTGCATCAGCGACCTTTTTAATCAGGTCCCTGAACTATATGGCACACTTTACCAGGCTTCAAAGAGATTTAATTTCTGAGCTGTCTGAAACTTTGGCTTGTGCCATGTCTGATGAGGTCCGTGACAAAGTGGCTTCTCAGATATCTAACTCCTCCATGCGCCTGATATCTCTCGCATCAGAAGGAGCAGCTAGAGCGGCGAGTTCAGGCATTGTTCTGAGACGACACACCTGGATGTGCTTGTGTAATTTTGTGGAACCCTTTAAGGCTTCCTTTCTCAATGCTCCCATTGAAGCCTCTTCATTGTTTGGACCCAAAGTTAAAAACACACTGGCCAGATGTGAACAGGATGGTAAGACCCTTTCTTCCGTGGGTGTTCGTTATTCTTCCCCTCAACGGGCTTTCTCCAGAAACCAGAAGAGTGGGAAGATATGGTACAAAACGTCTCGGGGTCCTTTCCGTGACACACAGGCCGAGTTCTCCCCTAGAGGCAGAAGGAGAAACTCACAGAGAAGACGCCCTTTTCGGGGCAGAGGGGGTCCGCATAACCAGGGTTCCAGGGACTCTTTCTCTGGCCAATCCTACCAGCGCTCCTGAAGAGTGGCCCAACTGCTTTTCTCTGGAAGTGGTTGTGGGTCGTTTCTCTTTGTACCCTTCTGCCTGGCTAACCTTCACCACTGATTCTTGGGTAAAAAGGATAATAACCAGAGGTTATCATATTCCCTTCAATCTTTGTCCCACTCCCCCAACAAACTTACCCGACATTCCACTCAGTCAAAGGGAAGAAGCAGCATTAGAGATATCAAAGCTGCTAAGAAAAAGAGTCATCCAAATAATCCCTCCAGACCAGATAGGATCCGGATTCTACTCAAGACTATTTTTGGTGCCAAAGAAAACCGGGGACTCGAGACCAATTTTGGATCTCAGCGTATTGAACAGGTTTGTAAGAGTACAAAAATTCTGGATGGTCACGATACAGTCTATCCTTCCGCTTTTGGAAAAAGATGATTGGATATGCTCGATAGATCTTCAAGATGCGTACTACCACATAAAAGTGGACAGGCCATCAAGAAGATTCCTTCGGTTCCGTGCGGGAGCCAGTCACTACCAGTTCAGAGTACTGCCCTTTGGACTCTCTACAGCCCCCAGAGTGTTCACAAAGTGCATGGCAGTTGCCACAGCTCACTTGTGACTACAAGGATTCCTGGTGTTTCCATACCTAGACGACTGGCTCATCTCCGCCCCCACCAGACATCTATTGAAAGAAGCCCTGGCATACTCTCTCCTCTCTGTAGAAAGGCTAGACTTAGCCATAAACTGGCAAAAATCCAATCTCAGTCCACAGAATTCGTAGGGGCCATCTTGAATACAAAGAATTGCAGAGCATCCATTCCAGAGCACAGAATTCTAAGGATAAAGCAATAACTGATCCCAATCCTCTCAAGGGAGAAATCCACAGCTCACTCTGTTCTACAGTTGTTGGGTTCCATGGCAGCCTCCATCACCATTGTCCCCCTGGCCAGGTTTCACATGAGGCTTCTACAATGGATACTGCTCACCCAATGGTATCCCTTTCAGTACCCTCTTTCAGCCAAGATTCGGGTAACTCACAGGCGCAAACAGGATTTAAATTGGTGGATGTCCCTCAACCCGTCACAGTGGTCTCGCCCATTCTCCCCCCAACAAACCAAGGCTACAGTGACCACGGATGCCTCCCTGATGGGGTGGGGGGGCTGTGTCAGGGACAGACAGTCCAAGGTACTTGGTCCGAAATGGAGGCCCATCTGCATATAAATGTTCTAGAGCTGAGGGCGGTGCATCTGGAATTGCAACCATTCCATCCCCTGCTGCCATCTGGGACTATTGCGATACAATCAGACAACATGGTGGTGGTCTGGTACATCAACAAACAGGGCGGAACCAAATCTTACCCACTCTGTCGAGAGGCCATGAGGATATGGCAATGGGTGATGGCTACCAACCGTTTTCTTCTAGCAACGCACATTCCCAGGAGTTCCAGTGTGATGGCAGACAGACTCAGCAGGTGTATTCTACAACCACATGAGTGGTTCCTGAATCCCTTGATAGCGGCGGAGATTTTCAGCTGCTGGGGTCTGATTCCTCCTCCAGGACAGTCACCAAGGGACGCTCTAGTCCACGATTGGCCCTTAGTTCTACTTTATGCATTTCCACCTCTCCCCCTCATTCACCAGTTTCTGAAGAAAGCCTGCCAGTTGAAGAGCAAAGTGATTTTCATAGCACCGTATTGGCCTCATCAGATTTGGTTCCCCTTCCTTTGGCCTCACCTGCTAGATCAACCGTGGATTCTCCATCCAACCCCGGGGTTGATTTCCCATCTGCAGAATCTGATTCACCCCAGCTTGGACAGCCTGAAGCTCAAAGCTTGGCTCCTCCAATTCCCTTGATTGCCAGGCAGAATGATCTTTCTTTGCCAGTACATGACATTCTTATTGCATCTCATAAGTCTTCCACCAGAAGTACTTATCTAAGCAAGGGGAAAAGATTTACTTTTTGGCTGAAAGAAAAACAGGTAGATCCTTTTTCAGCACCAGTGTTGATAGTACTGGAGTATCTAACCACCCTTTTTCAATCCGATCTATCGGCCTCTACCATTAGAGTTCATTTGGCTGCAATATCTAATTTCCATGATGGTGTCCAAGACTCCTCTCTTATGTCACACAAATTATGCAAGACTTTCATAAAAGGTGTGAATCAGTGAATCATCTAAAACCCCCTTTTAGAGAACCTACTCAACCATGGGACTTGTCATTAGTTCTACAAGCTTTGACAGTGCCACCTTTCGAACCAGCTTCTTCTTGCGACCTCAAATACTTGTCATGGAAAACCTTGTTTTTGGTCGCCATTACTTCTGCCAGACGTATTTCTGAGCTTCAAGCCTTATGCATCAAGAGTCTATATTTGATTTTTCATAGAGATAGAGTGTCATTGAGAACTAATCCTTCCTTTCTGCTAAAAGTGATCTCTGAAATGTCCATTAATCAAACCATTGAATTGCCAGTTTTCTTCCGCAACTATTCAAACAAGGGAGAGTATTGCCTACATACCCTGGATATTCACAGGCAAATTCGCTTCTACTTGAACAGGATTAAGGCCTCTCGTAAATCAGACCAGTTATTTTTGGCCTATTCTGGACCTAGATTAGGATGTGCTGTTGCTAAGGTCACATTGGCTAAATGGTTGAAAGACTGTGTGACCTTCATTTATAGACAACATAATATTCCATTATCTACAACCATAAAGGCTCATTCTATAAGGTCGGTGGCAACTTCTGCTGCCTTCCATGCCAGAGCTTCTTTACATGATATTTGTGCTGCTGCAACTTGGGCTACCCCTCATACCTTCATCAATCATTACAAATTGGATTTGGCCTCCAGGGGAAGAGCATCTTTTGGTTCTATGGTGCTCAGGAATGTCTTTCCATTAGAGCCTCCCAGGAATAGAGGTAGCTGGGGACTCTGTCCCATACGTAAAGAATGAACGAGGATTAACAATATCAGATAAAGAAGTTATGTCTTACCATAACATTCCATCTGTATTGTTGATCCTTGTTCAGTCATTACAGCCCTCCCTCCTTCCCCCTCCTGTGGCTTCTAGTGGATCTCGCCATCTGGTTCTATTAGGTCATTTCACCAGAGGTAGCCTCTACCTTCTTTTGACTTCCAAACTCAGTCTGAGGTAACAGGGAGAGGGGAATTCTGGGTAAGAGTTTTAGCTCGAGAGTTTGTAGCTGACGCGAGCTTGGAAAATGGCTGGCTCAGTTCCGAGATTGGAACCAATACTCACACGTCACGACTGAATGAGGATCTGTTGATCGAACACAGATGGAACATTATGGTAAGACATAACTTCTTTTTTTGTAACATAATGTGTATGGTAGGAATAGGGATGGGGCGGAGTTAACACTCATGAGTAAAAATGGTGCAGGGAGAGTTTTGCCCACTGACAACACATTACTAATGTATGCTAACCCTAACTCTTATAAGCAAGACACTTCCACATACGCCAGACATATTAAGTACACATGCATAACATAACCCTGAGGATTCGTAAATAACCTTAGCAGTCATGTTAAGGGCTGCAATAAAATGCCCTGTTTCTGGAGTGCAGTACTATTTCTTTCAGAGTCACATAAGCTGCAATGAAGAAATACCTCATTATCAGGTAATTTACATGTGTATGAATTGCTGTTAACCACTGCAAGTGTTAATCAGCACTTTTCTGTGGTAGTTAACACTGGAGGCTGATGCAGTGTGTTTACATAGTTACCCCCCCCCCCATTCAATCCTCCCCTGATACACTCACATGCACACAGTAATACATACATATGAGGTACCCCATACCTGTCCCCAGTGTTGCCATAATGTCCCCTTGGTCTCCTTTTTCCCCTGCCCTGATAAATCATGGTTGATTATTGTCAGTCATTAATGCTAGACAGTGGAGTTTCATACTTCATAATGTTCACCAAATGTATGCTAGTGCAAATGCTAGAAGAGTCTAGTGACTTTCTATGTTTATAAAAGGAATATTAAAATCTGTCCCTGTTTGTGTAGTTTTGTCTAGATTTCCTGGTTTATGAGGTTGAGAGGTACGCTGTATGTTGCCTGCTCCTCTCTCTCATAATTCATGAACTGTGTTGCTTAAAATCATTGTTAATATGTTAAAAAAAAAAACTTGCTTCACTAAATTGTCTTTTAACATGGAGGGTTAATACTGGTGTTCCCACTGGCAGTGGGGCACAGTTCAATCCTCTTTCCCCCTTTCTATCTTGTTTGCTAGTGGTTGTGCAGAAGACTTATATCCTCTATGGGAGATGGGGAGATACAGGGTTAGAATCTTTAAGGCAAACTATTTATAGTATCCCCAGCGTCTAGTTGTTCCTCTGACCATGTTATGTGTAAGTTTCATTAATGCAAGTGATAGTGTAATCGATTGTGGCTAGTGTTCCCCCATGACCTTCTGTTAGAGGCTTTCCTTGTTGGTGTAGAGGGGTGTGAAAGTATGACAGCTGCCCCAACCCACATAGACACACACAAACAAACACACAGACACACAAACACACATACAAATAGAGAGTCTCTTTCCCGCTTGATTGCAGTCATGGACACACTCATTCGCCGACACACACACACACACACACACACACACACACACACACACACACACACACACACACACACACACACAGATATACTCACTTAACCTACCCCATCATTACCCACCATTTGACCTCCCAGGCAGACGTACACACACGCACAAAACACACACAATTAACCTACCCCATCACTACCCACCATGTGACCTCCCAGGCAGACGTACACACACACACACACACACACACACACACACACACACACACACACACACACACACACACACACACACACACACACACACACACACAGACTCACACATGCAGCCTCTCAAATACACACATGTACACACACCTAACACTACCTGACTGCTAATCTCCCCAAGCACTTACCTCTACCATTATGGATGAACATGACCTTTTGGCTGCGTTCATTACCATGAATGTCCAGCAGTAGTCATGATAATTTTTCAGAGAATCGCTCAGCTATGAAAAATGCCCTACTGAATGCAGTTCTTGGGGAGATCTCATGGCTAATTAGCATATGGTTGTCCCCAGAATACCTTATTAGCATCTGACATGGCTGCGGACTTAGCCCACTGGGATGTTGCAGATCTTCATACAAAATGACTGTGCTAGGTCTTTTCTGCCTGTAACTCCGCATTTATTATGTTCCCTGTCTCGTACTATAATCCTAACCCACAGTCACATGCACATGCATACACATCCCAGATGCCTCAACATGCTGATTTCTCAAACTTCTGCCTTCTTATTTTTAGAAGCCCCACTTTAGCCTCTTGGTAGAGCTGTTACCAAGGACTCCTTACTTACACACTTGTCTATATGGTTCTATGATAAAACATTGAATATAGGCTGTGTTGTAGGTTATGAATCAGCATAACAGGGAAGAATGGTTTGATCACAAAACAGTGTACACATGAGATATAATCATAGATGGAATGCAAGTATAAGTAAGCAATTAATATGAGATAGAACATCTATTGTTCAGAATATCAGTAGAGTATACTGCACGATGTTGCAGGAAAAATTAAATGATGATATTACATTAGAGCAAAGAAGAAGCAGCATATAGCAACAGATTAAGTGTAACATCATAGTGGTCAGGTTAATACAAATACCATATATTCACACAAGCCATGTAGAACTACTTGGAGGTACAGGAAATCAGTCAGATGCCTATGTAGGAGAAAGGTAATACAGTGTAATTATCCACTCTGAGGTTACTAAGAATACAGAACATGCAGTACAGTATACTGCCACCTGCCTTATCATAAACATATACCCTCAAAATGTCAAGTATATATAGTTGATTCTTTAGTGACAAAACAAACTTAAAGGAAACAGAAAACAAACATTAGCAGCAGTGCACCAAATGAAGTGTGACAGCTGTACATAGCACTGTATAATGCGTACCAGAGTAAATGCAGAGAAATTAAATGCAGTCATGCTGAGACAGAATATCAAGATCTGTTCTCAACAATGTGGTAAAGACTCTTGTGCTTGTCAAGCAAACATTAGAAGGCAAACACACTCGTTTGATTCATCCAGGCCTGCTTTTTATTCAAACAATCCATTATACCACTAAAGTCCACTAACTGATCTTCAAAAAGACATTTTAGTCTCTTATGCTACCCTTCCACAAGATTTTGCATACAAGGCAATCCTCTCATGTGCACATCAAACACAGACCAGCAAGCTGAAGGGAAATCTAGTGGTAGGATGGGAGCAGAGAAACCCTTATACAAAGTTGTCATTTTCATCCTAAAACAATATTGTTCAAAGTAGTGGAAGAAATCATTTGTCACCAGTGGAAACAACAGCAACATTTCTGCAAATGCAGCAAGTATATATCCACATCAGGAAGGAAAGCTAATGCCAGTAATTGTTTAACCCTCAGAAAGATGACTGAATTTATTGTATAACACTGTTATCCTAAAGTTAGTACTCTGGTCTGCACCTCACATTGTGATAGAAAAAGCAGTTAGTAAGGCATGAGAAAAGAAATTGTTTTTTAGACTCTTAATGGTTAGTTGAGAAATGCACTAGTGGAGCAGAGTAGGTCAGTCCTTTGCAGCAGGAACTCCTATTGAGGGGCCTTTAAAAAGACCAAGCTCGAGGGAGTATTGACTTGATACAGTCCTGTGCCAACTATATTCCTTTTGAGGGGTCTTTAAAAAGACCACACTCTATGGAGTGGCAATTTGTAGTGGGAAAGAGAGTAAAGCAAATACAGCAAAAATCAAACAGATAAAAACAAAATATGAAAATGTTGTGGCTAAAAACAGAGCTTATGGTTCCATATAGGCTGGAAAATATACAGGTGTCCCAGTTCAAAGGAGCCTGCCAGAAGCAGTCTCATGTAGAGAAGACCAATTTCTTGTAGAGAAGAAAATACAGACAAGTTCAGTCTTGGAGTATAAATCTTTATTGGTGAAGCTATCCGAAGTATTGTCCAGAGTATTAAGACTCTTAATGGTTCATAATCGCACATAATATGTATTGATTTTGCCACATATGAGTACTGCGCAGACATGTCCAGAACAGCAGAATATTACATGCTGTAAGAGATTTAGAACTTACAAAGTAACAAAAAAGCAGTCATTTGCACTTTCCATCAGTTATCTTGCAACCACGTAGAAAGTACAGCTGACACATTACACACCAACTTATCAAATATGTTCAGTCCACCAGCCACATCTCACACATTGAAAAGCTATAGTATTTTCCACTATAGATAAAACTAACACAGCAGTGTCATCACACATATGCTAATAAATGAATTGTCCACTGTGCAGAGGCCAGTGTTCTGGTTTAATCTCATTTATAGCTTGGGGTAGTTCATCATCAGAACATTCTGATTTATACCTCACACGATTAATTCGATTAATTGTGTGATACGTTACTTTATGCCTCGGAAAAAGCACAGAAACATGTTATGATATATCAGCTAGGCAGACTTTTAATACCATACAAGGGTAGTCTTGTGAATGATATACTCTGGATCTAACATCATTCATGACCTCATACCTCCTGCTGACTCCATTATTTAGCATGTGGCCATATACATTTATCTTCATGAGTTCATTACCTGCAGGAATTAACACAGTGATAGACCTGCCATAACATTTTGATGTAGCTTTATCTTTACAACACCAGTACCATCTACTGGTAGCCTGACCCTCCAAATAATACAGATAAACATTGATACTTAAATATTTTTACCCTTCTGGGAATGGACAAAGTCATAGCAGGCTTTTACAACTCTTGGAGAAAAGGCAGCAGTAGGTGTTGGTGGTTCTGCATCAACCATTGTTCAAGGTGAGCCACAAAAATATGGCAGGTTAACTAGTACTGGCAGAATACATAACAAAATCACCTTTGTTGGACATCTTACAATACACTAAATAACGGCACAAAATATTTCTGTACTGTGCACAGTACATTTTGGCACAACTGTTGAGGAAATTCCGGATAGATAACATATTGTTACTTTTATTGGACAACTGTTTAACATTGCCATAATGGTCCTAATCCTCTAGTTGTATGGATGCATCAGAAACAGGTAATCATATCAGTCATGTAATTACCGTGACAGTGCTGTTTACGTGACAAACAGACAGCATTAGCTCAGGAAATATAATCAGCAGTATGAGGCATGAACATTAGGGTCTATATTATATGAATGAAAGTTCATAATGTTGAACACTCTGAAGAGCAAAAATGCTGGACCTCTAAGAGCTTCTTGTGGGATCACAGTACAGCGGAAGTCAAAATATTTGCCCTTTGCTCGCTGTAGTGCAATCATGAAGTTGGTATATATATTTAGCAGGGGGGGGTTTGCAAGCGCAGCCTCCCACAGTAAGGAGTTTGAGGTCTGGCATTTTCGCTCTTTAGAGCGTTCAACATTATGAACTTTCGTTCATGTAATATAAACCTGAACATTAGCCACATTGCAAAGCAGCAATTTCAGTCATGCATGCTTTCCACTCTGACTCACAGGTGAAGCAATCCACTACTGAAACATAAGTATTACTCTACTAAACATTTTCTTCAGTCACATTGTGCAGATGAGCCTGTGCAGACTACATGCACCAGCCACTGTATATCACACCAACAGAAACTAAAGCTTGCAACAAAAGCAGGTGTGTGTTTATGTACACTTCTGCCATACCTTACAATCAACTAAATGTAATATGGACATTACATGCAGTCATGCACTCATACCACTTTCTAACATCTGTGACATAACCTACTTTCGATGTTTTATCTCAGAACTACTATTTAATGTAAAACTTTCATTATAATTGTATTTCCCTTAAATGTAAATTATTGAATGTAAATCATTACATTGAAAAGAATGCAAATGCAGATATTTATGTACCTACCCAACATGCTCCATACCAGCCAACACACCAAAACAAGTAATATCTCATCACATTTGGAGAGCAAAGCGCCCCCACACCCAGTTACATACTATGACACACTCACAAACATACCACTCACCATACTGCGTCCACATCTACATACAGCAAAACACAAATTGATGATTTGCACATTCCGGTAATGCACATTGTGATACCCATGCCCTGACCCAGCAATCAAGGAGCCTCAATCCTCACCACTAACACCAGAGAGGGGTGTCTCGTATAGGAAGAAAGGATAACAAATACACACAGTAAAGTGCAATTTCCCTTAAGAGCACACAGAGATCACAGTCAGTCCGGGGCTGGTCACTCCCTTGCTCTCCAGGTCCCCAATAAGACTCCCCACTGGCACAGCTATAAGGTCCAGATCTCAGCTTAGTGGGCAAGCTAAAACCTCCAGCACCCTCTCTGTCCAACCAGTGCTTCATGTCCCTGCCCAAGTAGCTGACACACTCACACACACACACTCACACACACACACACACACTCACACACACACACTCACACACACACACACACACACACACACACACACACACACACACACACACACACACACACACACACACACACACACACACTTTGAGAAGAGTTTATACAACCACACAGACACTCCTGGGAAGGCTGGCACAGGTTCTCCAGCTGTGTCCCTTTCTCCCAGACTATACGGTAGTACCAGCTGCCACCACCCACTAATATGTATCCGCTACTCATAGGCCGTCAAAAGGGTGTCCAATTGTTACTGTGCAGTATTATTATCCAATTGGTAGTATAGCCCAGGGCTAAAGCTATTAGAGTGGCTTTGTACAATTTTACCAAAGGCATGCAAGTACTCTAAAGAGCTTAAATTATCTCTACAAAAACAGCCACTTTTGAAAGGGTTTAAAAATATTTAATAACAAATAGTCAAAACACAAGACAATACCATGTACTGCACAGTGCTAGTCAAGAGTTCAGAGATTACAGAGAAATACTTAGTAGTACAGTTCTGACATCACAGAAAAACACTTAGTCCAATCTTTCTAGTTTCTAGCTATTTCTAAGAAAAAACACAATTCTAAGATAAACTCTCTCATCTCGAATTAAATCTAGAGGTCCCCTCACCCTATGCCCATACAGCAACTCAAAGGGTGAAAAACCTATGGATTCCTGGGGAACCTCTCTGTAAGCAAACAGATGGGGCAAATATTTCTCCCACTCCCTCTTAAACTGATCTGCAAATGCCCGTAGTATGGACTTGATTGTAGAGTTTAACCTCTCAACAAGACCATTAGTTTGGGGGTGGAAGGGGACGGTCTTCATGTGCTTCAGCCCACAGGACTTCCACAGATAAGCCAGCAGGTCTGATATGAAATTGGTACTTCGGTCAGTCAGTATTTCTTTTGGGAAACCTACCCTGCTGAAAATCTCCAACAACGCATTTGCCACCTTCTCTGCCTCAATGGAGGACAAAGCCACTGCCTCAGGCTATCGTGTAGCATAATCCACTACCACTAGGATATACTTTTTCTCTGCGGAACTTGGGGTACTCAGTGGACCCACAATATCCATAGCTACCCTCTGAAATGGCTTCTCAGTCACAGGCAAAGGCATCAAAGGAGCTCTCACCTTGTATCCTGCCTTGCCTACCTTTTGGCACTGCTCACAGGTCCTGCAGTACCCTGTTACATCTCTGGAAATTCCAGGCCAATAGAGGTTCTGCATAATACACCTCTTTGTACGTTTTATGCCCGTATGACCTGCAAAGGGAATATCATTGGCTATGGCTAGACACGCCAGATGGTAGGCTCTAGGCACTTGCAACTGCTGTACTCTGTCCCTTCTAGCCCTCTCTCAGGGGTCCACTCTCTGTATAGAAACCCTTTGTCCCAGTATACAACTTCCCCCTTTCCTTGAGAATCAGGTGCCTCCCTAGCTACCTGCCTCAGGCCTTGCAATGTAGGGTCTGAGAGCTCAGCCTGTCTCATCTCTCTCCTTGTAACCCTTCCCAGCTCCCCTTCCACAGGAAGTCTGGCATCCTCTGACAGTGGTGGCTCACTGCCAGCCTGGGTACTACAACTCATCTCTACCTTTGCAGTTACTCTATCCAAGGGACCATCAGTACCCCCAAGCAGCTGTGGCTCACTGTCAGTCTCACCACCTCACCAGTCCTGGCTGCAAGTATGCAGTCTGTCGATGTCTCCCCCAGGCTACCAGACCCACATGCTTGTCTCCAAGCCTGACTGCATGTAACTGCACAAACACATGGTACTGCCTCATCCAAATCCTTCCCTATCAGGACATCTGCAGGATGGTAGTTTAGTACACTTGTTGTCTCAAGACAACCTACTATTGGCATTTTGACTTTCCCACTTACTGGCTCCCTCATCTTTTGTTCCCCACCTTGCCTTCATAGACACCTGTATGCCACATGGCCCCACTGGTTGCATTCAGAACATTTAACCCTAGCTCCTGGACATGTACCTGGACTAATGGCTTCCCCTGCTACTGACAGATTCTGTTGGGGCAGTCTGTGCTGCCCACCATGGGTTCCTTTAGACCCATGTGCAGTACTGGGGGTCCCTTTCCTGTGCAGGGCTGTCCTGCTTGCCAGGTATAGGTCTCCCTCCTTCCCCAACTCATCTGAAGTAGCACATTGTCTGTCAGCTAACCAGATCCTCATGTCCACAGGCAAAGTGCTAAGGGCTTGTTCCCTCACCAAAAGGTCGGCCAGCCCTTCAAAAGTGGTGACCTGACATCCACTCACCCACCTATGGAAATAAGTGCTCAGTTCAGCAACATATTCACACACACTTTCATCTGCCTTGCGTCTATGCTCGCGAACCTTTTTTCTATATGTTTCCGGTGTTAACTTAAACAATTCTAACAAGTGATTTTTAACAGCATTATAATCAAAACATGCAATGTCAGACATTTTTGACAAAGCAGTTACAGCTTTACCATGGAGTAAGGGGGTCAGGAACCATACCCAGAGCCTTTGGTCAACACTATACTGTTTACATACCCTCTCAAACATATGAATGAAACTATCAAAATTATCCCCCTCTTTAAACTGTGGAAGAAATTTACTAACATTTTTTGCTTCTGGGGTCCAGTTTCTCCCTTCCCCATTACCTCCATGACTCTAGTGAAGTCAGCATTTCCCTCTCATGCCTCCTCTGCTGCTCCTTTTCCTTGGCTTCTATCTCCAAACGCCTGGCCTCCAACTCAAGTCTCTTTAGCTCCAGATGGATTTTTAAGTCTTCTGCAGAAAGGTTGAGCTGTCCATTCTCCGAGGATATTATATCTCCACTGCCAGTCTGATTGTCCTCCTGGTTGCTGTTTTCTGATGCAGCTGTAACCAAGGCTGCAATCAGGTTTCCATGCACCAGTCCCCTAGCCTGGCACATCTCCACCAGCTGGCTCCTTGTCATCTTTCCACACTCTGCTGCTGACATGCTGCCTGCTCACCCTGACTAGCTAAGCTAACAAAATAAATAAAACAGTTGTGATCTGAACTCCGAGTATTCACTGCATGACTGATTTAGAGTACAAAACATCTTCAAAGCTCACTTTATACAAGCTACATGGATTCACTTTACCCACACCACTACAAGCCAGTTAGTATTTGCCACCCAACTAATATGTGGTGTGGATATCCTTCCACTGCCAAGCAGTTAATATGTGATGTGTATATCCCACCACTGCCAACCAATTAATATGTGATGCCTGTGCCCTGGCCCAGCAATCAAGGAGCCTCAATCCTCACCACTAACATCAGAGAGGGGTATCTCATATAGGAAGAAAGGATAAATACACACAGTAAAGTGCAATTATCCTTAAGAGCACCCGGAGATCACAGTCAGTCCGGGGCTGGTCGCTCCCCTGCTCTCCAGGTCCACAATAAGACTCCCCACTGGCACAGCTATAGGATCCAGATCTCAGCTTAGTGGGCAAGCTAAAACTTCCCAGCATCCTCTCTGTCCAACCAGTGCTTCGTGTCCCTGCCCAAGTAGCTGACACACACACACACACACACACACACACACACACACACACACACACACACACACACACACACACACACACACACACACACACACTTTGAGAAGAGTTTATACAACCACACAGACACTCCTGGGGAAGGTTGGCACAGGTTCTCCAGCTGTGCCTTTTTCTCCCAGACTATACGGTAGTACCAGCTGCCACCACCAACTAATATTTATCAGCTACTCATAGGCCCTTAAAAGGGTGACCAATTATTACTGTGTAATATTATTATCCAATTGTTAGTGTAGCCCAGGGCTAAAGCTATTAGAGTGGCTTTGTACAATTTTACCAAAGGCATGCAAGTACTCTAAAGAGCTTAAATTATCTCTACAAAAGCAACCACAGTTGAAAGGGTTTACAAATATTTAATAACAAATAGTCAAAACACAGAACAATACTTTGTACTACACAGTGCTAGTCAAGAGTTCAGAGATCACAGAGAAATACTTGAATTAATTCAGTAGTACAGTTCTGATATCACAGAAAAACACTTAGTCTAAACTTTCTAGTTTCTAGCTATCTCTAAGAGAAAACACAAGTCTAAGATAAACTTACGTATAGAGCAAGACAGTGCTGTGAGTTGGATGGTCAAGACAAAAATGCTTAATGTTCTCTGATTCTCTCTGTTTTTAAAATCACATTCGTGGTCCACATTACATCATTCTAAACACTTCCCTGGGTTACATTACATCATTCTTCACAATTCTCTGGGTTCCCAGGCTAACAGAAACCACATTTTCATTCTTCACCTCTGGGCAGAAACCAGAGCAATAAAGGATATTTATGCATGCAAATTCTGGCCATTAACTTTGGCCTTAAAACAATAGGCAGGATGCCTCACTGTAGACTTACTGACTCTGAGTTTTAACATCAAAGAGTCACAACATGCTTTACTTGGTCAGTAAGGTGCACTGTTGTTACATTATTTTCCAGTTCCACATGTAACACTATTTTTACCATTTAAGACAACAAGCCCGTGGTTTACATTAATATTTACAGATGACAGAATTATCTCAAAAATTCTATCTGGCTAGGCTGGCAGCCTTCACCCATCTTCACCCAGTCTTCACACACATTTATTCAAATATCAGTATTTGTGACAATTTCAATGAAATGTGCATTAAGAATGCTAAATCATGGGAAAAAAGGAGTGCTCCAGGGCCAGTTCTAATGTATTTTATCTGTATTTTACATAATTCTTTTGGTAATATGTTAATTTCTGATAATGTGTTTGTGTTCATTATCTTAAACCGAGGAACCTGTTATCTTACTTTAAGATCTTCTGATTAAGACAAATGCAGATATTTTAGAATATGCTCTGGTTTAATTTATTCTTGTATAATTGTTGTATCAAATGTGTTAATTTCGTTAGGTTTTTTTTTATTTTATTTTTGTGGTTGTTGGACTAAAATGTTTTTGTCTGCTTATTTTAGGATTTTGATTCAGAGCAAAGAAAAGTAATATGTAAAACTCTTCGGTGTGTTGCACATTACTATGGAGCATCACTGGTGGTCTGTATGCATTTTATCTCTGTATGATTTCAGTGCATGTGTGTTTGTACAGTAACAGTTCTACTAAACAAAATACTCTAAGATGCTTTAGCTGAATTATTTCAGAATAAGTTTGCTATAATCCTTCATTTTATTGGTGACAAATGTCAAAGTAAGCACTTTACAACTGGTGTATTTCTGAAAGCTTTTTAGGGGGAAGAATGTATAGCAGTGCAAACAAGGACCCTGAGCACATTGTTGCTGTAGGGCATTGTCCCAACATCAGCTTTCTTGAATGAATAAAGAAGCTGAAAAGTTAAACATCCAGTCAAAAAAGTTTAATGAAAAAAAAATTCTGTAATGAACTTTTCTTTCCTCTAATGAGGACTTTACCATTGCACCCCTGTCACTACTGCTAATCAGCTGTGGAGTTCACTGCACCTCAGGGTAAGGAAGAAAATCTCCTTTGAAGTGGCCTTCAAAGGCTATATTTTTGGCTTCAGTAAGTCTGGTGCCATTTTTCCTATTTAGTCAAATTGCAATCAGGAGCATCTTCTGCTGAGTAGCATTACTTATTGGTGAAACAAGTGGTTGTAGACAAAGTAAATTAAATTTCCATGTATAAATTAATTTTATTAATGAAAATAAGTATTTCTTCATATACTGTCAAAAATTTTGTTCACAAGTTAATGGACTTTGGTTAAGCTTTGATGTTAAGTTGTCTATCTCGCCTCTGTTCTTGCTGGTTGGGATCGGAGCCGATCCTCGGCTCCGACTCAGCCATCTTCTATAGCTCGAGAGCTGTTTACTGGCTCGAGGCTACCCCTTATCCCATGATGCCTAGTGCTAGCTACCCAAATCTCGTTTGCCGCTTCAGCTGCGAGGTGTCATTTTTACTGGCTCAGGCTTGTATTAAGTTTCTTTTTGAAATTTTCTTCTAAGATTAGTGTTTTTATGGGAGTTGTTTAGTTTTTAGTCTCTACTTCTTGTTGTGCTAGCTAAGTATATTGTAGTTCCCCCCCTTAGAACTCATTTAAATTAAATAGTTCTCCCCCTCCCCCTCCTATCCCTTTCTGTCAGGTTAGTGCTTAGTTTCAAGGCTTTCCTTCTATCTCCCTTTAGGTAGCCGTTTAAGTTAGAGGCTTCCTAGTTTAAAAAAAAAAATCTTTAGCTTTAGCTGTAGTATACTGTGTGTTTTTCTCTCTCTCTTTTTTTTTTTTTGCTGATATTGGTGTTGTGGTATTTTGTTATCGCTTTTCGGCCTTTTGGCTAAGATCAGTTAGTATCTCTTCAGGTATTTTGTCGGCTACAGGATGTCTAAGGAATCCAAGGTATCTGGATTCAAGAAGTGTGACTCATGCTGTCAGAAAATGTCTCTGACAGATGGGCACACTTCTTGCTTCTGCTGCTTAGGCCCAGTGCACCTGCAGGACTCTTGTTCTATATGCCATGCATTTAGTCCAAGATTTCTGCAGGAACGCAAAAATAAGCTTATTCTTAGGGGTCTTCTAAAGCCCCAGGATTCACCGACCAAGGCTCAGCCTGTGAAATCCCCAAAACTGACCAAATCGTTGGCTCCAAGCTCGGAGCCGTCATTGGTTCAGACTTTACCTGCCACTTCGGTTCCGGCCGGAATCGATGAGACTATTTCCCCGTCAGCTCCATCAGAATCTTCAGAGCCATCGCAGAGCCAAAAAAGGCTGAGGTCCTTTTCTCTGGAGTCCATACATTTGGCTCCTCGGACTCCCCTGCTTCAGAGTGAGCGCAGTCACAGATCTTCCCACTCCTCTCGGTCCTCTAGGCTCTGGGATCACGATGTGGAGAGAGTGGTCAGTAGGTTGCTGAAGTCGCAGGCACTTGCCAAGATGTTGTCCAGCCCTCCTCAACAGGTGTCGGCTCTGTCCACTTCTATCAATGTTCCTCCTCCGACTCCTTTGAGCTCAGAGACGGAGTTCGTTGGGGTTCGAGTCGTGGAACCATTGGTTCCGATAACTATTTCTCCTTCGGTTCCTTCATCGGCTCCAATTCCCTCTATGGTACCGTCCATCGAGGGATCTGGGCGCCGAGACTCCCTCGTTGGCTCCGAAGGGTCGAGTGGCATCGGACCCTTGTCCGACCTCGTTCTCCCTCTCGGAGCTTCGGCGCAGGTGAGTTCGGCTCCTACACTGGCCTCGAAGCCGTCTCCCTGGGTGTGGAGAAGGATTCTGATTTTTTCGGAACCGGATCCTTCTCTGCATCGTGGCAGGGACGCCTTCGATGTCAAGAGGAGTGTGCTGGCCTCTGAGTCAGCTCCATGATCGACCCCACCGGCTCCGTCCCCTGTAGTGCCTGCGCCAACCTCTGCTCCTCCTCCAGACCCCAAGCGTGGGGAACCGGCTCTCCAGGGCACCCCATTGGGTGTTTCCTCTTCTTCCAAGGTCTCCCCTGATCATTCAGAGGAGCTCCCTTGTAAGAAGAAGTGCAAGAGGAAGCACATTGACTCCCCTGAGTCTGTCACTTCTGATAGAGACTTAGATGATTCGGAAGGGTCCCCGAGGTCCCCCTCTGAAGATGTTTCCTTCTCGGACATCCTAGAAATACTTAAGCAGAGGGGGAACTGGAGTCCCCTAGCCCCTACCGAGGATGAGTCTGCATTCCTGGATGCGTTTGGTTCCCGACCTTCCACCTCCTGGGTTTCTCCACCTTTCGATCCACTCATGTCTGTGGTGGCTCAAAAGGCTTGGTCAGCCCCGGATACAGTAGAACCAACCCCGTGGAGACCTAGCAAGTTTATCACTGCACCCCTTGATAAGCAGTTCCTTACCAAAGGTGTTCCTGTGGATGCCATGGTGGTAGCAGCAGCCACTAAAAAGGAGTTAGTGGAAACTTCTTTGTCTGTCCATCCTCCTAACAAGGAGTCTAGGACTATGGATAGATACGGGAAGCGAATGTTTGCTTCAGCGACCTTTTCTGTGAGGTCACTGAATTATTTATGCCATTTTACCCGGCTTCAGAGGGATCTTCTTAAAGAGCTCGGAGATGCCCTTCAAGATCCATCAGCTAAAGTGGCTTCCCAGCTGGCGACCCTTAATTCTGTAGTCAACTCCTCCATGAAGCTCATTTCCTATGCAGCCGATGGTGCAAGTAGAGCCGCAGGTACAGGAGTGGCCCTTAGGAGACACACATGGATGCGGCTGTGTAATTTTGCGGAACCCTTTAGAGCATCATTTACCAACACCCCCTTTGATGGTTCCTTTCTTTTTGGACCACAGGTGAAAAACACTTTGACTAGGTGTGAGCAAGAAGGCAAGACTCTCTGCCGTGGGAGTCCGATTTTCCACTCCTTCCAGACCATACCCCAAGGGTCAGAAGAGTGGAAAATGTGGTTCCGAAAATCCCAGGGAGCCCCACCTGACACACGTAGCAATTTTTCCTCCAGGAGCAGAGGAGGAAACAACAACAACAGACTCCGCTCTCGTGACACAGGGGGTGCGCAGAACCAGGGCAGCAGAGAATCCTTCTCTAAGAAGCCCTTCCAGCATCCCTGAAGGGTTGCCCGGCTGCCCGTCTATGGAGGCAGTCGGGGGAAGACTTTCACTTGTACCCAAAAGCCTGGCAAAGTTTAACGCAAGACAGATGGGTACAGTCAATTATATCCGGAGGTTACAAAATCCCTTTCTCTCACCCCCCTTACCATCAAGCAAATCCCTTCCAGATGTTCCACCCAATCTGAGGGACCAAACAGTCATAGAAGTTTCAAAACTGGTAGAAAAAAAGAGTCATCCAGGAAGTCCCGGCAGACCAACATGGATCCGGAACTTACTCAAGGTTCATTTTGGTACCAAAAAAGACAGGGGACTGGAGACCGATTCTGGATCTCAGCAGACTAAACAAGTCTGTTCAAAGAACAAAGTTTCGGATGGTCACACTACAGTCCATTCTACCCTTTCTGAGTCAGGACAATTGGATGTGCTCCATAGATCTTCAGGATGCGTACTATCACATCAAAATGGACAGGCGCTCCAGGAGATTCCTTCGCTTCCGGCTGGGAGCCAGTCATTACTAGTTCAGAGCTCTGCCCTTTGGTCTCACCACAGCCCCCAGGGTGTTCGCCAAATGTATGGCAGTGGTCACGGCTCACCTGAGACGTCAAGGATTCCAGGTGTTTCCATATCTAGACGACTGGCTCCTCACTGCTACTACCAGGTATCAACTTCTGCAAGCCAGGGACTACACAATCACAATCTGCTCCCAGCTTGGCATTACCATAAACTTAGAAAAATCTGCCTTGTTGCCCTATCAATCTATCACCTATATAGGGGCAGACTTAGACATAAGGAATATGTCCGTAAGGCTTCCGCCAGACAGGGTATCGTTAATTCGCCAGCAAGTACAAATCCTAATGCAGAGCAAAAGGATCCAAGTAAGATCCATCCTTCAAACTTTGGGTTCCATGGCAGCGGCAATTGTCCTAATCCCTCTGGCCTGCTTTCACATGAGAATCCTTCAGTGGCAACTGTTCACACAGTGGTCTTTCCAACAGCTTCCCATGTCTCACATGATTATGATTACAGAAGCATGCAAAAGGCACCTTTCGTGGTGGATGGTCTCCCCACTAGTGTCTCAGGGCAGACCATTCATTCAGCCCCCTCCGGTTGCCACAGTGACCACAGATACTTCCCTGATAGGGTGGGGGGGGCATTATCAGGGCAGGACAGTCCAAGGCACTTGGCAGCCTCACGAGTACCATCTGCATATAAACGTCTTAGAAATGAGAGCCATGCTCTTAGCGTTGCAAGCTCTTCAGGAATCTCTTCCTTCTGGGACAATTGCAATCCAAACGGACAGCATGTCAGTGGTGTGGTACATCAACAAGCAGGGCGGAACCAGGTCCTACCCCCTATGTCGAGAAGCACTCAGACTCTGGCAGTGGGCGATTTCCTCCCAATGATTTCTGATTGCGACGCACATCCCTGGGAGGTCTAACATCATAGCGGACAGGCTCAGCAGAGCTATTCTTATGCCTCACGAGTGATCTCTGAACCAGGAAATTGCGGATCAGATCTTCCGCAAATGGGGACAGCCTTGCTGCGACCTTTTTGCCACCCCCTTCAACAGCAAATGCAGCAACTACTTCTCCCTTCTTCCGCTTCCTGGTCATTCTCCCAGAGACGCTCTAGTCCACGATTGCCCTCAGGGACTTCTTTATGCCTGCCCTCCATTTCCCCTGATATGGAAACTCATACAGAAAGCAATGTCGTTGGGTTGCAAAATGATCCTCATTGCCCCCTACTGGCCTCGACAGATATGGTTCCCATTCCTGCACCATTACCTTCTTGTCAGACTTGGACTCTGGATCCGATTCCAGACCTACTGATTCATCAATCAGGTGGGCTGCATCAATCCCTTCAAACACTCCAGCTCACAGCTTGGTTGCTCCACTTCCAACCTTAGCCAGGCTTCCCAGCATTTCCCCGGCCGTACGCGAAATTATTGTCTCCTCTCACAAGTCTACCACTAGAAGGACTTATGCTAGCAAATGGAAACGTTTTTTCTTGTTGAGCAGAGGCTAGGAACATAGATCCCTTTTCAACCCCAGTCCATGAAATCTTAGAATTATTAGCAGAACTTTTTCATTCTGGGTCTGCTTCTGCTACAAACAGGGTTCAATTAGCAGCCATCTCAAACTTTCATGTTGGTTTGTCTAATGCAAACATTATGTCTCATAAGCTATGTAAAGCTTTTCTAAGAGGGACTACTCTCCTTAGACCCCCAGTGAGAGATCCCCCTCCTCCATGGGACCTAAATTTGGTACTAGCCTCCTTAGCTATGCCCCCTTTTGAACCTGCAGCGTCCTGCTCCATTAAGTTTCCGTCTTGGAGAACTCTCTTTTTGGTAGCTATTACTTCAGCCAGACGTGTCTCTGAACTTCAGGCACTATGTGTCCGTCCTCCATACTTAGCTTTTCATAAGGACAGGGTTGCTCTGAGGACTAATCCGTCTTTCCTTCCTAAAGTCTGCTCAGAAAATAATTTAAACCAATCTATAGACCTACCTGTGTTTTTTTCCTAACTACACCAACAAGGCAGAATACAAATTACATCAATTGGATGTTCATAGACAATTGCGTTTTTACCTGCATAGGACAAAAGATATAAAGAAGTCGGACCAACTATTCCTTTCCTATGCTGTGGGCAAACAAGGTCTCCCAGTTTCCAAAGTGACCTTATCCAGATGGTTGCCCCACATTATTACTTTCATCTATCAACTGAATAACAAAGAGTTATCTATCAAACCAAAAGGTCATTCTGCTAGGGCTTTGGCCACCTCTGTAGCCTTCCAGTCTAGGTTGCCTATGGACACTATCTGTGCAGCTGCTACGTGGGCAAACCATCATACCTTTATTTCTCATTACAAGCTAGATATGGTCTCCAGGAGCAGAGCTAACTTTGGTTCCACTGTTCTGAAAAGTCTGTTCCAATGAGCCGCCCAGGATTGTAGGTGTTAGGGACGCTGTCCCAACCAGCAAGAACGAAGGCGAGATACACAACTTAACATAAAGAAATTATGTACCTACCATAACGTTCCATGTTAGTTGTCTTCATCTCGCCTTCTTTCTTGCGTCCCCCTATCCTATTGGACAAAGAGGAGTCCAAGTTTCATGGGCTGAGTGTTCTCTGGTTGTTTCCTCTACTGACTTAAAGAGTATGACAGGTGTGCTCCACATTTTGTTTGGAGAGGTTCATTCTCTAGCTATGGCTAGGGTTAGCTATTTCATATGAGATCTGGGTAGCTAGCACTAGGCATCATGGGATAAGGGGTAGCCTCGAACCAGTAAACAGCTCTCGAGCTATAGAAGATGGCCGGGTCGGAGCCGAGGATTGGCTCTGATCCCAACCAGCAAGAAAGAAGGCGAGATGAAGACAACTAACATGGAACGTTATGGTAGGTACATAACTTCTTTTTCTTTTATAGACAGGATTTATGTATGTTAACTTGCTTGTGGCTTGGCAAACCAAGAGTTATGTCCTTCCTGTATTGATAATGAGGTGAATGTTTATACTTTGTTAGACTGTCATGCATGCTTAAAAATACAGTGTATGCATCTATAGCTTTATAGATATTATGTTTATATTTGTATTAATTATGTAGATTTGTACAGAAAGTATTACATGACAATGGTCCTACTTTTGTAACAACTTTATCTTTCTCATCTGGGTAGCAAATGGTCTCATGTCTTCTAGGAGTTATACTTCTTTTAGAAAGGGAGAAATGATGCACACTGAGACCCAGTGAGTATAGCCAGTTAACAGTGGTACCTTACACAAGTGCTTCAAATCCTTTAACTGTTTTCTACCTTTTACTGGAAAGTACAATTTGTGATCTTATTTCTTCTATCATTGGGTGGTGTCAATGTATTCATATCTCAGATTTGAGACCAAGTCTGTTGCTTGAATAATAACCTTTTTTTGTTAGCCACTTGTGTTTTTCACAATTTGTCTTAGTATCAGTTATTGAAACAGCTTTGTTTTTACTTCTGTTACAGTCACACAATAATTTTGTAGCATCTACCCCATACAGAAATTAAGGGGGTGGTAGCCACCCCTACAAATTGAATTAATGGAAATTACATCATGCAGATATGTGTTATTATTTTGCTGTGGCGTATAACAAACTGTCTGGTTCAGAGGGTGGGGTAGTGAAATAATGACCCCGAAAAACAATCGGAGCCTCTACTGTTAAAAATCCACAACTCAGAACCAAAATCAGATGGTGGAGAGACCACAACCACAGTAATTTTATAGGTCTTGAACTTCACTAACACCTGAAGATTTTGGCACATTGCTATGGGGACTAATTGTGCCACCAGCTATGCGGACATAGTCCTATCTGTTTGGGAAAGTAAATATGTATTTAACAGTGTATATAGTAAACATTGGACTTTTTATTCATGATTTTTGGATGACATTTGCATTTTTTGGACAGGTACGACCAGTTTGCTGGAGGATTTTATTAAATATTTAAACTCCAGTACGGATTTTTTTAATTTTACGTACCAAGTTTCTAAGGGAAAGGTTAATTACTTGGAAGTGACCTTGAGAGTAGAAGACGAGGGTTTCCAATCTAGTATATACAGGAAACCTACTTTCTCTAACAGTTACATCAGGTTTACCAGTTCTCATCCAAGACATCAAAAGAAGGGCATAGTCAAGGGACAGTTTGTCAGAGCATCACGCATGACATCTGACAACCTTGACTATGCACAGGAATGTTCAATGTTAACTAAGTTGTTTCTGGAGAGGGAATACCCTCTAGATTTTATTGAAAACATTAGTAAAGAAGTCAAGGATGGCAGGGAAACTGTATACATGCCTATCCTTGGCACAGGTAATGTGCCAAAATCTTCAGGTGTTAGTGAAGTTCAAGACCTATAAAATTACTGTGGTTGCGGTCTCTCCACCATCTGATTTTAGTTCTGAGTTGTGGATTTTTATCAGTAGAGGCTCCGATTGTTTTCCTGGTTATTATGGAGACTCGTGTAGGAGAGACCAAATCCACAGAGTCTTTGGACCATCCTTTGGGGTCCGAAGTGGGTGAATTTCGAAAATTAGTGGGACAGCTCACCCAACTTATTGAACTTTTGACACCTTTGAGCCAAGGGCATTTGTCGTTTGTAACTGGCAAAGGAGTATCGTCTCAAACGGACTCTGGTATGAGTCATGGTCCACCTCTTGCTTCAGACGATAATGGATCTATCCATGGTTCCGGCATTGGTGTTCCCAGCACCTCTTCTAACTTCCAGCAAACACCGAACATTTTACGTTCTCCAAATACGGCAGCAGAAAATATGCCCATGAGGGGAAATATTACAGGGAATTTACCTCCTTCCTCCTTTCTCCTTTCAGGAGTGGTTACAGTCGAAACCTACGTTCAACACACACGAATGGGATTCGGCACTGAAAGATACTAACTACACTTATACTGAGACTGTTGAACTATTACGGACAGCATTGTACAGGTACAAAAGTTTGCACCTAGATAACATGTATTTAAACGAGTGCATTAAGAAACATATAGTACCTAAAGGGCTACTGACTTTTAAGTATCTTAACTATGTCAATCCTGGCAGTGAATTTCACAAAGACCTTGTGAGAGCTTTCGACAACTGTGGCCTGGAAATAGTTTATTATTTTTATTTATTTATTTTACATTTGTTGACCGGGATAGTCCGACTGGACACATGTCCATTTTCAGCGGAGGCCCGGGGAGAAAAGCTCCAATAGGACAAAGTGGATTACAACAATATATGACAGATAACATACAGTTTTTGATTATACATTTAATACTCAAATGGGAAAAATAAATTCAGTGGTATGTACAATAACAATTGTTAAAAAAGAAACAAGACAGTCAGGTTGTTAGTTTCAGGTAGAGAGTAGTTGGCTTAATGCCTAGGTGGAAAGTAACATTACTGAGGAAATGGACGGGGAAAAAAATGGATTAGTCTGGGTTAGAACATTGGCAAAGCCAGTGGGATTTGAAGTGGTGGGAGAGGCCTTTCTTGAATGTATTTAGGGAGGTGGAATTGGTAAGACTAGGTGGAAGAGAATTCCATATTTTACCCACTGTGTTGGAAAACAAAGAGTCACCTCCTGAGTTACAGGATTTGAGCGTCTGTGCAAGTAATCTGTGTGATGATCTAAGTCTATTTAGATTTGTGTAAGGGGTAATTAATCTACTCAGACCAGGGATGTTGTCAGGTTGAGAGAGTATTTTGTAAGCAACTATAAGTTGCTGCTGTAGGATTAGGTTTGGTAGTTCTATCTAGCCTAGGTTCTGAAGATTAGTACAGTGATGGGTTTTGTAGGGTAATCCAGTTGCAAATCTGGCAATATGATTATAACAACAAGAGAGTTTAGATAGATCCGATTTGTTGGGGTTTGTAAGTATAGGGGAGGCATACAAGAGGGTGGATAGGAGGTGGGTGCGAGCAATAGCCACTTTTGCCATGGGAGTCAGAAAGGGTTTTATTCTATAGAGGGACCCCAGTTTCTTATTAACAGTCTTAATAGTTTGGCTGATGTGTACATCAAATCTGAGTTTGTTGTCAATGGTAACTCCTAGTAGCTTGGTGTGGGGGGTCAGGGGAGATGATGGTTCCATTGTTCAGGCCATAGTTAAGAACAATGACAGAGAAATATGTAAGCTCCATGAAGACATTGAGAAATACAACAATTTCATAGTCAATGATTTGATGTTCACTGCAGAACAGGAAAAGAAAAAATATTATGACATTAGGGTGTATATAGACAAAAAATGTGAAGAAATTCTTGTAAGAAAACATAAAAAGTTACACCGTGACATTAGAGAATATGAATCCGGTCAGCAATATCCAGCACCCCCCCCCATGCGATTTCAGTACAACCAGGAAGGGGGAGGAAAACATATGTCTTATACTGGTAACTTTTCTGAGGAAAGAAATAGCAACAGGGTGGGGGGTCTAATGGTGGATGAGCAAATGGCAGAAAATGAACCTTTACCTAGGCGTTCAGAACGGATTCGGAACAAACGGAACAATCAAGGTTCTAACCATTTTCACCAGGGAACTTACCCCCACAGGGGAGGAGGGGGTTACAACAAGAACAGGAATCAGAGGTGGTAACCATTGGATCACCTATTGTTATCGAACATCAGGGGGATGACTATGTGATTACAAGCCAAGCTGGCTTCCACAATTATAATTATAGTGATCTCCATATTACTGAAACATATTTTAATTTATTTACTAAGGGTTTCAAGTATATACCTCAAAGAAATAGTGATATCACTAGGGTTATTATGGATTTAAAAATCTTTATTAGAAAATTAAATCTAGAGAATCTTGTCTGGAGTACAACTTACAACACCAATAGTAGTACCCCCCACAAGCCTAGCATTTTAACCCTCCTATACACCCACAGTTGAAAAATTTGGAATCAAGAATTGAAAGGAAGATCAGACAAGTAAACAGACACTAAACCTCTGTTCCCAACCTTGAAACAGCTGAACTGGATTTACTTACTAAGCTCAGCCACAACCCTAACATTCGAGTTATGGAACCAGACAAGGGTGGGGGCATAGTTCTTATTGATAAAATAGTGTACGAAGGGAAAATGAATGGTATTTTACACAATGAATCTAGATACAGGCCTGTTTCTATCAATGAGATTAATATATCATACAAAAAGATAGATTTGGGTATTAAAGATTTATTTGACCAAGGAGTTGTTGATTTCAGTATTTATTCGTATCTTGAGAATAAAACCCCCAGGGTACCCTCGATATTCGGGATACCCAAAGTACACAAAGATGTCCAGGATCCCCCACTTAGGCCTTTAGTAGCTGCACAGGGTTCCAAGACATCTCCTTTATCTAAATTCTTGGACTGGAAACGCAAGCATCTGTGGGGTAAAGAACAACATTTACTCAAAGATTCTTGGGAATTTTTGGGCAAAATTACCCCTGAATTATATTCCCCTGATTTAACGTTCCTCACCATAGATGTTGTGGATCTTTTTTCTGTGATTCCACATGACAAGGGCCTAATTTGGATAGAGAAAGCCCTGAGAAAAAATCTAGGGGCAAGTGAAAATGATATTTTTGGTGATGGAATTGGCAGAACTGGTTTTAAATAACAATTTCTTGTATTTTTCAGGGGAATATTTTAAACAAATCTATGGTGTTGCTATGGGGGTTAATTGTGCCCCCACCTATGCGGACATAGTCCTATCTGTTTGGGAAAGTAAATATGTATTTAACAGTGTATATAGTAAACATTAGACTTTTTATTCACGATTTTTGGATGACATTTGCATTTTTTGGACAGGTATGACCAGTTTGCTGGAGGATTTTATTAAATATTTAAACTCCAGTACGGATTTTTTGAATTTTATGTACCAAGTTTCTAAGGGAAAGGTTAATTACCTGGACGTGACCTTGAGAGTAGAAGACGAGGGTTTCCAATCTAGTTTATACAGGAAACCTACTTTCTCTAACAGTTACATCAGGTTTACCAGTTCTCATCCAAGACATCAAAAGAAGGGCATAGTCAAGGGACAGTTTGTCAGAGCATCACGCATGACATCTGACAATCTTGACTATGCCCAGGAATGTTCAATGTTAACTAAATTGTTTCTGGAGAGGGAATACCCTCTAGAGTTTATTGAAAACATTAGTAAAGAAGTCAAGGATGGCAGGGAAACTGTATACATGCCTATCCTTGGCACAGGTAATGTGCCAAAATCTTCAGGTGTTAGTGAAGTTCAAGACCTATAAAATTATTGTGGTTGCGGTCTCTCCACCATCTGATTTTTGTTCTGAGAAATAATGACCCCATCACATTTTTTAATTTTTTTTTTCTGTCTATATTTTCCTTATCCATCTTTTCTGGTCTTGAGATATTTTTGAAGAAAATGGCCCTTCCTTTCCAAGTATCAGTGTCTTTGCAGCGCCACAATGAGATGATCTGAGACCCTTATGATAGTTGTTTTACTAAATTTTGGTATGAACTGTGGAGGACTTCTGTAGTACCTCTTTATTCATGCATTACTAAACACTGTGTCTCTGTTGCTAAGTATGTTTGTAACCCCCTCCCATTTTTGGTGGTGACATCATTTTCATTGTTCTTCAGTTCTTTATGTTTATCTGCCTGTCATAGAAGAGACCGTGTTTCTATTTTGTCCTGAATTTAGTAAACAGGTGAGGTTTTCTTTGTGTGTGTGTGTGTGTGTGTGTGTGTGTGTGTGTGTGTGTGTGTGTGTGTGTGTGTGTGTGTGTGTGTGTGTTGGGGGGAGGCACAACCTGCTGCATGATGATTAGCTTCTAACTGTGGCAGGAGAATTGTCATGCAGTGATGGGTCAAGAAGTTTACATTCATCAAACTGTGATTATTAGAGTCATTTCAGTTGTCTGTTGCTCAAGAGCGATTATGTGCCATCAAGGTTACACAGTGGTACTTAGTAGATATTTGTCTACTTTTGAGACTGACACATAGAAGAAAGGAAAGCTGTGTGGCATTCATTGCTATCTGGATAATAGCCTAACGACAGCTTTGCTTTTGCCCTGTAACCTGTTGCCTAAGGTGTAGATACCTTGATGTTTATTTCCACTAGAAAGCAGTGCTGTGATGTAGATTGCAATGGCTGAGGTATCGAGAAGAACCAGTGGACTTATCACAGTGGTGGATGTTCAAATTGATCACTGCTGCAGTGCCTGTGTCCACCCTGTCTCTCTCTCTCTCTCCTTCCATCACCACCTCCACCCCCTCTTAGACTTTAGTTTTTAAGTTTTACTTTATCGGTATGGTAGAATATTTCTGAAGATACTTCCCTTACCTGGAATCTTCCTTTTTTTCTCAAAATCATCCTGCCTTTAATATTCTTATCTCAAGGTTCTGACTTTCATTAGGAACTCATGCTACTGATTAACTTAATTATTTATTTATTTATTTTTTATCAGGGCAAAAATCTCTGAAAAAATGTTAGACATACAATCCTCTTATACTAGCATGCTGGTGCATGCATAGGATGGACATATGCCTCATGGAGAAGGATCCTGAGCTTTGGGAAGCTGGCCGGACAGATGCAACTTTTGCTGGGAAAGTCCTAAATTAAAAAAATACTACAGCAGTGATCTATTTGAATGTCTGTTATTATGATAAGGTATTTACTTAATTGTACAGTTCTCTGTGTTACAAGATTCTTGTCCCAACATTGGAACAACAAAAACCCAGTATTGTAAGAGACATCAGCATAGAAACCGAATGTGAATTGTTAGAAAAATATAAATAAAAATAAGCACAAGGCATAAGTCTGCACAAAGACTTAATAAATGTTAGTGCAGAAATATAGAGGACAAAACTAGGAAGAAGAAAGGTACATAAGTGGTGACCTTAAGAAGAAAAAGTATTAACAAGTACTAAAAGTGTGAGGTAGATAAAATGTAAAATTGTAGACCCATTTCTTTCATAGGGGTGCAGAAAGTTACAAAAGGGAACTTTTAAGAGGCTTGCAGAGATGGAGCAAAAATGAAAGCAAACTGGGATCTTTTTTCCAGAACTACTCTTTATAGAGGAAGACATATAAGAAACCTCAGTGTCATTTTTGGGGAGAGTAATCTATAGCTTGCACTTCAAGACAAGCAAGTGAAGAAAGTAGTCCTGAACTAATAGACATACAGGTAGGCCAAGCAAATGTAGAAAGTGTCCAGGGAGGCAAAGACACTTAGACTTGTCAGGAAAGAATATAAGGTTAAAGGGAAAGATACGAGCGGCACAAAGTGCAGTGGGTGGTGTTATCGTTTCAGAGTAAGAGGTTTTCTGATTCTGTTCTCAGCTGAGTTTCCTTTTCTATGGAGGCTGCATGTTCTCCCTGTGTTTGGATGGAGTTTCTCCAAGATCTTTGTTTGCCTTTCACATCCAAAAAGCATGCAGGTGGATTTTCTTAAGTTATCCATACATTTGCATGTGGTGTCTGTCTGTTTGTGAGTGATGTGGAAGAAAGGCCTGGAATTCTTCTTCCATTCCTTAGTTGCCTAGTAAACTCTGTGGATGGTGGTGGCTGTTCATGCATTTACTGTAAGAGGCAGATGTGATTTGATGACAAACTGAAAGGATATATGATGACAAACTGAAGGGATATAGAGGAAGATAGAGAATAATTTGGCCCAATTACTATTTAGTCTATTTTGACTTAAAACATTTCTGAAGTAGTATAAGTAAAGATAGAGAGGAATTTCTGCATCAATTTTTAGTGCCAAAATCTTATAGGGCACTATTAATGAGGTTAGCCCATAGTCACATGCTACAAAGTCACCAGGAGATGAATAAAACAGGCATAAGTGTTAGATTTTACTGGGCAAGTTTAATTAAATAATTAGAAGATGTCTGGGCTTCTTGTCTACAATGTCAGAAAACTGCACTCCATCCTTGATTTAAAAGTCCATTGATCCCAGTGCTATTGTAGAGCCCCCATTTGTGACCATTGCTTTGGACATTGTGAGACCAGTAGTAAAGTCTAGTAATGGGTATCAGTGCTCACTAATAGTGGACTATGCTACAATATTTCCAGAATATATACCATTAGAAATGCTAACGCTAAGGTTATTGCTATAGAACTGGTACTGTTATTCTCTTGAGTGGAAATCCTTAAGTCAATATTTACTGACCAAGACTCTGAAAAGGTATTCTATAAATTCTGCCACTGCTTTAAAGTTAAGCAGCTGAAAATGCCAGTACACTATCCACAGACTAGTGGTTTATCAGAAAATTCAGTACAATCTAAAATCCGTTTTAAGAAAAGTAATTATTTCCAATGGAAAAAAAACTGGGCCAGTTTTTATCACACTTACTGTTAGTAGTGAGAGAAATGGTACAAGCTTCAGCTGGGTCTACCCCATTTGAAATTTTGTATATGAGGCATCCAGACATCTGCTTCATATTGCTAACAAGGCCTGAGAATAATAGAAGAGAAGACACCATTTAAAAGTTTGATAAAACACTGTGTTAACTTACAGGATAGACCAAAGCTGGTTTTGCCCATAGTAAAAGAGCATATGCAAAAATCTCAAGAGACGAAAAATGGTTCTATAATAAGAATGCCAAACATAGGGAATTCAACCCAGGGGAGCCGTTATTACTGTTATTAGTCAGACCACAAAATGGTCTCCTTTGAAATGAAGTAAAAATAAAACCTGGACCCCCAGCTAAACTGGATATATTCAGGAACTATTCTCAGGCTAAGCTCCTGCTATTAAGTGAGAACCTTGCAAAATGTCAAGCCCCTATAAGCCCTAAAAACACTTCTGCCTATGCAGGACTGTTCACAGAAACCCTGTACAAGCATGTTAATAGCTGTATAGAGGCAGCTGTGCCCACCAGGAAGAAGTACAGAACTAAGTCAAAAAACAAGCCACCCTGGTGGAATCACAAAATCAGTCAGATGTATAACAGGAGGAAGAAAATCATGGCAAAAATTAGGAGGTGCAGCACTCAGCATGATAAAAGCACTCTAATTAAACTAAACAAGCAACGCAAAGGACAAATAAAGTCAAGAAGGCCAAATTTGAGGTAAGTTTGGCCTCCCAGGCCAAGGACAACCACAAAGCATTCTTTAGCTATGTCCGCAACCTCAAAGGCAATACACAGTTATCTGCAGAGCTCATTGTAAATGGAGCCACCTATACTTAGCCAGAAGATATAGCAAATCTCCTGGCTGATAAATTCATCTCCAACTTTACTCCCCTCTCCCCCTCAACCTTCCCTAAGGAAATATCAAATATAACTCCTCCTACTATCACTAGGGAACAGGTCCTTAATTCTCTCTCTAAGACCAAGAACACTGAATCAATAGGCTCAGACAATATCCAAGGATGCCTACTAAATAGCATGAAACATGACCTATCAGGGCCTCTGGAATTACTATTTAAATGTAGCCTCTAAACAAGCTTCTTGCCTTATGAATGGAGAAAGGCAATAGTCATCCCTCTGCACAAAGGTGGGCCATCTACAAACCCTGGAAACTACAGACCCATAAGTGTCACTAGTCTTCCATGTAAAGCCATGGAAAGAATTATCATGGAGATGATCAATAGAGATATAGTAAACCTCCAGACACTGGACCCAACCCAGTTTGGTTTCGTAAAGTGCAGATCATGCCTACTCAACCTGGTGGTCTGTAGTGGACACAGGTAACCTGTAAATGGTTCATCTCCCAGGCTCATGCTTACACTTGTCAAGAGTATCAGTACTAGTCAGAGATTTGGGATGCATGGCTAGGCTTAAAAAGGCCCTTGTGGTCATTAGCCTAGTAAACACCTATGAACCTATTACCATCCATGGAGAACAAATTACTGGCTAAATGACAAGACCCCTTTGGGATGATTGAAAGACCAAATTTGAACTGCAAGGTTAGGTAACCAAGAAAGATGGAGCAAATATATCACAGGAGTGTACTAAAGCCATGAAGGAAGTAGAAAGTTATGTTGTTAACGTGCAAGCTGAAATACAGTTAGATGTGTCCTTGCCAAAGGTACAAAACCAGGAAATTGAGAATTACTATTAAGAAATAAAGGAGTTTTCTCAGGAATGCCTGGGAAAATTAAACTGATAAAACAACATAGGTCTACCACCTGAAGTGAGGGTTAGAATGAGATCTTACAAAGTATCAGAGGCATAGAAACAACAAGTAAAATTGGAAGTTCAAAAGATGCTGAAATTAGGAGTACTAGACAAGTCACAGAATAAGTGGAGCAGCCCAGTAGTGCTGCTTCCTTTATCTGATTGAAGTGTCAGATTCTGTGAAAACTTTAGAAAATTCAATAGCATTTCAAATAGCATTTCAAAGTTTGATAAACGCCCTATGCCCAGAAATGAGAAGCCAATAAAGAGCCTGGGAAAAGCAAGGTACTTTAGACTTGACAGAGGTGTATTGGTAGGTAACACTTACCCCTTCTGCTAAAGAGATAACAACATTTGTAACCTCTGTAGGTTTAGTTCACTTCACAGTGCTACTATCTGGCCTACATGTAGCTCCATCCATCTTTCAGAGATTGCAGGATAAAATGCTAAAGCCCCACTTGCTGTATGCTGTTGCATACCTAGATGATGTGGTCATATGCTCAGTGGACTGGCAATTTCACCTACCAAAAGTGAAGTGTGTATTAGAATCTATAAGACAGGTGGGCTTGACTACAAAGGCTAAGAAAAGTAAATTGGGTATGATGGAAGCCAAATATCAGGGATACCTTGTAGAAAGGGGAGGTAAAACCAAATCTAGAAAAAAAAATAGAACCTGTAAACATTGACCTGTACTGACCACTAATTTATTTATTTATTGCATTTGTAGACTGGGAAAGTCCACTGGGCCTGGAGGAGCCCATTTTCAGTGGAGACCCGGGGAGAAAAGCTCCACATTATTACATACAATTAATTAAAAACAGTGTTAATACCTAAATAAAATGGACACGCAGTAGAAAATATAAGACAAAATTGGCAGAGATATCATTTCATTAATTACATACAAAGGACAAATTCTGTAAGTGAGAGCATAAATTGAAACCGAAGTATAAAAGTCAGCTTAGAAAAAGAGAGTAAGGATGCAGTATATGTTAGTTAGAAAACAGTATATACATGTGAATGTGTAGGATTCAAAGTTGGGGAGTGTAGAGTTCAGAGTGAAAAGCAGGTGAACAGACAGAGTCAGGGTGACAAGCAGGAGAGAGAAAGAGTAAGAAAGGTACAGAGAAGAGTAGTGGGAAAGTTTAGAGAACTGAAACAGATAGAGGTTCCAGAGTGAGAAATCAGGTGTAGGGATTTTTGTTTGGGGTACCGGAGCATAACCAATGAGAGACAAAATGTGATTTTAGGGATTTTTTAAAAAGTAGCAGGCTTACTGATAATTCTCAGTGAAGGAGGAAGATTATTCCATAACTTAGAAACAGCATAGGAATACAGCATGTGGCCAGCTGAGAGTTTGGGTTTCTCTATAGACAGCAACATTTTGTTTTCTGACCTGAGATGGTGATTGGGATGGTACATGGTCAGTATAGATGAGAGGGAAGGGCAACATTCAGGTTGGAAGATTATCTTGTGGGCTGTAGTTAGTTGTAGGTAAGTAAGATGGTGGTGGGAGTCTAGCTAATTTAGTTGATGCAGTGAGGAGCAGTTGTGGTTAGAGTATTTAGCGTTTGTAGCAAATTTGGCAACTTTATTGTAGCAGGAGTCAAGCTTATTTTTTAAGGAGGATTTGTAGGTTGGAGAGGATGGGAGCACCATAAAGAAGAGATGGAAGTAGGAAGGATGAGGTAATGGCCTTTCTATGAAGTGAGACTGAGGAAATAGTTATGACGATATAGGGGACCTAGCTTTTGGTGAGTTTTTTTTGATGTTGCTGTGGATTTGAAGGTCAAAGGTTAGTTTGACATCAATGATGACACTTAGCAGTTTGGTACTAGGGACAACTTTTAAGATAGTGTTATTGTAGGAGCTAACTGTCGATAAGGCTAGTTTTTGTGGGAGTGAATAATAAAAGTTTTGTTTTGTTGGGGTTAAGGGCGAGGTGATTCTGGGACATCCTGTGCTCCGTAGAGGTGAATGCTTGTTGGGTAAGGTGCTGTAATTTGGTGAGAGATTTTGAGGAGCAGATGATTGTTGAGTCATCAGCATATTGTATGACAGTACTATGAGTTAGAGTTTGATGAAAGTTATTGACAAATATACTGAAGAGGAGGGGACCCAGAATTGAACCTTGAGGAACACTTATATTGGCAGTAATGAAAGGGGAGGAGGAGTTCTGCCATTTAGAGGATTGCTATCTATTTGTGAGGTAGTGTGTAAACCATTGTAGGGTGGGGGAGATAGATTGATGTTGTAGAGTTTGTTGAGCAGTAGGGAGTGAGAAATGGTGTCAGATGCTTTTGATAGTTTGAGAAAGAGTGCAGAAATTAAGGAGCCAGTTTCACAGGCTCTATTTACTGTTTCTAAGAAGGAGATGATGGTGGCAGTGTCGGTGCTATGTCCGGACCTAAAGCCTTGTTGAGTGGGAGAAAGCAGTTGGAGGTTTACTAGATGATTTATGAGCTGTGATTTATGATTAAAGAGATGTGAAGTCTTTTCTTAAAGTAGTTGGGTACTATAGAACATTTGTTCCTAGTTTTGCAAGTATTGATTATTGTTTTCCTGATCTCACAACAGGACAAACTCCCATCAAAGTGCTGTGGTCTCTTGAGGCAGATAGAGTATTTAATGTACTGAGAATAATATTATGTTTTGGACCCGAGTAATAGTTTTTGTAAGGAATTCAGACTGTGTATGCATCAGAAGTTGGTTTGGGAGTTTTATTATGCAAAGATATCCAAGGTGAGGAGTATCCTTTCTTCTAAATTAAGCAATATTAAGAAGAAATGTTCAGCCACAGAAAGGGAATGTTGATTTTGAAGTGGCTCCTCTGTTCTTTAAACTACTATTTGTTAGGCAGGCACTTTAGACTAATGACATGCCATGCAGTGTTACAATGGTTGAGTAAATAGCAAGGTGGCACTATAGTGTTACAGACATGGACTGGCTAGTAGGAGAGCTGATGGGTTTTCTAAGTCTTGCAGTCCATTTATATGAAATCAAAGTCAGTGGTTTTATGCTGGAGGGTAGTAATTATGACTTTTTTTAAACATCTTTAAGTTATCACTTAAAACATAGGATTTCATGTATTAATAGAAAAGAAAACAAACCATCCTAGCTTCATATAGACCCATTTCAATTTTAAACCAACTTTCTAATGCCTCCATAGCATCTCTGGTTATTTCTCTTGTTCATAGGCTCCCTACATTTGGCAGAGAGGATAAGAATGAGAAGCACAGTCCTCTTCTGCTTGCTGGCTCACTTTTTTTATTTGATAAAATTTGTGTTTCTTCCTTAGCCTGTTCTACATCAAAAAATGTCTTTGATCCTACAGGAAAAATCTTTTGAAAACAGCTGGATGCAGCATCTTGAATCTCACATTGCCTCTTGACATTTCTTGATTAATGGAATAAATGTGCTTCTCTTCAACACTGTGTACAGTGAATAATTATTTTCCACAAATACTTGTCTCCATTTTTTAATACTTTTCCCTTCTGCCCCAGTTTTGTCAAGATCAAGTGTTTCTGCTGGTATAATTTCATCTTAGCTGCTTTCTCTTGGCCACATTTTGTTTCATGCACTCTGGCCTTCCAGTTAATAAATCCTTCTGTGGAACTCCAGTCCAGTTGCTTATTTATACATGGGCTGTTTTCAAGTCATGGGACCCAACACATTTTCAGGACTATGTATAAATGCCTGTATTTTTTAATCACCTTTCTAACTGGTTTAAGTGATGTTTCTTCACACAAACACACAGTAGCCAAAGAATTTCAACTTCACCACCACACACACACACACACACACACACACACACACACACACACACACACACACACACTGTTCCTGCAAAGCCAGATTAAAGACTGTTTAAAAATTGAACAGACTACAAGAGTATTTCGCACTTTAATCCCATGAGAGCGCACCAGTAGTTGTAGCCACTTTGTGTTTCCTGTGTATACTCCTTATTGGTAGGAGTATGTACTCTGTTGGTAGCTTTGGATGAACTATATGAAACTGTATAAAGACCAAGCATCAGACCATAAGATCCTGCCATGTATTGCAAAATAGAAGAGTATTTATGAGAAATATTAACCACCTGATAACATAGGCTATGTCAATATGGCACAGTCTCTGTAGAAGTAAGTTATCTGAATAATTCCACGTTAAAGAGAACTAATGTAGGGGTTGCTATTGTGATGCAACTTTGTATTTCTGTGCTTCATCTGCAAACACATTGCCTGCTGCCCTTGAAGAATACATTGCCTAGATTACATTAACAGTTGGTGTGCTGGTTATATTGCCATAACATTTCCTGAACTAGGTCAGCTATGTAATAGGGAGTATCTGAGAAACAATGACAACAGGTTCAAAGCTAATAAGCATGCAGTCCTGGAGACCATTATGGAGACTAGCCCAAATTCCTAATTGCTCCATTGCATGGTCTAGTTAAGTGACTTGCTCAATGTCACAAAGTAGGTAAAAGAAGTTGGAAAGATTCAAAACCTGCACCCTTGCCGCAGGAAGGTTGTCAGAACTTTAGTCCATGCTTCTGGAGCGTTTCTGCCTGTGCCTACTTTGAAAATGGGCTCTGTCCCAGTCAGACTTTCCCAGTAAATAAAATAATTGACAAGAGTAGCAGTTTTTAACTAAATGCCAAAATCATTTGCAATCCAGTCTTGTAGATAAGACTGTATCACAGTAATATGTAACAGTGACAACATAGTGGAAGCTGAAGATCAGAAGGTGCTGATCATCATTCCAAATAATGCAGACTGTATGACCTGACAAATGTTATCCCCTTTGCAATTGCTGAAGGCTGTAAAGAAGGTACTGCAAAAATATATTATTACAATGAAACATGTTTAGATTGTATTACAAAAGCCAGGATTATTAATGAATTAGTTAATTATTTAGTGCAATGAGTAAAACAAAGCAATTATAGACAATACTACAGCAGCTTTTGTTCACAGCCCACGAGTTACACAAAAATCAGAAATATTACTGCATTCCTTTTTTATAGGGGAGGGGCTTACTTGCAGCACATCTACATGTCATTTTTGACCTCCCTATGTCTTTGTCATCAAGCATAGCTATCCCATCTGATATTACTCAGTACAGGTCTGACCTACTTGAATAGCTAAAAATGCTTTTATTGTTACAGCATAAACCTCTGGAATCAACAGAGCTGGATCACAGGCAACCAGGCCCCTCCCAGCCATACGAGTACCCCATTACTTTTCTCCCACTCTCTATTTCTTGCCACATTTACCGTAATCACTGTTCAAACCTGTCAGTGTACATACTATTTGCTTCTGTACTTTTACGATTATCACGGAGATCTGGATTTATTTTCAAAACTTTTATTTCAAATTTTAACAAAAGAACACAGACAACTGTTTTATAAAAACATAACATGTTCATATAGAAAACAGTCTTAGCATGAGAAATAGCAAACGTCTCTTCTCTTGAAACTCACATTTAGTGAAAACGCACCTGGCAACCTGTTAAAACAAGAGGTTCATCCTGAATAGCATATAGTGAAGTACTAGTTATCTGTGTAAATGGTGCAGGAATTCAAAAGACAAATATGTAATACATTGGGTAACAGTCTGGGACAGTCCACTGGACACAAGTATTTCTTTTCAGGAGTAACCGAGGAGTATTGTCTGGTGAAGTCATTTGGCAGTCACATAAAAGACAAATGAAGGCTGAGGGAATAAAACCATCTACTACAGGAAGTAGCTCTTTAACAGTTCATAACCTTACTTGTCTGCACTAAGTGTTGTAGCCCAAACTACAAAATGATATAACTGTGTGACTGACATTGACAGACTAATCCTCAGTGATTTACCAAAGGAAAAAAAAATAAAAAGGAAGCCTGGAAGTTGGTATAGAGAATTCAGGCTTTTGTTTCTCATAATAAAAAAGGGTTTGGCTCTGAGCAAGTCACTTAACTAGACAATGTCCTCTCATAGAGAGCATTTTTCAAAAAGACACACACACACACACACACACACACACACACACACACACACACACACACACACACACACACACACACACAGTCAATGCAAAGGCAGTGCATGAAGCATTCCTGCGTCAAGAAAGTCATATCTCCCACTCCTGACTGTCTGAGCTGATTTGGCAGAACAGAAATCTAGACTTCAACATAACGGAAGTACTGGTTAAGAGTGTGAGTCTTTGGTCTTGCAAAGCACCTGTGGGGCAGTAGTTTTAAAGTAAAAAGCATTGTAGATAGAGGAATGAGTAGTTTTTGATTAGCGACAGCCTAGGTCATCTTGTGCTAGGTCCTGCTGTGGGTGTATCCTGTAAGAACTGCAGCCTTTCATCAAGAGTATTGTGTAAAATTGTAAGTAGTGTATGTACATCTGAAATAACTGTGAAAAAACATGTGGGCTATATGTTTGCTTCTCTGCTTTTCTTCTTTAGTTAAACCTCAGAGTTTTACACATACACACACACACACACACACACACACACACACACACACACACACACACACACACACACTCCCTCCCTTCCACAAAGTATCAGCAGTGTGTGTGTGTGTGTGTGTGTGTGTGTGTATATTTATATGGGATCAGTACAGATCCCCGACGGCACTTGCTGCCAAAGCAGAAATCACTGCACATACATAACCTGCTGTTCACTGAAGCAGCACTTTCAGTTATGTATTCTGGTTGTGCCAGTCGCACTACGGTGAGGTTAAGGGAGAATTCCCTTTTCCCCACTGTAGTGCGACCTCGGAGTGAGAATATAAAAGTAGGGGTGTGGGGGGTGGTGCAGGGGGGGCTTGCCCCTCTGCATAAAAGAAGATTTCTTTTTCTTTTCTCAACTCTATGTACTATTTAGTATGGAACATTTATTAATAATAACATTTCATAAATGCTTTATTAACACATGCTTACATAATTTTTTTTTAGCTTCCAGTGAAATCACTAGAAGACTAACATGTAAAGAAGTCCATAGTCTTTAATTGATGTGACCTTGCACACATACACTGTGGTGTATCCAATAAAATCTATGGATGTATCCATACGCTAGCCGTCTGATGATATCACATAGGGCTAAAGAAAACTTGAGACTACTGTGACACTAGCATGGTAAATTTCAATTTTACAGACTAAAACTTTGGGCAGGGTTTATTTGAATTTATACAGGTAGGAATATTTCACTGTATTGGATGCTCCACACACTGTTGTGTGAAAAGCAAACAAAAAATCATGACTGTTCATTCTAACATTCACTTGCATATACTTGTGGATTTCTGGAAACTTGGTTAACCAATGGGGCATTTTTAGTCGCCTAGCAAACAGATAGTTTTTTTATGTTGGCTTTATCCAGTATTACAGCTGACCCTTGAGTAGAAAATTAGTTCCTATGTCTTGTATGTTTTAGCAATAAAATTATATCAGTAAACTGCCAAGAAAGAAAAGTCTTTAATTACTTTTGGAGGAGCTGCTATGATGAGACTAGGATAGCAGCATTTTGCTTTTGCTCTGCTGCTATCAGGAGCGGCCTTAGGTAAACTGGTGCCCTAGGCAAAAGGGCTCTACGGCGCTCCCACAATACCACCCAGTGCCCCCATCCTAGTCTACCTACACCAAATAAATACTGGAGAAGTGCCCCTATTAGAGCAGTGCCCTAGGTGGCCGCCTAGTTGACCTATGCCTAAGGCCGGCTATGGCTGCTACATATATTTCTGACAGGAAATTTTATTTCTAAATAAGCCTAAACAACTCAAGTAAGTGAATTATGATAAACTTTGGTGTCCTAAAAAATTAAATCAAAAAATGTTCTTAAAATTCAACTATCTTCCTGTCAAAATATAAGAGAGGAAATTTCTTCACTGTATCCTGCAGCACCATGAGTTGTAAAAGATTTAGTGTTTTTTTTTTTGAATGGACTTTAATGAAAGCGCTTTTTCGGTGAAAGCGCTTTTGTTAAAGTGCGTTTGGGTATTGTGGATTCAGACTATTGAACTTTCGTTCAATAGTCCTAGATCCATTTTATATGTATATATATATATATATATATATATATATATATATATATATACACACACACACACACACATATATATATATATATATATATATATATATATATATATATATCTATTGATATATATATATATATATATATATATATATATATCAATATATATATATATATATATATATATATATATCGATATATATATATATATATATATATATATATATATACACATACATATATGCACAGTCACACATTCAAACACACACACACACACTATATCACATTATGTCCGTAGAAAGCTGCTGTTGTTGTAGTAATGTAACAGCTGCCTAGTTCCCCCATGGGCCACTTAAATTACATACAGTTTATCTTCACAAACAACATTGTTCATAAACCTGACAACTGCCCTTTTTTAGTCCTAGTCTCCATTCCTACCACCCTAATAGACCACTTCCATCTAATGAACATCATCTCAGCAGACAAAAAACCCACAAATGCTGTGGCCAAAGTCTATATTTATAATCTGTTGCTAAACATGGAATCGTATCTCTCTGCAAATTAGATCTACATCTAACCTCTCCAACTTGAAACACATGTTAAAAGACCACATAATTAAGACTTGACTATGCTGCTGCACTACCCCAGGCTGAACAATCCACCCTTGTGTACTTCAGACTAATTCCTTGTATATGAACATAGTCAATCTAATTCTCAGATAAAGGACAAATGTAATATTACCTAGGGCCTAGACTATGTTATCTAGTCATCACTTTTCCAAAGCCTTTGCTTTGTGTGTATAATGTCATGTCTATGAAATGTAACTTGTGAATTCTTTAACTATTGAAAATGTTCTTTTTTTCAACATATCTCTGTTGAAATATTTTCACTGCAAGAGGTTCTTCCATTCAATTCTCGGTTGGAGAGTCTTCTGTGTGGAGTCTGCATGTCCTACCCGTGGTTGAGTGACGTTAAAGATATGCAGGTAGGTGCGTGTATGAATGGGTGTGCCTTCTTTGAAGGTTGGGCGTCGGGCTGGCAACTCGGCACTGTAAAAATCCACTGCCAATCATTAGCGGACCGGAGTTCCGCTGTGGCGACCCCTAACCAGGAAAAGCCGAAAGAAGACATGTAAAAGAACACAAAACCAGGTACAGATATAACTTTTTAATAAAAATCAGTTGAGCACTTTTCAAAAAGTTTTGAAAAAGTCTTTGTTTAGACAAAAGTGCTTAATTGATTTTATTAAAAGTTTATACTTATGCCTGTGGTGGTTGTCAGTGAAGTTTTTGGTTTGGAGTTCTTGTAACTGTACTTTGCTGCCTTGGATTTGAAGTCTTCTCCATATATATAACTTCACACTATATGAACTGAAGTTGTGAGTTTTTTTTTTTTACTTAGTTAATATATTGTCCTTCAGTATTAGGTTTTATAATAGATTTGACATAACATGGTTACAGTTAAATGACAATGTGGAGCTTTTTCCCCAGGTCTCTGCTGAAAATGGCTGTTACCCCAGTCTGACTTTCCTGGTAAACAAATAAAAATAAACAAACAGTACAGATCTATATGAGACCATAATGTAGCAAAGCACTATACTCTTGTGACCTCTACCACATAATATATAGTTCATATGAGATACAAGTGAGAAGTGGTATACAGGAATAGGTAATGATCACAATACATTTCATCAACTTTCTAAGTTTTGGTGCTCTGGCTTATGTGAAACAACTGTTAGCAGTGCTAAATACTGTAGAATGATTGACGGCACTAATACTGATGAGCAGAAGAGCAACCAAAGAGAGTACCACCACACACAAAAAAATAATATGGTGCCATATATTAAGAGGAAAATAAAACCCTTCTATTTCACTGCAACCAGTACAAATAGAGGTACCATTTTGCAAAATGTCTTTATCTGCAAGAATTACAATTAAACTGTAAAGAGTATGTCATACAAGTGTCAAACTCCCTTGCATTCCCAGACCCCTACTACTGATTTATTCTTACTCTGAGGTAACATTTACTCTGGAAAAGACCAACATCTGGTTTTCACGTAATGCCAAATATTTTCCCTCAAAAAGTGCATCCTCAGCGTGAGAATAAATAAGTAACAGGGATGTGGAATGTCCCTTGCTTTATGATATACTAATATTTTCTTTCACTAGTTTTAAGCAAATCTTAAAATCTCTTTACAGTTTGAGGATTTGCCATATTTTACCTTTAGTTATTTTTTTAATGCACTTTTCTGTTACTGGGTTCATTATCTTGAACTTTGAAATTTCAGAGTAGACTTCCATTCTCCATAGGGGGCACAACATATTCAGCATCTCTGTGTCTGCTTACATTCTGTGTACTACCATAGGATTTGCAATGCTTCCCTGCTGTGTACCCACAACACTGAGGTGTAACTCGTTCCCCAGTAGCCTCATGCAGTGTCACTGTAGCACTTTACCATTTCTGTCTTTGTGTCATGACAACACAATCAGATGAGGAATGGGCTGTCAGTGAGCCAGCATCCTGTAGCCTTGGGCTTGAGTTCCAGGTTAAGAAGTTAGAGACACAGAAAGTCATTGCCAGACAGCCGTCACAGATGCCATCCCTGATATGAGGTATTCATATCTTCGTATGTGTAGACCATAAAACCCACCAACTGTTTTCTGTACCCTGTAGTGGAGCCACTGTGTTCTCTTCAAGTTTGGATATTCAGCTATACTCTCTGTATAATAACAGCTCCCAGCCTGGATGCCATCTGTGTCCTGTAGAAACATGAGTGCATAGCATGTGTGGCTGTCTGCCATTCATGGTAATAGTCTTCCTGTATGGATGCCACCTGCTACCTCCACACATGAGAGTGAACAGCTTGCATTGTTGTATGCATTTGAGTGTCTAATTTTACCTTTTCTGGACAGCTTCTGCACAGCATGTAGCTCTGAGATGACACATTCCACATATTCCCCTCTCCAAGTCCATCCACTACAGTTTGTAGGGTGCACAGTGCCACTTCACCTCTGCCACATTTTTCACTCCCCCAAGCACTATTTCATTGACTTAAGGTGTTCAGTGCAGCATTGACATAAACAGGTTAAGAATATTTTGCTTCACTTTGAAATGAAGAGCATATTGAGCAGCTCAGTGCACCATTCATTTCTTACTATGGCACACCATTGAGTGCTTCCTGACAAGATATGCAGTTTTATTTCTAAATCATGTATTGGCCAATGAAATGAGCAAGATGCTTCCCTTACTACCTTGGTATGTTATAATATGCCCAATGGAAGTCATTGAATTTAACAAGAATGTTTTTTTTTTTTAATAATAAATCTAGGCTGAAAAACTGGTCAATACGACAGTGATGCCATAAGAAATGGTATTATACTCGCATTTTATTTGACTTTAGTGAGGTCTTCTGGTTGGTATTTGTAGAAAGTGCAACAATTATGGCCTGCAGACCAGAGTACACTAGATGGGGTACCTATTACCTTATCGAAATGATAAAACTTTGAACACCACATGATCGAACTTGTGTGTTCGAAGTTTTATGATTTCGAATACATAAAAAAAAAATGGACAGTAACTAACTGTCATAAGCATGGACAAGCCCCCCCCTGCACCCCCTACACCCCCTGCTCTTTAACTATACCAACCCTGAGATCGCACTACAGTGCGGAAAGGGAATATTTCCCTTTACTGCACTGTAGTGTGATTTCGGAGTTGGTATATGTAAGGAGCGGGGGGTGTGGGGGTGCAGGGGGGCTTGCCGCCCTGCTTATAACAGTTTTGCACAAGTTTTTTTTCTTTTGAATTCGAATTGCTGAAACTTTGAACATATTGAAACTTTATAGATATGCCAAAACACGTATATATCATTACTTTCTGTGAGCAGTGGGAATGTGTCAACAAGTGAGTTTTTAATGTCTCGATATGAGGAGTGTTATCAGCTTTAAGTACAAAACTTAGTTTTCTGAGTACAGCTTCTGTTTTTAGCAGTACCATTTATAGATATTGTGGAGTGTATTTGCAGTGACAAAGAAGCTTCAAGTTGTGCTTAATTTTGATCTGTAGAAAGTTGCTATGCTCATCTGGGTATGGCCTGGACTGCAGATCTGTTAGGTATTTTTATGTAATGATAAATTGAATTTAATACTTTTAATACAGTGTTTATCTGTTACTTCAGAATAATTACTTTAGACTTGTGCTTTTATATAGTTTAAATGGGTCTCAGAGTAATGTATCAATTACAGCAACATGGCGAAGTGCCTGTGCTCGACCAGCATGTGGTCAGAAGGCACTTCTCAAATGGGCAGAATGGAGAAACAAAATACATTGACTACATTACAGCGAATGGGTGGTGTAGTTCGATTATCTGAGTTCGGCATTGTGCACCAAGATCACGGATCAGTGAGTAATAGGGAATTAGCCTATTTCCTCACTGTAGTGTGATCTTGGAGTTGGTATATTTAATTTGTAGGGGCTGGGAGGGTGTAGCTCCCCTGCAGAATAGTACAATTAATGAACCTTTGACTGTAGAGTGGAACATTACGTTAAGGTGCATAGCATGGGTGATTGATGTCACACCCTGCTATGTCGAATATGAATTACAGATGTCGATATACTCATTTTTGCCATGGCTGATGTTTCGAAGTTCTGAATTCAGCATTTCAGGTTGACCATTGTGACTGGTCGATGAATGCAGTTTCGGAATTTCAATAGTAAACTGCCACAGTATACATTAGTACATCAAGCAGACACAATTTTTTTTTTTTCATAAAGTGTACGATCAGAATTAATATACATATTGCAGCATTTGATAACTTAAGTGCAACAGTTCTTTTTCCCAACTCTATGTACTGTTTAATATGGAGCATTTATTAATAATAACATTTCATAAATGCTTTATTAATACATGCTTACATATTTTTTCTTTAGCTTCCAATGAAATCACTAGAAGACTAACATGTAAAGACGTCCAAAGACTTTAATTGACGTGACCTTGCACATACACTGTGGTGTATCCAGTAAAGTCTATGGATGTACCATACGCTAGCCATCTGATGACATCACATAGGGCTAAAGTAAACTTGAGACTACTGTGACACTAGCATGGTAAATTTCAATTTTACAGACTAAAATTTTGGGCAGGGTGTATTTGAATTTATACAGGTAGGAATGTTTCACTGTACTGGGCGCTCCACACACTGCTGTGTGAAAAGCAAACAAAAAATCATGACTGTACATTCTAATATTCACTTGCATATACTTGTGGATTTCTGGAAACTTTGTTAACCAATGGGGCATTTATAGTTGCCTAGCAAATGTTGGCTTTATCCAGTATTACAGCTGAACTTTGAGGGGAAAATTAGTCCCTATGTCTTGTGTGTTTTAGCAATAAAATTACATCAGTATACTGCTAAGAAAGAAAAGTCTTTAATTACTTTTGGAGGAGTGGCCAGGATTAGACTAGGATAGCAGCACTTTTCTTTTGCTCTGCTGCTACATATATTTCTGACAGGAAATTTTATTTCTAAATAATCCTAAACAACTCAAGTAAGTGAATTATGATAAACTTTGGTGTCCTAAAGAATTAAATCAAAACATTTCTTAAAATTCAACTATCTTCCCGTCAAAATCTGTGAGGGAACATTTCTTCACTGTATTCTGCAGCACTATTAGTTATAGAAAGGCAACATCTCAACAGTATTCTAAAAAGAGCTTCAGTCATTATTAATATTCAAGAATTGCCTTTGAAAATAGATTGGACACAAAAATAGATGACTTTAAGAAAAACTGTTCCAGTCAAATCGAACAAATTAATGAAGCTCTGCAGCTGCAGAGAAACCAGATTTCCAGCACAGAAGACTCGTTGAATGATATGGAAGGAAGACTAAGTGAAGAGGAGAACAGTACTGAGTTCCTGTTAAAACAGAACAACTCTTTACTAGCCAAAATAGATTACCTTGAGAACAGGTCCCATAGTTACAGCATTCGTATTTTTGATCTACCAGAAGGAACAGAAGGTACCAATATAGTTAAGTTCTTGTCTACCTGGCTCCCTAAACGTTTAGATTTGCCTGAAGCTCTCTCTTTTGGTATAGAGACAGCACAGAGAGGCCTGAAGCTCTCTCTCTTTTGGTATAGAGACAGCACACAGATCTCTGGTTAATCATGTATCAAAGTCCAGTACTTTCCCAGGGTCCATTGTGGTTAAATTTATTTCATCTCAGGATAAAGAACTGGTACTCAAAACTGCCTGTGCTGAGTCACCACTTAAAGCAGAAGGAAATGTTATTCATTTTGATAGTGACTATTCAGCAACAGTGATGTCTAAAAGGAAACGATCATTTCCCCTTATAAGATAACAAGGAAAAAAACAGATAAAAGTACATTTACTGTTCCCGGCCAGGCTGAAGACTTTCCTTTCCAATGGAGTTAAATTATTCGAAGATCTTGACTTTGATTGTCATATCTACAAACTAACAAAATTTTTGAACAAACAGAGGATATGCAGTGGTCCATTATAACCTTAAAAAACAAATGGAGACAAATGGAAATAAGACAAATGAGAGAAAAAAAAGAAATTAAGGAGAAAATAAAGAGCTTTCCTTTTTCCTTTTCTTTATTCACAAAGGAAATAAGATGTCAAGGATTGTTTTTTTTTATATTTTTATGTAAACAAGATTAGTTTTACTTTGCCAACAAAACATGAAATGACAGCATGCTGAAGTATAACATAAACAGGAATCAAAAAATCAACAAGCAGTCTACTAATGTAAGGTTCATAGGTGTTTACTAGGCTAACAACCACAAGGGCCTTTTTAAGCCTAGCCATGCATCCCAAATCTCTGACTAGTTCTGATACCCTTGATAAGTGTTGGCATGAGCCAGGGAGATGAACCATTTACAGGTTACCTGTGTCCATTAGAGACATAGGTGCCAAACCAGGGATGAATTTCTGGTTTCCCATCCAATTGTCCAAGTTGCAGTTGAATTGGATTAGGGAGGAACTCTGCTTCACATGGATGGGGAGCCTGTTTCATAGATGGGGTAGTCTCTGGGCTACATACCTATCTCTCCAGCAGGTCCTATTTCCATCACAGGCAAGGTTTAAGTCTTTAGAACAGGTAATTCTGGTACTGTTTGTTTTGTGGATATGCAGGAGGTTCATCAGAGTGGGGTCTGACAATGCCCTGTATGCCCCTCTTTTTAAAAGCTTGGCTTGAGGGCTGATATTCAATAGATCACCGCTTTTTGCTGCTCTGCTACATAAGAAACCCTGACCCAGAATCACGTCTATGAATGATTTAGCACCCAGTTTCCCACGAACATGATGTGCACTGCTGGAGAGAGGAGGCCCCCTTTTATCCGCGTTCCGACCCAGTGACAAGCGGTGCTCCTCGCTGACCTTGTGGCCGGCTATCTCTGGTGAATCTGAGATCCATGGCACTACGGTATTGTTACGTTTAGGTGGGATTCTCACTTAGAGGCATTCAGTCATAATCCCACAGATGGTAGCTTCGCACCACTGGCTGCTCAGCCAAGCACATACACCAAATGTCTGAACCTGCGGTATGTTAAGTAGTCCAATCTCGCCTACATTCTTACCCGTGGGTTCAGAGCTGAATATCGGCTTTGACTCGGCCAAACTTTTCTAGCTCGAAGTCTTCTATTGGCTGGGCTAAGCAGATATCCTATATGCTGCACTGCTCCATATCCCCAGATCTCACTTGCCGCTCGTGCAGCTCGGACGTGGTCTCGCTCTTGGCTGTGGCTAAGTACCCTTTTTTTCATGTTATTCTGAGAAAACTTGTTACAAACAAAAAGCTACTTTAATAGCTATTTCTAATTGGTGTTGTGTTGGTATTTCTGTAGTGTGATTGTGGTTTGTGGTATCCTACTAGCTGTTCTATCGGGCTAGGCCCGTTTCAGTTAGAGGACCTAGTCCTCCCCTCTTGTCCTGTGTTGTTTCGCTTCTAAAACCGTTTGAGTTCGAGGTTTTAGTGTCTGTTTCTCTTCTGTATACGTGGTCAAAAAAATGTTTTAGTTAGAGGTTTTTAGCCCTAGTCATCTCCTGCGCTTAGTGGTGTTTTGCGTGTCTGTGTCGTTTTTCCTGTCAGACAGTGACTTGTTCATTGTTGTGGTATTTGTGATTACTTGTTTAAAATATGTCCAAAGATTCCAAGGAGCACAAACCTTCGGGTTTTAAAAAGTGCTCTAAGTGTGGTTACAAGATGTCCATCACCGATGGACATTCTGTTTGTGTTTATTGCCTGGGATCAATCCATCTGCAGGAGTCTTGCAGCTTCTGCCATGCTTTTAGTCCCAGGGTGCTCCAAGAAAGAAAGAATAATTCTAAAGGGACTCTTGAAACCCTTGTTCAAAGAGGCCATGGATTCTGCTTCCAGTTCTAAATCAAAATCCTCAAAGTCAAAAAAGAGATCACCAGCTCCTTCAGTTTCCTCGGAGCCACCGGAGAAAGTCACAAAACTTGCTTCGACCTCCTCGGCTCCACTGTCCTCGGGGCCGCAGGAAGTGTTGGTGTTGATGGAACCGGCGTTGACTCCAATTATATTGGAACCTCTTCAGAGCCGATCGCCCAGTATTAGACCAGTGTTACCTGAGAGGAGATCTCGATCTCCCTCCCTGTCCTCCAAATTCTCCAGGACTCTTTCAGATGTGGATGTCAATAGGGTGGTGCAGAGGCTCCACCAGTCACTGGTTTTGGCAAAATTGCTTTCGGCTCCATCCCAGTCAGCTCCGGAGCCCATCCTGATAACCCTCTTCGATCATTCCTCCTCCGAGCACATCTCTGTCTTCGGAGGCAGAATGTTCCTCTCCATGTGATGTTTCTAGGTCGGTTCCGATGGCCCCTCCGGCCCGACGTCGGCTCCGACCCTGTCAGCACCGTCCACGGGGTTCGGGACTCAGGATTCTTCAGACGGGCCCAAGGGGAACACCTCGGGACACATTTCGGTTCGTAGTCTCCCGCTTGGTGCCTCGGCTTGAGGAACCCCGACTCCTGTCATGGTCTTGGAGGCTGGCTGGTCCTCGGACTCGGGGGGGGGGGGCGCTGCCTTTGAGGCCATGCGGACTGCACTGGCCAGATCATCAGCTACATCATGCGGGTTGGTCATTCTGTCTCCTACCACTCTGATGCGGGCCTCTGATCACCACCTATCTGTAGACAGCGGTGCCCCAAGGCCTAGGGATACCCCCACGAGTGGTCCTCAAGTTTCTGAGGGCCCTTCAGAGTTCTTGCCTGAGGAGCCCCCTAGAAAGAAAACGTGCAAGAGGAAGCACATAGACTCCCAGGATGAGTCTCTCACCTCAGATACTGACCTCGAGGAATCGGAGGGGTCTCCCAAGTCATCCTCTGATGATGATTCTTTCTCTGACATCCTGAAGATATTGAAACAAAGAGGTGACTGGCTGTCCAAAGCCCCCTCCGAGGAGGAGGCGGTCTTCCTGAAGGCCTTTGGTGCTCAGCCCTCTGCCTCCTGGGTGTCCCCACCCTTCAACGAGCTGCTGGATTTAATTTGTCGGAGGGTGCGGGAGAACCCTGATTCTGTGGAATCCGTTCCCAGGAGATCAATAAATTTCTTTCTGCTCCCCCGGGTACGGAGTTTTTGTCCAAAGGAGTCCTGGTGGTGGCGGCGGCCACTCAGAAGGAAGTAGCAGAGACTTCTTCCTCCGTCCATCCTCGTAACAAGGAGTCTAGGACCATGGACTGGTACGGGAAGTGTACCCTCTCATCAGCAACCTTTACCTTACGGTCGCTGAACTACCTGTCTCATTTTACTCGGCTCCAGAGAGATCTCCTCAGGGAGTTAGGAGATACTCTTGCAGGTAACGTGCCTGAGGCGGTGGCCCAGACGGTTAACGCCCAGGTGTCTACCCTCAATTCCATTGTTTACTCCTCCATGCGGCTCATTTCATATGCAGCCGAGGGAGCGAGTAGGGCAGCAAGCTCAGGAGTCGCCTTTAGATGGCAAGCCTGGCTGCACCTTTGTCATTTCGTGGAGGCCTTCAAGTCTTCTTTCACTGACACCCCCTTTGATGATTCTTCTTTGTTCAGAACCAAAGTGAAAGACACCCTCACCAGGTGCGAGCAAGAGGGAAAGACCCTGTCTGCTGTAGGGGTCCATTTTTCCCTTCCCTCTAGGCCTTACCCCAAGGCCCAGTGGGGTGGGAAGATGTGGTTCAAAAAATCACAGAGGTTTTTTCCTGGTGCACAAGGTGAGTCCCCCTCCAGAGGCAGAGGAGGGGGAGGTTATTCAGGGAGACGCCACCCTAGAGGTAGAGGGGGCCCCCGCAATTCGGGAGACCGCGATTCCTTTCACGGCTCTCCCTACCATCGTTCCTGATGGGATGCCCGACTGTGCATTTCCGGAGCCAGTCGGGGGTCGAATATCATTATACCCGAAAGCCTGGCAAAGCATCACCCAGGACCGATGGGTATAAGGAATAATTTCCAGAGGTTATGTCATCCCCTTTTCGTCAGACCTCCCTCCAGTCAGAAAAATCCTGGATGTTCCACCCAGTCAAAGGGATCACGCAGCTTCAGAGGTTTCAAAGATGCTAGGAAAGGGAGTCATCCAGCATGTCCCCTCAGACCAGATCGGATTAGAGACTCACTCAAGATTCTTTTTGGTGCCGAAAAGAACAGGGGACCTGAGACCCATATTAGATCTCAGCCAGCTGAACAGCTGTATACAAAAGTCCAAGTTCCGTATGGTCACACTATAATTGATTCTCCCATTGTTGGGAGAAGAAGTATGGATGTGCTCCATCGACCTCAAGGATGCTTACTGCCATGTCAAAATGGACAGGGCATCCAGGAGTCACCTACGCTTCCGGCTGGGAGCCAGTCACTTCCAGTTTCAAGCCCTGCCCTTTGGTCTCACCACAGCCCCCAGGGTGTTTGTCAAGGATTCCAAGTGTTTACGTATCTGGACGACTGGCTCCTTACTACCCCTACCAGGCATCTACTAATCCAAACCAGGGATGCTACCATCACTCTCTGTCAACAGTTGGGCATAACACTAAACTGGGAAAAATCTGCCTTGTTGCCCTCACAGCATGTCATTTTTATAGGTGCAGAATTAGACACCATTCAAATGCGAGCCTTTCTACGGCAGGAAAGAATCAGAGTCTTACAGCAACAGGTGCACGCCCTGCTACCCCTGAGGAAAGCGAAAGCAAGATGGGTTCTTCAACTCCTGAGGACTATGGTAGCAACAATTATGTTGGTCCCTCTAGCGAGATTGCACATGAGGCTCCTTCAGTGGCTCCTCTTTGCTCAATGGTCTCTCCAAAAACTTCCACTTTCCCACCCTATTTTTCTCACAGGCAGATGTAAACAGGATCTCAGTTGGTGGCTTTGCACCAACAATCTGGACAGGGGGAAACCCTTCATTCCACCAACCCCGGTTGCCACAGTGACTACAGACGCCTCCCAGATAGGGTGGGGGGTGGGGGTATTATCTCAGCAGGACAGTCCAAGGCACGTGGTAAGATCACGAGATACATCTGCATATCAGTGTCCTAGAGATGAGAGCAGTGTTACTTGCGTTGCAGGCACTTCAGAGCTTTCTACCTCTAGGGACTATTGCAATACACTCGCACAACATGTCAGTGGTGTGGTGTCTGAACAAGCAGGGGGGAACCAGATCCTACCCCCCTGTGCAGAGAGGCCAAGCGAGTGTGGCAGTGGGCAGTATCTTTCCAATGGTTTCTGGTGGCAACCCACATTCTGGGGAAGTCCAACGTGATAGCAGACAGGCTAAGCAGAGCTATTCTGATGCCTTATGAGTGGTCCCTGAATCGTCTAGTTGCAGAACGAATCTTCAGCAGATGGGGTCAGCCTTGCTGCAACCTTTTTGCCAGCCCCCTCAATGCCACATGCAGCAGCTACTTCATGCTGATTCCCCCACAGGGGGAGTCACCCAGGGACGCTCTAGTTCATGATTTACCCTCCGGTCTGCTTTATGCTTTCCCTCCATTTCCCTTGCTATCAAAAGTGATTCAGAAAGCACAATCCTTGGGAAGCAGAATGATTCTGATTGCTCCACACTGGCCTCATCAAGTCTGGTTCCCCTTTCTCCACCCCTACATTGTGGACACACCTTGGATTCTTGACCCACAACCAGATTTACTGACACACATGTCGGGACAGTTCCACCCTTCTCTGTGGACTCTCCGGTTGACAGCCTGGCTACTCCACTTCCGTCATTAGTTAGGCTTCATCACTTTTCACCTGAGGTAGTTCATATTTTATCTTCCTCTCATAAGCCCTCTACTAGGAAGATGTATTCTAGCAAATGGAAGAGGTTTTCTATTTGTGCTCATACCCAAGGAATTGACCCTTACACAGCCCCAATTGCTTCAGTCTTGGAGTTTTTGTCTATGCTTTTCCATCAGGGCTCAGCGTCAAGCTACCATTAAAGTTCAATTGGCAGTGATTTCTAACTTTCATGTTGCTAATGAGCCTAGTCTGATGACTCACAGATTCTGTAAGGCTTTCCTGAAGGGCACTCTATTACTCGGTCCTCCGGTCTCAGAACCTATCATGCCCTGGGATCTAAATTTTGTCCTGCAAGCCCTTACTTCACCACCCTTCTAGCCTGTAGCTACCTGCGACTTAAAATTCTTGACCTGAAAAACTGCCTTTTTAATAGCCATCACATCAGCCAGGCAAGTTTTAGAAATTCAAGCTCTTTCTATCAAGCCTTCATACTTGATCTTTCATAAGGGCAGAGTTTCTCTTAGACCAAACCCTTCCTTTCTTCCTAAAGTGGCGTCCATATCTAATCTTATTCAATCTATTGAGTTGCCAGAATTTTTTCCCCTTTTTTCAAACAAGGCAGAATTTAAATTTCATCAATTGGATGTACACAGACAGTTACGTTTCTACCTGCACCGAACTAAAGATCTCCGAAAATCTGATCAACTGTTTGTCTCCTTTTCATAAAACAAAATTGGGTCCCCTGTCTCCAAAATCACCCTGTCCAGATGGATATCCAGTTGCATCTCTTTCGCTTATTCCGCAGGAGGTAAAGACCTACCGTTTCTGGTCAAGGCTCACTGTACTCTGGCTGTATCTACATCTACAGCCTATCAAGCCAGATTGTCTATGGATGATATTTGTGCGGCAGCTATTTGGGCTTCTCCTCACACATTTGTTACTCATTACAAGTCGGACGTGGTATCTAGGGGCAGGTCTTCCTTTGGTTCCACAGTACTCAGGAGTATCTTCCTTTGAGCCTCCCAGGATGTAGGTGCTAAGCACGCTGTCCCACGGGTAAGAATGTAGGCGAGATTGGACTATATAACATCAAGAAGTTATGTACTCACCATAACGTTCGATGTATATAGTCCATCTCGCCTCACATTCTGACTTACCCTCCTACCTTCCCCCTTCCTGGAGGATCTGGAGGTTAGGTCTGATTTACAGAGTTCCCTTCACTTTTAGCTTATTCTTCTTTACCTGGATGTTATGCATGGGGTATGAATGAGTGTTCGCAGCAGACTAGATCTGGGGATATGGAGCAGTGCAGCATGGGATACCTGCTTAGCCCAGCCAATAGAAGACTTCGAGCTAAAAAAGTTTGGCCGAGTCGGAACCGATATTCGGCTCCAAACCCACGGGTAAGAATGTGAGGCGAGATGGACTATATACATTGAACATTATGGTGAGTACATAACTTCTTGTTCTCTCATACGGAGCAGGATTACTATCCCAACAACACATAATCAGTAGGGTAAAACTAACCTGTCTCACGATGGTCTAAACCCAGATAATTGAATTCCTTTTTTTCTGTCTTATGCTTTCTAATTTACAGATAATTAAGAATGATTTTTAATAAGTCATGCCAAAATATTATTTTCCCTTAAATGAAGCATAGAGCATTTACATCAGTATATGACCTGAAAGATTGCATACAGAATTGCTTACTCAGTAACTAATGCATACTTTATATATGAAGTAGAAAATAGCTGCAATATTAAACATAGCTGAATTTGAAATTGTTTAATTCATATAAACTGCAGTTACCTACTAAAGGGAATACACACACACACACACACACACACACACACACACACACACACACACACACACACACACACACACACACAAACATACTATGAGTGACATCTCATACTTTCTTATTATAAAAAGGAAAATACATTAACAGTTTTAAAATTGCTACTTAAATGGTATACTAAAAGAAATGACAGATAAACATCTTCACCTAAGTGTGGAAGCAACTCGGTGTAATCATTAGCTATAGTAACATTAGAAAAGCTGTTTCATTAAAACTAATAGTAAAACCTAAAAGCTGCTTGTCTTCCTAGTGCATAGATTTAGATAATGTTACTGTTCTTTTTAATAGAATGATTTATGATGTGCTGGATTGGGGGAGGGGGTGATTGCAGTTGCTATGGATGTGTGTTTTGATGTTGTTTAACAGTGGAGAGATTGTGAAGTTTTAAATGTCTTTGAAATAGTTTCTATACATAGATGAAATCTTCAGGTTCAATATGAAAGATATGGAAATTGTTGTGACTGATGGGTTGTCCCTATGTGATGTGCTTCTGCGATAGTTAGATATGAAGCCTCTCTCACCATAGCTTGTTTTATTTTTTTTACTTCATTTAGAACACATGAAGCTTTCTCTTGTAAACAGCTAGTGTTTGGTTGGAATTCCATTCCTTCTAAACAAGAGAACAGAGCTGTCCATGTTTGAGGACTCTGACCAGCAGCTTTAGAAGGTTAATTTGAATAAAAGGCGGGACTTTTTAAATATGCATTATCTCAAGTTTCACTGCAACTATAGTTAGATATATGAACTGGCATTGAAGAAGGGAAACGATTATATTATACCATGACCCCCTCATTAATATTCCAAAACGTGCACGCTGATTGGTCAGCGTGCACGTTGTAAATCGACTTATACGAATGGAAAAAGGTCCGTCGCCGGACTTTTCCATTAGTATAAGTTTTTTTTAAAACACTGTCTCGCTATGTTAAAGGAGTTTAACATAGCGACACAGGTTTAAAAAAAGCAACGGCGATCTCTGTTGCTTTTTTTAAAGCTGTCTCGCTATGTTAAACTCCTTTAACATAGCGACACAGTGTGTAAAAAGCAACGGAGATCTTGTTTTCTCCGTTGCTTTTTTTTTAAACCTGCCTCACTATGTTAAATGGGTTTAACATAGCGAGACAGCTTTAAAATAAGCAATGGAGATCTCCGATGTTCTTCATCTCACATTGCTGCAGTCCTTACACTTGGGTAGTCCGCTGTCCTCGGTCGGCCCGAATATCAAAGTATAAGGCTGACGTCGGTCAAGGCGCATTTGACTGACATCAGGACGTCAGGGTACAAATGCGCATGACCGACGTCATATCCTCAGTCTTTTTTGCCGCATGGTCCGATGCAGAAGCAGCGTTGCAAGTGCCGTTCGGCGTTCTGAAATTTTTCGAATTCGGAGTTTCAGACCGAGTCAAAGTTGGCTAAGTACCCTGTTGGGGAATATTTTAGTTTTTTCTTGCCTCAGTGGTTTACCGGATGTCAGAAAAAGTGAATAACTGTATTTCTTGTGGGAAACAGATACCGCATAGAGATTATCATACTTTGTGTATTCCTTGTTTAGGGCCTGAGCACGACGTTGTTGGGTGTCGCTCTTGTGCTTGATTCAATAAGCGCACTATAAAGAGAAGGTTAGATTGTGCCAGGTTAGTCTTCGGGAAGCGGTGCAATTATAAAATGCCGTCGGATGCTCCGACGCCCGCTTCTTCGAAGAAGCGCAAGGACAAAGCAGCTAAGCCTAGGCTAGAAGAACCGTCCGTCCCGGACGCCGGTTCTTTAGAGGTGTCGGTGGAGCCGGTGGTTCCACCGGAGGTTTCTTTGGAGTCCCAGGGAGAGACTTTGTTATTGCAGGATGTGGCCTCTCAGGAGGCAGGTCAGGCTGAAGGGGCTTCTCAGGTTACTGTACTCCCCTCCCTTCCTAGGGTGGTTAGGCCCTCTCCTTCTGTTTCCAAGGCTTTTCCCAGAGGCAGGCCAGGTTTAGCTTCAGTTGGTGTCACCCCTAGTTCTTCAGGAGCTGTGCCCAAGAAGCATATGCTTAAAATGGCAGAAGATTTGATTACTTTAATTAGAGGTTCTTTGCCCCCTCCTGAAAAGAGACCTAGGGTGGAACCTGAGCTAGGGAGTTTTGAGCAGGCTTCGGATGTTTCAGAGTCTTCGGCTGAAGACTTGCAGGAGTATTCTCCTTATTCTGATTCTGATGTGGATGATTCTACTCCTTCTGCTTCTCCTCCTGAGGATTTTTCTTTTTCAGAGACTCTTCATTCCATGAGGGAGCATTTTAAGTGGGAAGGTCAGGACTTCTCTGATTCCAGGAAAAGGCTTAGGGAATTTTTGTTTTTACCCCAGCATAGGCCTTTGGCTATACCTCCTGTTCTGGATGTGGTGGAAGATGTTTTTGCAGAGGCTTCTCTTAATCCTGATTCTTTGCCTCCTGCTCCTGTTAAACCGGATAGGTATTACAGGGTGCCTGAAGCTCATAAGTATCTTTTAAGAGTCCTAGGGCAGACCCAGAAACTGTTAGTCAGGGGCCTAAAGGTGTTAAGGCTTCTGTTGTCAAAAATCCGGTTCCTCCAGATAAAGAGGCCAGGGCTTTGGATAGATGGGGAAAGAAAGTTTATACTTCTTCCACCCTAGCTATGAGGGCTTTGAATTGCCAGTTTCACATGTTGAAATACCAAAACTATCTCCTTTCACAATTGAAGTCTAAGGTAGATGCTCTGGCGGAAGGTATTGAATGTAAAGAGTTACAAGATTTAGTACATGTTTCTGAACAGGTGGGTAAGCATTCTTTGCAATGTGGTTTTGATGCTGTACAGGCCTCGTCTAGGGTGGCTGCCACTGGGTCAGTTCTTCGCAGGCACGCCTGGCTGAGGGATCAGAATTTATCTGACCATGTTAAGACAAGGATTTTAGATGCTCCTTTACAATCTGATGTGTTGTTTGGTTCTCCTGTTGAGGCAGTCTTAAAGAAAATGGAAGACAAGGCTAAGTCTATGCAGACTGTTAAAGATTTTTGCAGGTTCAGCCTCCAAGTTTAGTAGAAATTGGCCTACCAAGGGGTGGACGTATCCTTCTTATGATTCCCAGTCTAGGGTAGGTCTAGACGTGGTAGGGCAGAGCTCAGGGCTCTTTCAGGCCTAGAACAGGGAGTTCACCTGCACAGTCTTCGGTGAGGGCAGGGGTCAGTCCTTTCGTAAACAGACCCAATGACCTACCTTTTCAGCTGCCAGAGCCTTCTCGTCTGGCAGCACCTTTGGGAGGAAGGTTGGCACTTTTCAAGGAAAATTGGAGTTTAATTACCCAAGACAGATGGGTATTGGATATCATACACCACGGTTACAGGTTTTATTTCCATACCTTGCCTCCTTTCAAAGGCATGCCAGACGTTCCTCCTCAGCAAAGAATAGAGGCTCACAAACAAATTTCTCTGTTACTTCAAATAGGGGCCATACAGCCGGTCCCTATGCCAGAAGTGGGCCTAGGATTTTATTCTCGCCTGTTCCTAGTACCAAAGAAAGGGAACACGTGGAGACCAATTTTGGATTTATCTACCCTCAACACTTATCTGGACATTCCCAAGTTCAAAATGTTGACGTTACAACAGCTTTTACCTCTGCTGGGCAAAGATCATTGGATGGTAACTTTGGATCTCAAAGAGGCTTACCTTCATGTTCCTATCAGACTGAGTTGCAGGAAGTATCTGCGCTGGCTGGGACTTCTCATTATCAGTTCTCTGCATTGCCCTTTGGCTTATCTACTGCCCAGAGTGTTCACGAAAGTTCTGGCTCCAGTGATAGCTTTCCTCAGGCTAAAAGGAATACAGATCTATCCTTATTTGGACGATTGCCTGATTCTGGCTCAAGGAAGGGACGAGCTTCTTCATCATTTGGAATATGTGATAGCAGTGCTAAGATGCCTGGGGTATTCTGTGAACGAAATAAAGTCCAGTCTAGTACCCTCTCAGGACATGTGCTTTCTGGGTGTAAGACTGAATACAGCATCCCAGATGGCCTTTTTGACCCCGGACAAACAAAAGAATCTTTCCCTTTACTTTCATCAATTGTCTCATCAGTCCGTGCTGACTGCAAGGACAGTCCTTCAAGCCTTGGGGTTCATGGCATCTTGTATTCTGGTGCTTCCCAATGCCAAACTGCATATGAGGAAGTTACAATGGTATCTCAAAAATGTATGGACACAGCACTGCCAGGATCTGGACACTGTCATTCAAATAATACCTTGCATTCAAAAGGAATTGTTGTGGTGGGCTCAGGAATGTCACCTAAACAAGGGACTCTCTGTGACCCGCCAGAGGCGCAGTCAGATTCTAACGACAGATGCCTCAGACAAAGCTTGGGGAGCTCATCTGAATGGAAAGTGGATACAAGACAAGTGGCCTGCCAGACTACAACATCTACATATCAACTTGAAGGAGATGTTAGCAGTCCAGTTTGCATTAATAGCTTTCAAGGATTTACTTCTTCCAGGGCAGGTGTTGATTCTAACAGACAACACAACTGTCATGTGGTACATCAACAAGCAAGGGGGAACACATTCGTATCCTCTATGCAGGCAAGCAATGATTTTGTGGGAGACTGCTCTCAGTTTACAGCTAAATCTTCAGGCAAGGTTTCTGCCGGGAGCACAGAACTCCTTAGCAGATGTGTTGAGCAGACGAATTCTGGATCCCCACGAGTGGAAATTGGATCCTCATTTATTTCAGAAATTGACAGTGTCATGGGGAACTCCAGACATAGATCTGTTCGCTTCTCCACTAAACCACCAGCTGCCAAAGTTTTGCACGAGAAGGTTTCATCCCACAGCTTGGAAAGTGGATGCTCTTTCTTTCAATTGGAGCAATCTTCATGTGTATGCCTTTCCACCTCTGCCTCTCCTCCCAAAGGTACTACTAAAGGCCAGACAGGACAAGCCAAGGATGATTTTGATAGCTCCAGATTGGCCTCGACAGCATTGGTACCCATTACTGAGAAGCCTGGTACGGGAGCCTTCATGGCCTTTGCCTTCGATTCCACACCTGTTGTCTCAGGAGGACAGTCATTTGCTCAATGTCAAGCTTCACTCTCTTCACCTAACAGCCTGGCATATTCTGTTTTGAACCATAGTGGGTCTCAACTTCCACAGCAAGTTTTGAATGTTATTTTGGAAGCTAGAAGGCCTAGTACAAGGAAAGTGTACGCAGATAAATGGAAGAGATTTTTATTTTGGAGTGCAGCAAAGGATTTTGATGTTTCTGAGCCTAATTTAAGTGCGGCTCTTCAATATCTTACTGAGTTACTGGACAAAGGGTTGTCCTTCTCTTCTATTAAGGTTCATGCTGCAGCAATTTCGCTCACTATGATTGTGACCCACCATTGTTTTCTCATCCTTTGTTCAAGCAATTTCTTAGAGGGCAAAGAATATAAGACCCCCAATGAGCACCTACTCCTGCTTGGGATCTCAATTTTGTGTTGGAGAAACTCACTCTACAACCTTTTGAGCCTGCAGCTACTACCGAGTTGAAATATTTATCATGGAAGACTGCTTTTTGTTGGCCATTACCTCTGCAAGAAGGGTTTCTGAGTTGCAGGCCCTTATGGCGGTTGAGCCTTTCTTAATTTTCCATAAGGATAGGGTATCTTTACGTACTAATCCTTCCTTTATGCCTAAAGTGGTTTCTAGTGTGGCTTTAAACCAAACTATTCATTTGCCTACTTTTTATGCAAATCCCCAAAATAAAGGGGAAAAGATTTTGCACACTTTAGATGTACACAGGCAGTTGCGATATTATTTGGACAGAACTAAAGGGTTCAGGCAGTCTCAGCAGTTATTTGTTTCTTTTGCTTTGAGTTCTCAGGGCAAGCCTGTGTCAAAACAAACTATTTCTAAGTGGATCGGGTTTTGCATTGCTTTCTGTTATTCCCATCATGGCAAGGAGATTCCAGCTGGGATTAGGCCTCATTCCACTAGGGCTACTGCCACTTCGACAGCTTTGTGGGGGGTGGCAACTAAGGATATTTTGGAGGCAGCTACTTGGAGTTCAGTGCATACTTTCTCTAGGCATTATCACCTACCACTTTATTCTAAATCTAGGGCTGGTTTTGCCACTGCTATTTTGCAGGGCATTTTGGCAGCTCCTGCTTCCTTATAGTTTGGCCATCCTCCCTTACCTCTGCTTTGGGATTCTACCCAAGTGTAAGGACTGCAGCAATGTGAGATGAAGAACATAGTACAGTTTTGTACCTACCATAAATGTAGATGTTTCAAGATCCACATTGCTGCAGTCCAATTTACCCTCCCTCCTTCCCCTCTGTGGTTAGAGGCGGTTGTGTGGGTTGGGTTGTCAATATGGTGTATATTGTATATATTGTACATATTTTTAGTGCAGGGTGGTTGGTTGGTTGTTTGCTGTCTTTTGGTTTTTGACCTTTCTTTTTAGGGTCTTCTGACATCTGGGGCAAGAAAAGACTGAGGATATGACGTCGGTCATGCGCATTTGTACCCTGACGTCCTGATGTCAGTCAAATGCGCCTTGACCGACGTCAGCCTTATACTTTGATATTCGGGCCGACCGAGGACAGTGGACTACCCAAGTGTAAGGACTGCAGCAATGTGGATCTTCGAACATCTACATTTATGGTAGGTACAAAACTGTACTTTGCTTATTTTAAAGCTGTCTCGCTATGTTAAACCCATTTAACATAGCGAAACAGTAAAAAGCAACGGAGATCTTGCTTTCTCCGTTGCTTTTGCCCACAGCTCTGATGTACTGTGTAGGCATGTGCAGTACATCAGAACTTCCGCGGAATACCAGACAGCTGTGGAAGGGCAGTAAGGAGGCATTATACAATGCCATTATTTAAGAAAAGTAATTATTTTTTTTCTTAAATAATGTAATCGTATAATAGCAATAACCCACTTCTGGGTGTGGGTAATGCTGGATTTACCCACGGTTGGCTTTGTTTCGCCCTCGGGACCAAACCACACCAACCGTGGGTAAATCCAGCATTACCCACACCCAGACATGGGTTGTTGCTATATTATACCATGACCCCCCCAGTAATATTCCAAAACGTAAATTTGTAAATCGACTTATACTAATGGAAAAAGGTCCGGTCGCCCGGACTTTTTCCATTAGTATAAGTCTCTTTTAAAACACTGTCTCGCTATGTTAAAAGAGTTTAACATAGCGACACAGGTTTAAAAAAAGCAACGGAGATCTCCGTTGCTTTTTTAAAGCTGTCTCGCTATGTTAAACTCCTTTAACATAGCGACACAGTGTGTAAAAAGCAACGGAGATCTTGCTTTCTCCGTTGCTTTTTTTAAACCTGTCTCGCTATGTTAAACCCATTTAACATAGCGAGACAGGTTTAAAATAACGGAGAAAGCAAGATCTCCGTTGCTTTTACTGTTTGCTATGTTAAATGGGTTTAACATAGCGAGACAGCTTTAAAATAAGCAACGGACATCTCCATCGCTTATTTTAAAGCTGTCTCGCTATGTTAAACCCATTTAACATAGCAAAACAGTAAAAAGCAACAGAGATCTTGCTTTCTCCGTTGCTTTTGGCCACAGCTCTGATGTACTGCATAGGCATGAGCAGTACATCAGAACTGCCATGATACCAGACAGCCGGAAGGGCAGCAAAGAGGTATTATACAATGCCATTATTTAAGAAAAGTAATTATTTCTTTTCTTAAATAATGTCATAATATAGCAATAACCCACTTCTGGTGTAATGCGGATTTACCCACGGTTGTCTTTGTTTGGTCCCTCGGGACCAAATCACTCCAACTGTGTGTAAATCCCGCATTACCCACACCCAGGCGTGGGTTATTGCTATAATGTTACATGTACTGTGAAATACCTTTGACTACACTTATAAGTAAATATGAATTTGAAAGCAAGCATTTGAAGTTTGATAGTAGTTGTCAACAGATGGTAAAATGAATATATATATATATATATATATATATATATATATATATATATATATATACACACATATATATATATATATATATATATATATATATATATACATATATATATATATATATATATATATATATATATATATATATAAATATTTATATATAAATATATGATGTTTAGAGCTTCATTATTAGAGGCTTGACATACATGATATGAATATGTTGTCAGTACACTTGAAAGTCTCATACATAAATCAAAATCAGAAATAAACTGTATACTTGACAGAAACAACATAGAAGACTTTCATTTACAGTAATAAACCACTGAATACAAACAAATAATGAAATATTGTTTAAAAATTGTCAAACAACTATTCATTTACTGTAATATAATCTTGCAAAGATGGAATAGAAGGGTCTGAAAGTACATCGGTCTTATGGTGGGACACGCCACAAAACATTTTAAATTGTTGTGTAGCAAGCAGTCTTTCATATTTTATACTATTAGTTGATGAATTTCAAAACTATGCATAGATAAGGAACTTTAACACCTTAATGAACACATAAATCTGGAGAATATATATGTTAATAACAAGTTAAGATGTGAAATAATTGTTCTACTATTATATATTACCAATGCTTTAAAGGCATCATATTTGATTGTAGTAAAGTAGACTTTTTTTTTTTGTCAGGGTATTGGATGGATGTGTTTGCTTGGATGGTTAGACTATTCAAGCAAGGAGCGTTAGACTCCATGGGGGTAAGAGGGATTTTAAAAGCAAATGTTTAGTTATAATTATATTTTTTAGCTTTTTTCGAGTGTCCACAATAGTAACTATTTTATGCCTACTCAAACCTTCAAATGTTAATGTTCACATGGTAATTACTGGGCAGTTCTTTACTAACAGAGTGTCATTATGCATGAAAAGTGCATGTATACTTTTGATCAGTAGGATAAGTGACATTTATTTACTGTATTTCCATAAATGTCAAAGGATTAAATAATAGATGCAAGAGAGGTAGCTGAAACAGATATCTGAAGTTTAATTCTCAAGTTAGTTTTTTTTACAGGAAGCGCACTTATTAACAGAAGACATAGGCTAAATACTAAAAACTACACTATATTATCAAGTTCACAGCATAATCAAAAAGGGGGGGGTTGCTATATTATGGAGAAATTCACTGCCTATGCCTATGGTTATAGAAACATATCAAGATGATAAAGGCATGCTTTGTACTGTAACTATAAAGTATAATAAGAGGATATTAACTCTTATTAACTTGTATTGAATTCCTGGCATAAGTATTAAAACAGTTAACCATCATCTAGAACAAGTAATTCAGAACATGAAAGGCAATATCATTCTAGCAGAAACATTAATTGTATACTGTCACTAAGTAATACTAACACAGTAGGTAAAAGAAGAATACACACACATCTGCAAAGGCATTGTTAACGTTTACCGAATTGTTTCATCTTAGAGACAAAAATGAATTTTCAGAATCAAATTCATTATTTTTTTTTACCCATTATTCCCATAGACACAGGATGCAATCCAGAATTAACAGAAATTATGTCTCTAATGATCTGACTGATACACTAGGCAAAGTCAAAACAGTAACCTGTCTGCTTTCAGATCACAATGGAATTATCTTTGTGCTGTTTTCTAAATCTAATAATAATGTTAAAATCAGAAGATTATCAGCATCTATAATTTGTTTAAAAGAATTTAAGGACTTTTTTTATTAAAGAAATCCTTTCCTTTATAGAAATTAATAATATAAAAGATACTTCAGAAATTTATTTATGGGATGCAGTGAAACATATCTTTTTGGTAGAGTTACTAATTGGTTGTCAAATAAAAAATGGGATAAAGAATTACATAAAATACAAGAAAAACTTTATAAGTAAAAATTAGAAAATCTTACACATAAAAATAATAATATAGAAGAGATTAATAAGCTAAACAACAAATACTTGGAAATCTTAAACCATAAAACTAAAATCAACCTTGAGAAGTTTAAGATGATTAACTTCTCTATTAACCTAAAATCTGTGTGCAATTTAACCACAAAAAAAAAAAAAATTACTCAGTAAGTCCAATCACATAAAAAAGTCTAGTCAAATAGGAAGAAAACAAAATTAGCAGAAATGGAAGATAGTCTAAAGGAATTCATAGATTAGTATAATAAAATCAATCAACATAATATATTAATGGAGAAAAACAGTTAAAATAGTTATCAAAAATATAAAAACTAATATCTGATGACCAAATGAAATTAATTGACAAATCAGTCTCAATGTCTGAACTGCAAAGTCAAATTTCTAAACTGAAACCTAATAAAGCACCAGGTAATGAGGGGTTATAGCTCAACTTTATAAGCTGTTAGCCAAAGAAGCCCTAGATGTACTACACAATGTTTTCTCAGTAGTCAAGGACCCAGCTAAAGTTCTTCCTTCCTTGAAACATACCCTTATGTCTCCAATTTTAAAAACTGATAAAGATCCTACCGAATGCTCTTCATACAGGCTGATTTCACTTCTAGATGTAGATTATAAACTATTCTTGGCAATTCAAGCTAATATATTAAAATATATTCTACCCTCCATGATTGAAGAAGATCAAACTGGCTTTATCTTAAACAGAAATACTTATGATAATATTAAAAAAAAAAATCACAGTAATTGACAATGCAAATAAAACAAAAGAGAACTTATCATTAATGGGTCTTGATATTAATAGTGCTTTTGACTCTATGAACTGGAAATACCTCTGTCTGGTTTTAGAAGATATAATTTCTTAAGTAACTTCACACATCTTTTTTAATCTTTATAATGATTGTTTTGCAAATGTTAAAATATGTACTTTTATTTCTGATTCTGTACAAAATTTGAAAGGATCCAAACAAGGATGACCGTTTTCACCTCTGCTTTTACCCTAATTATGGAATCATTTGCTAATTTTCTCAGATGAAATATAGATATAAAAGGTATTAACATAAATGAGAATTTAAACTCTGAAATTCAGCTCTTTGCTGATGACATCCTACTAACATTAAATGACAATGATAATACTCTAGCTGCAATTTTCTTAACAATGGATATATTTAAAAGAAAATCTGGTTTAACATTTAACAATGAGAAAACAAAAATCCTACTCACAAATACAAATAAGAATAGAATCAAAACTAAATCCATTAAATATAATGTCAAAGAAAATAAAATATAACAGATAACATTAAATGTTAAGTTGTCTATCTCGCCTTCATTCTTGCTGGTTGGGTTCGGAGCTGATCCTCGGCTCCGACTCGGCCATCTACTAAAGCTCGAGAGCTATTTACTGGCCTGAGGCCTCCCCATATCCCACAATGTTTGGCGCTAGATACCCAGATCTCATTTGTCGCTTCAGCTACGAGGTTGTGATTTTACTGGCTCAGGTCGTATTATTCCTTTTTTGTTTTATTAGCTAAAATTTAACCTTGTATTTTTAGTATATTTAGATAGTCTTCCCTTTTAGTGTAGTTAGACTGTGTATCCCCTAGTTTATACTATCTAGGAAACTCATTTTTTGTTAGAGAGCCCCCCCCCCCCCTTTGTTTCTTCTCTTTAGTGGCTAACCCCACCCCTTTGGTACTTAATAGGAGTAGTGTTTAGCCTTATAGTATTTGTATGTTTTTATTAAGGATAGTTGTTGTTGTTATTAAGTGTGGTGATAGTTTTTTGTAGTTATTATTGTTAGCTTAACTAGTGTGGGTGTGTGAGTGTTTCTGTGTGCCTAGTTTAAGCACTAGTTTAATTTTTCTCTCTTTAGTATCCCCTTACCAGTATGTCCAAAGAAACTAAAGTTTCAGGCTTCAAGAAGTGTGACTCGTGCTGTCAGAAGATGTCTCTGACAGACGGTCACACTTCTTGTGTGCATTGCTTGGGTTCCGTACACCTGCAGGACTCCTGCTCGGTCTGTCATGCCTTCAGCCTGAGAGTCCTGCAGGAGCATAGGAACAAGCTTATTTTGAGAGGCTTACTTAAGCCAGAGGGATCCCCGGCGAAGCCTCAGTCGGGGAAATCCTCAAAGCCTGCCAAACCGTCGGCTCCCAGTTTGGAGGCGTCGCCGGGTGGAGCATCTTCCTCCTCTTCGGTTCTGGCTGGAGCTGACATCTCTAGACCTCAATTGGCTCTGACTTTAGTGTCGGACCCATCTTTGGGCCGAAAATGTTCTAGGTCCCCTTCCCTAGAATTGGTTTGTTCAGCTCCGAGGTCACCATTGCTTCAGTCTGAACAAAGCCATAGATCCCACTCCTCTCGGTCCTCCAGGCTATCTGATCATGACTTGGAGAGGGTGGTCAGTAGACTGTTAACCAGCCCTTCTCAACAGACTGTCGCTGTCCCGGTGTCTTCAGTAATTCCTCCTCTGACTCCCCCTTTGCGTTTGGAGCCGGAGCTGGTTGGGGCTCGAATCTTGGAAACATTGGAGCCGATACCACACCTTTCGGCTCCTTTGTCAGCTCCGATCTCTTCATTGGTTCCTTCCTTGGAGGGATCTAGGTGCTGGGACTCCCTCGTCGGCTCTGAGGGGGCGAGTGGCATCGGACCCTTGTCCGACCCCATTCTCCCTCTTGGGGCTTCAGCGCAGGTGAGCTTGGCCCTGACATCGGCCTCGGAGCCGTCCCTCTCGGTGCCGGGAGGGGTTCACGTCTCCTCGAAGCGGGGACCTTCTGCTCTGCCTGATAAGGGCGCCTTCGAGGTCATGAGAAGCGTGCTGACTCCTGAGTCGGCTCCTCGATCGGCCCCTTTGGCTCCTCCCCCCATGGTGCCTGCATTGGTCTCTGCCCACCCTCCTGACCCCAAGCGTGGAGAACAGACACTCCAGGTCGCCCCATTGGGCGTATCTTCCTCTTCCGAGGCCTCCCCTGATCTTTCAGAGGAGCCCCCTCGGAAGAGAAAATGTAAGAGGAAACATGTCGACTCCCCCGAGTCAGTCACATCTGATACCGACTTGGAGGATTCGGAAGGGTCCCCAAGATCCCCCTCTGAGGATGTCTCCTTTTCAGACATCCTAGAGATCCTTAAGCAGAGGGGGAGCTGGACTGCCCTTATCCCTTCCGAGGATGAGTCTGTGTACCTGGACGCATTTGGTTCTCACCCTTCCACCTCCTGGGTGTCTCCACCCTTTGACCCGCTCATGGAAGTAGTGGCTCGAAGGGCGTGGTCAGCCCCGGACACAGTGGAACCAACTCCCCGTAGGCCCACTAAGTTCATTACAGCCCCACCCAACAAACAATTTTTGACAAAAGGTGTCCCCGTTGATGCCATGGTGGTGGCAGCAGCCACGAAGAAGGAGTTGGCTGACCCTTCGGTGCCTGTCCATCCACATAATAAAGAGTCTAGGACAATGGACAGGTATGGGAAGCGGATGTTTTCCTCAGCAACTATTTCCATGCGGTCGCTGAATTATCTGTGCCACTTCACCCGCCTTCAAAGGGATCTTCTCAAAGAACTGGGTGATATCCTTCAGGATCCATCAGCTGCGGGGGCTCAAGATAAGATTAACTCCCAGCTGGCGACCCTTAACTCAGTGGTCAACTCCTCCATGCGGCTCATTTCTTATGCAGCTGATGGGGCGAGTAGGGCTGCAGGTACAGGCATGGCTTTGAGAAGACATGCCTGGATGCGGCTATGTAACTTTGCTGACCCCTTTAAGGCGTCCTTCACCAATACCCCCTTCGATGGTTCGGCTCTGTTTGGACCACAGGTGAAGGATACCCTTACCAGGTGTGAGCAGGAAGGCAAGACTGTCTCTGCCATGGGAGTCCATTTTTCTACTCCCTTTAGACCATACCCTAAAGGTCAGAAGAGTGGGAAAATGTGGTTTCGGAAACCCCATGGAGTCATGTCTGACACACGTGGCAAGTTTCTCTCCAGGGGCAGGGGAGGGAACAATAATAGATGCCACCCGAGGGGCAGAGGGGGTCCGCAAAATCAGGGTAGCAGAGAATCTTTCTCTGACAAACCCTTTCAGCACCCCTGAGGGGCTGCCCGACTGTCCACCTTTGGAGGCAGTCGGGGGAAGATTCTCACTGTACCCAGAAGCCTGGCAACTCCTCACACAAGACAAATGTGTACGGTCCATCATATCCGAGGGTTACAAAATCCCCTTTGTCCACACCCCTGTACAAACAACCAAGTCCCTTCCAGATGTTCCTCCTGGTCTAAGGGAACAAGCAGTGCCAGAAATTTCAAAACTGCTAGAAAAAAGGGCCATCCAGCCAGTCCCAGCAGACCAGCAAGGATCCGGAATTTACTCCAAGTTCTTTTTGGTACCAAAAAAGACAGGGGACTGGAGACCCATTTTGGATCTCAGCAGGTTAAACAAATCTGTTCAAAGAACGAAGTTCCGGATGGTCACGCTTCAGTCCATTCTACCCTTTTTGGGTCAGGACAATTGGATGTGTTCCATAGACCTTCAGGATGCGTACTACCATATCAAAATGGACAGGCGCTCCAAAAGGTTTCTCCGCTTCTGGCTGGGAGCCAGTCACTATCAATTCAGAACCCTGCCTTTTGGTCTCACCACAGCCCCCAGGGGTTCACCAAATGCATGGCAGTGGTTATGGCTCACCTGAGATGGCGAGGATTCCAGGTGTTTCCATATCCAGACAACTGGCTCCTTACTGATTCCACCAGGCATCAGCTACTGCGAGCCAGGGATTATACCATCCAAACTTGCTCCGAGCTAGGTACCTCAATAAATTTCAAAAAATCTGCATTGTCGCCTTGTCAGTCTATAACCTTTATAGGCGCAAGATTAAATACAAAAGATCTGTCCGCAAAACTTCCTCTAGACAGAGTGTCAGACATTTGCCGGCATGTACAGGTCTTACTACAGTGCAAGAGGATTCAGGCCAGATTTGTACTAAAACCGTTGGGTCTCATGGCAGCAGCAATCGTACTAGTTCCCCTGGCTCGTTTTCACATGCGGATTCTTCAGTGGATGCTTTTTACCCAATGGTCCTTTCAGCAACTGCCGATGTCTCACAAGATAATAATCACTCAATCATGCAACGACCACCTGGCTTGGATGGTCTCCCCTCTAGTACTCCAGGGCAGACCGTTTGTTCTTCCTCCTCCTGTTGCCACAGTGACCATTGATGCCTCCCTGATCGGGTGGGGGGGGGCATTTTCAGGGCAGGACTGTCCAGGGCACTTGGCAACCTCTAGAGTACCACCTGCACATAAATGTCTTGGAGATGAGAGCGGTGCTTTTAGCGTTGCAAGCTCTTCAGGACTCTCTACCCACCGGGACTATTGCAATTCAAACAGACAATATGTCTGTAGTGTGGTACATCAACAAGCAGGGCGGAACCAAGTCATATCCCTTATGTCGAGAAGCACTCAGACTCTGGCAGTGGGAAATCTCCTCTCAACGGTTTCTGATAGCAACGCACATCCCCGGGAAGTCCAGTGTCATAGCGGACAGGCTAAGCAGAGCTATTCTCATGCCTTACGAGTGGTCTCTCAATCAGTCAGTAGCGGACAAAATTTTCCGCAGATGGGGTCAACCTTGCTGCGACCTTTTTGCAACTCCTCTCAACAGCAAGTGCGACGATTTCTTCACTCTCTTCCCTCTTCCTGGCCACTCCCCCAGAGACGCTGTAGTTCACGATTGGCCCCGGGGTCTTCTGTATGCATTCCCACCTTTTCCCCTAATTCCCAAGCTAATTCAGAAGGCGACCGCATTGGGATCCAGGATGATCCTCATTGCCCCTTACTAGCCTTGACAAATTTGGTTCCCATTCTGCATCATCACCTGCTGGAGCAGCCTTGGAATCTGGACCCAGTGCCAAACCTCTTGGTCCATCAGTCGGGTGGGCTGCACCAATCCCTTCAGTCTCTCAACCTCACGGCTTGGTTGCTCCACTTCCAACCTTAGCCAGGCTTCCACATATTTCTCAGCCGGTGCATGAAATCATCCTTTCTTCACATAAATCTACCACCAGGAAGACTTATGCTAGTAAGTGGAAACATTTCTCTTTCTGGGCAGAGGCTAGGAATATAGATCCCTTTACAGCCCCTGTCAATCACATTCTAGATTTTTTAGCAGAACTTTTTCAAGCTGGCTCCTCGTCTGCCACCATTAGGGTCCAATTAGCTGCTATTGCCAGCATCATGTCCCACAAACTTTGCAAGGCCTTTCTTAAAGGGACTGTTTTGCTTAGGCCCCCGGTCAGAGATCCCCCATCTCCGTGGGATTTAAACTTGATATTAGCTTCCTTGATTCTTCCTCCTTTTGAACCTGTGGCTTCCTGTTCCTTAAAATTACTCTCCTGGAAGACTCTCCTTTTAGTGGCCATCACCTCAGCTAGGAGAGTTTCGGAACTTCAAGCCCTCTGTATTGGTCATCCTTACCTTGTGTTTCATAAGGATAGAGTTTCACTCAGGACTAATCCTTCATTTCTGCCCAAGATACCTTCCGAAACAAACCTGAATCTGGCTATTGATCTACCTGTCTTTTTTCCTAACTATTCGAACAAAGCTGAACAAAAGTTACACCAATTGGACGTTCATGGGCAGTTAAGTTTATATTTGGATAGGACTAAGCAAACAAGAAAATCAGACCAACTCTTCCTGTCCTATGGTGAGGGCAAACAGGGACTACCAATTTCTAAAGTAACTTTATCCAGGTGGTTGTCCTCTATTATTACTTTGATTTATCAACTGAGACATAAAGAACTCCCTACTAAACCTAATGGTCATTCCACCAGAGCGTTAGCTACTTCGGTAGCTTTTCAAGCAAGACTACCAATGGAATCTATTTGTGCTGCAGCCACATGGGCCACTCCTCATACTTTCATTTCACATTACAAGTTGGATGTGGCCTCTAGGAGTAGAGGTGATTTTGGTTCCAGTGTGCTCAAGAGTCTGTTCCGATGAGCCACTCAGGAACTAAGGTGCTAGGGATGCTGTCCCAACCAGCAAGAATGAAGGCGAGATAGACAACTTAACATTAAGAAGTTATATACCTACCATAATGTTCCATGTTGGTTGTCTTCTTCTCGCCTTCTTTCTTGCATCCCACCCTCCATCCCCCTAGCCTGGACAGACCAAGAATAGTCCCTTTTTGAGGCCTTCTTCCTCTGGCTAATTCTTATCTGGGTTATGTCCTTCCTCTGTTTTACTACTGTAGGTAAACCTTGTAGTTTGGACAGGTGTCCTTGAAATTTTTCTGTGGTGTTAGCTCTGCCAAACGAGATCTGGGTATCTAGCGCCAAGCATTGTGGGATATGGGGAGGCCTCGAGCCAGTAAATAGTTCTCGAGCTTTAGTAGATGGCCGAGTCGGAGCCGAGGATTTTCTCCGAACCCAACCAGCAATAAAGAAGGCAAGAAGAAGACAACCAACATGGAACGTTATGGTAGGTACATAACTTCTTAATATGTAATAAACCATAATTATTCTAACAGTATACACAATATAAAGACGTTAATAGATAAATGGAGTAACATTTTCTTCATGATAGAAGACTCTAATAGATAAATGGAGTAACATTTTCTTCATGATAGAAGAGAGGTTATCTATAATCAAAATGATTATCTTACCAAAAATATTATGTATTATACATCACTATCATTACCCCCCCCCCCCCCACAAAAAGTTGTATTAAAGAATTTAACACTTTAATTTTGCAATTTCTCTGGTATCCCAATAATCCAGGAATTGCTTTAAACCATCATATAAGAGACTGGGCAGCAGGAGGGATAGGGCTACCAGATATAGATTTATATTCATTATCATCAATTATAAAAACAATATATCGTTGGATTAATAACCCACAGCTAGGTAGAAAGAGTTTTTAGGAATTTATTTTTATAAACCTCAAAAATAATAGATATTCCAATAATTATCTCATAGTAAATAGTCTACATTGGTTATTAAAGGATTATCTTATAGGAACAAAGTCAACAAACAAGTGACTCATTTCATTTCTACTGTATTAAACACTTTTAAAAATTTATATGTATAAACCTGGCATATAAAGCATGGATCTTTTTTATATTTCCTATGGCATATACCCAAAATAACATCTCCACCTCAAAGTTAGAAACAATGATCACATTTAAAGAGAAAAATCCGCTATCTGGTTTCAATTAATGAAAGATGAAAAGCTACATTCTGCTGATTATATTAAGAACAAATATAATTTAGATAAAGACATGTAGCTAGATGTACAATCCTGCAGACATTTAGAAGGGGAAATTAAGTTAATGCAGCCAAGGATGAGAGATCATATCCCAGAATTAATTGAATATTTAATATTCTTAATGCAACAAAACACATTGGGACATGGTCTCTTATCTAAATTATATAGAGTTTTGAGGAGCGAAACAAAAAGTTGCAATGATAATTACTGGAATTATTTTACCCAAATTAATAATAGACCTCCTAGTGAAGAAGATACAAGATTAATTTTAATGTCTTCTAAACATGCTTTTTCATATCTTAAATGGACTTTCTCTACTTGGAAACTTGTGCATAGATCTTTCTTCACACCATATGAAATTGAATTAATGTTCAAGCAGAAAGAAGTGTGCCGGAGATGTAAACAAGAACTTAAAGCAGATTGGCAGCAAATGTGTTTGATTGTACCATCTTAACGCTTAATTGAAATAACATCAGTCTCTTTTTACAGGCTTTTTTGGAGATAAATTTGTTTTATTTAATCACTAATCCTTTTTAACATTCCTATATGTGTTAAAAATGAAATATCACATTTTGTGGTCTATACTATATCTATATAGAGAGAAAGGTTATAACTCAGAATGCATCTACACCCTCCTTCAAAGAATTTACAAATATTGCAGCTGAAGTCTGTCATCTGGAAATCATTATAATTAAGTCAAGAACAACCAGAATTATCTCTTGCTACAGTACACGGACAAAACTTACAAATCTGATTGACAAGCAAAAATAACTGCATTTTAGATTTAATGTAATGTATAATAATTTGAATGACTTGATGGTTAATGGACACTCCTGTAAATAGTTGCTTTTTCTTTTGTGTGTGATGTTTAGTTGAACATTTTTAGTTTATTATGTTCACAAATCTCTGACTTTAAATACTGTTGTGATTATTTTACAAAATGAAAATCCAATAAAAACTTAAAATAATTAGTTTTAATGTAAATTAGATGCAAAGAAGACAGTCAGTTTTAAAAGTATGTTCAAAACTTTTTGTTTTTGAAATCTCTAACTTAGTGTTTGTTTTAATCTTTCAGTTTACTAGCTATAAAGCTGAAGCTCTTGTACTGAAGATGCGTAACCTAATTAACCATTTAGCATTTGGAACCGAGAGAAAGTGAGTACAACCAAAGTATGTTTTGGCAGAATTCTTCTATGTATAATAGTCTGTCTGTGATCTGTATTAACCAAAGTCCTTATACCTTCTAATAATTTCCAGAGTCCCTTTTCCATTCCTAGTTTGCTACAAAATGTAACATGTTCAAAGAGAAATCTTCTACTGGAAGGCTCCACTGTTTGTTTTTAAATATAGGTTTTTGTTTGGGATTACTTAACTCTTTACTACAATAAAGTTGACAGTCTTTAATTTTATTTTTTGCTGCTATATTTACTTTTAGTCTTAGAATCCTTGTGATTAAAAGCAGAGCGACTGGTATTCAAGAAAGTTCTAAGTAAGAGTAAGGGGTTGGGTGTTGGTATAATGGCTGTGCTGTTCATAAGGTACAGGGTTTGATTTTTCACCTTTGAAAGGGAAATTGGCTATGTTTAAAATGGCCTGGAAGGACATAGCATAGTACTTACCTATGAACCTGTAAGCATTTAAAAACAGACTGACTGCCTGAGCTTATAGGAACACCCTTTGTTTTGAAGTAATGGTTCTAGTGTTTGATTTCAGATATTGTTGAGTTTGTTGTTTTCTTTCAACTTTGCACAATCACAGAGGATCATACTCATCTTTTGCAGCAAAAAAGTTTATATTTAATTACAGATTAAACATCTAACATACAGCACATTTCTAATTCACAATGCTGTGTTTCTCTGCACTGTTGGCTTCAGAACACTTGAGCATCTAGTAATGGAAAACACAGGCTTAAAATAAACAGAATTAATTGCATGTATTCTGTATCTAGTAAGAGGAAACTTCTGGCTGGTGACACTCACATTCCTTATGAGATCTACAGCTTCACTTTTGCAGCAGAAGAAACTAAGTCTAAGGACATTCTTGAAGCACTATATCAGATTATTTTAAGCTCTTTCATTTAATAAGTTAATATAATGCATTGGATAGGGAACAATGACGAACCTAGTTGTACAGGCTAGGTTTGGAAAAGCAGCATGTCTAGCTTTTTTGGGCATGAAACATGCAGTCTTCTTTGATCTATTTCATTGTATTACCAATGCCTGTACAAACACTCACACTAGAGATGTAAATCTACACCAAAAGATTGGCTGGTAGGATAGGTTCGTAACACAATGCATTCCTGCTCTATGGAATAAGTTACTATTACAGGTCCAACAAAATACTACTCTGGCTACCTTTAAGACTAGTCATCATGACTGGATTGATAGACACAAATTTACAACCAGGCTTATCATGTAAGGCCCCACTCAATTTAAGAGCTAAGCTTGGCTAGAGTGGCAGGAACTTCTAAGTTTATCGTATTGAAGATGCATATTGTTTGGAATATTATGATCCCTGGGATCAGTTGCCTAGTATTCCTGTGCCCATATGTTCCCAAAAGGCTTGTGTGCCTGAAGCATACATACATGTACATGAGAGTCAGCATTAGGGTAGCTGTGATTAAAATTGGACAGACAATGGCTGGAATAGCATGATGAGGATCACTTTTACACTTGATATACTTCCACAGCTTTTTGTTGTCATGTCAGCCAAAAAAAATGTTCATGACAGGTTTTTAATAACTTTATGCTTTGCAGTTAGCAGTAATCTCTGTCATCTGGCACCCTCTTCAGGCTTTCTTGCCATATGAGACAAGTGGTCAAATAACTGAGTTTTCCATTTTTGGCAATTTGTCAGTCCTGGAAATATAAGATCTGTGCTTTGTAGCTGCAGGGTCCAAAGTCCAAACTTAATCTGTATTAACGGTTTGTGTTGAGTTTGCATGTTGTCTCTGTGGGCTAGGTTTTCCAGTTTGTTCTGTCATCCCAAAAACGTGTTGCTCAACTAGCTATTCTAAATTGACCGTATAAATAAATAAATATTATATTTACCCTTGCCTATGGCCCTAGTGAATGCAGAAAAGATCCTGTGCCATCTCCAGTTGAAAGATAAATAAATGCTTTGCATGCTTTTTGTCCCCATACCTATCAACCATCAAGCCTTTCCTAATTAGACTTGAGCCCATTCATTCTCTAGTGGTGCGAATCTTCCCAGATGCAGTACAGTGAGAGCCAGCAGGGGCAGAGAGTTTATCATCGCAATGCAGGCATTTCACTTTATGTTCCTAACCCCTTCCTTGGGAGGAGGGCTGAGTACATGCCATCACAACAAGGGCTGAAGTGCCTTTGCCTATGCAAGCACATCCTCCTGTATACTTGCTTAATGAAGCCTGCTGCCCGCTGTCAGCTTAGTGAACCATAAACATGCCCACAGATCAGATGTCCTCTCATTTCCTCCAAAGGACTTCAACAGCCTGTGACTAGCTACTCCCTTCCTCTCTCAGAATGAACATGTCCATCCTCCTTGTCAATTCCATCAAGTGGCAAGGTTACTTATCAAAAACTGGTCACTGAGCTATAGTCAGGACTTTACTCCTCTGCATCACAGCAGGCTGATTAATAAATAGTCTTCTTGTTGGATCAGACATTGGGTTAATCTTTTCCATCAAAAATACTCTGGAAGAAGGGAATGTCACAGTGCTTTGGATGTCTTTTGTTGTCAATTCATTGTTATGATTTCAATTAAGTAAACTTTTTTATAATTAAAGTTTTTTTCAAAATACTTTTAAAGGCTTTAGAGGATTGAAGTGACACACACATTATAATGGGGATGTAAGTAGTTAAAATGAAGAAGAGGTAATTCTGGAAGAGGAAAGGAAAAGTGAGGTAGGATGAGTAAATGAAATCAAAATTTGAAGTTATGACAGTGATTCAAAGATAAATCATAATCAGTGTGAAAGAAACTGGAGTTTTAGAAGAGATTACATAAGATCTGTTGCAACTATCAAAACTGTAGACTGACTTTACTGAAACAATGGAAATGTGTGAAGTTAGTGTTTCTGAGCTGTTGCACAAGCAGTTTTATGCCATGTCACTACTGAAATGAAAAGCTAAGAAAGCTCAAGACAAAGCAATTGGAGTGCATGGACAATGATCGGCAGTTGGTTTTGTTGAGAACAAGGAAGGCATTTGAGATTGCTTTTACTGCAGTTTAAGAGTATAATATGTGTTTTTTCCCATCTGTCATGCAGCTTTGTACTAATGCATGTTTAGCAATGGAGAAATTAAAAGAATTACCACAATTACTTTAACATGCAGTAGACGAAATAAAGACTGTAAGCTCCTCGAAATCTGTAGAATCTTTGAATGCAGTTGAAAAGGAAGAAAATTGAGATGATTAGTATAATCAAGTAGGAATAAATAGTGTGTTTGTGTGCTGTTTTACTGGAATGAGATGGCCTGAGAGAGAGAGAGTATTTGGAATGAAGTAAGGGTTTGCTTTTTGTGGTACAAATGGTGTCAGATATGAAGTATCATTTTAACAATCATAGGACAATTTCATAAAATAATTGTTTGTGATTTACTCTTGAGTGCATCCAAGTTGGATGCTGTGTTGCCTGTTTTTGGTCTAAACAAGATTTGGTTAAGTAGTATGAGGGCATTATCATAACTTTGTAAATGTAACAGTTACATTATTACCTTCTTTAGATTCAGACTTTTACTGCTAAGCAGTTAATTAAACATAGGAACACAAGACAGGGAAGGGGGTCATTTTCCTTTTTAATATTTGATGCTACAGTTTATTTTTATAATATGCTCAAATATCTTGGCAATGAAACACTTTATTTCACAATGTGCCTTAAATGCTGTACTTTATTTGTTCCTGGTTTCTTTACTGTACAGTTTACAAAATAATGAATGGAAAAATGGCTGCAAGGGCACATTTTTGGTGAAGTAGTTTGAGATTATATATGGAAGCTAACCTTTAGACTGTGGGAAGTTGATAAATGGACATGGATAAAATAAATAATTTAGTACTCTGTTAGTGGGAAATGTATAAATGAACTTGAATAAGAATAAATAATGCTAGTACTCTTTTTAAAGCTGTCAAGGGTTCCAACAGTATAGAAATATGTTTAGCAAGACTATTTAGAGAAACTATGTTATAGTTTGATAACTCAACATTGGTACATTGAATAACATTTTATATTGGAACTGATGCTATCAGATATTACACTTGATCTTAGCCAAACATCTGAGAAGCTTTATGAATATAAGTGATACAGAATGAAGCATTTTAATAGTTGGTTTATGGAATAACCTGTGTCAAAGTAGAAGCTGTTGGGGGTCTGTTATTTACCAATGTAATGTAAGAGATGAATTGTTATTGGCTGAGGAATTGGCTTGTATGTCTTTATAAAGGAAGTTTGAATAGAACAATAAATACCTAAAAGATGAATCAGAATTGCTTAGACATAGTAAAGAATTGATAAGTTTAATTCTGGTGGCTGCCAAGAAAGCAATTACTAGAAAATGGAAATCAAAGTCTAAGCCAATTGTGTTAGGAGTAGTGAATTTAGTAACAGAGATAAAATAACTGGGAGTGGGATCTTTAGAAAAGGGTAGGCGCAAATTACATTAAAAATGGAAATTATGGGAATAACACATGCAGAATAATGTTTTGGAGAGATGAGGATTTAAGGAAAGCAGGAATTGAATGAGGTATGTAATATTTGACTGACAATGACTGTACAGATTATAAGTGATGTACAATGTTTGCAACTAAAAACATGTCAGTATGGTTTGTTTTCATTTATATAAATGTATGATTGTTTATGCCATAAGTGATAACTCAATAAAGATATTTCTTGTTTTAAAGAAAATAACGACCTAAAAGATATAAATAAGTAATTTAGATAAATACTGATATTTTTCAAAAGGGCCATAGTTACAATACATAGCCTGACAAGTTGTCTTAGATTATACCTAATTAAAATGAGATGAGAGGCTTTTGGCCTATGTTACCTTAGAAAGATAAAGTACAGCTATTTAAAGATGTTATACTATGGACCAGTTAGAGTTAATTCAAAATAAATATTAGATATACCTTCTGCATTTGCACATTTTTTTATAACCTTAGTCCTTTTCCAGGGTAATAGTCACAGTGTACAGGAACAAATAATGTTATTGAGATTTGTGGGTTAAAGATGATTGTTTGCACACACTGACATTGAAATAGAATTATTACCAATGATGTTTTCACTTTTGTATCTTTTCATTCGATATCATCAAGGAAGGCTGCAATGATAATAATCGTTAATAAGGAATTCCTGTCTTTTCCATAAAGTTAAATTGAATTTAATTACTGTTGAATGCTGGGTCTTCTGTTAACTTTTTCTAATGGAAAGCCCTAGCAAAATGTTCTTAAAAGAAACATAAATTTGATACAAGAATCGTTAAAATATAGCGGAAGTGATTGAAGTAGTGAATTTTGTTTGTGTGCATTGAGTTGTCATAAGTGGATGAATATATTGTAATTATGAGAATCTCCTGAAATGAGACATTTGAACCATTCTTGTTAAATATTGAGTGTACCTTTGTTTTAATGGATTCCTTCTGTTTTTTAAGCAATACTAATTTGTTGGAAAAAGTTCAGAAGTGAAAATGTATATGTTTAGAAGAGCAACTCTTTGACTAGTTGAGTTATCCGGCACAATGAAGGTTATCCTAAATTCCAGAAATGCAGGCAAATCACTCCAAAATGTAATAAATCCTTTTATTACATAAACATATCACACCATCCAAAACGAAATCGATTAAGCGCTTTTGTCTCCACAAACGGAGACTTCATCAGAATAAATTATTGAACCACAACTTTCCTTTTATATTCTCCAAGTTTCATTAAATTAATTAATAAAGTCATTAAGCAATAAAAACATTGCCTTATTGAAATTTGTTCCATTTAAAGCAACATTCATACGTTAAAAACATGGTACAGGTGAAGGCACTTTTCTTAATATATAGGACAATGAATTCATCATAATACAAATAATTAATAAAACCTTTTAAAAACTAATATTGAATATTTATACTTCAAAGTACAAATAAAATAAAAAGTGAAAACTTTTATTTCCTATATTAAGGAAGCATAAGTCATATATCAAATCTATACGATAGGACCTGAACCCAGGGACCTGTAATTCAAGATTTCATGTTTACAATGATGAAAACAAATATTTATAATAATAATGTATAATAATGTATAATAATAAAACTTCCTCATGTGCATGTACCTTGATGCCATTTTTTAGTTAACTACAACAGCAAAGTGTTTGTGCTAAAAATGTGTCTGTGTTCGTATACATATATAATTTATAATTTGTAATTTATTAAAAGATGTAAAGGAATTCATGTTGTATAAGAATGAATGTTTAAGAATAATATGTAAAAAATAATAAAACAATAAAACATGTGTAATTATAATCATAAATATATATAAATATATAAATATGTATAAAAAATATATAAATATGTATAAAAAATACATAGGTATGAGAAGTATATAGACTTTTTTTTAAAAAATATATACTTGTGTAAACATTAATATGAATTTAAATATAAATATATATATGTGTACAAATATAAATATAAATACATATAAATGAATACTATATTCAAATAAACATGGGGAGAAAACAATGGATCATATTATCAAAAATAATTTCCCCACCTTCCATTATTTCATTATATTTGTTATGTTATTCTGTTATTTTGTAATTTTGGGGTCCGTGGCTAAAATCTTGAGTGCTGGAACAATAGAAATGTGGTCATTTAAACCTTTACCACAACTTGCGTCTAGTTTTAGCTGCCATATCATTTCCTTTTATTTTAGTTTATTTCCCATTTATTTAGTGATCTGTAGAGAATGTGAAAGTTATTATATTTATTTCCTGTTTATTTAGTGATCTGTAGAGAATGTGAAAGTTATTATATTGGAAAAACAGAAAGACAGTTGAAAAATAGAATTTACGAGCACATTAGAGACATAAACAGACACAATGAGAATAATGCATTATATAGGCACGCCATGAAATGTGTAAAGGCTGATTTTAAATTCTGGGTACTTGAAGTGGTGGGGTACCCAGAACGAGGGGGTGATTGGGAAACTAAAGTGGAATACAGGGAAATGATATGGCAGCTAAAACTAGACGCAAGTTGTGGTAAAGGTTTAAATGACCACATTTCTATTGTTCCAGCACTCAAGATTTTAGCCACGGACCCCAAAATTACAAAATAACAGAATAACATAACAGATATAATGAAATAATGGAAGGTGGGGAAAGTATTTTTGATAATATGATCCATTGTTTTCTCCCCATGTTTATTTGAATATAGTATTCATTTATATGTATTTATATTTATATTTGTACACATATATATATATATATATATATTTATATTTAAATTCATATTAATGTTTACACAAGTATATATTTTTTTAAAAAAAAGTCTATATACTTCTCATACCTATGTATTTTTTATACATATTTATATATTTTTTATACATATTTATATATATTTATATATTTATATTTATGATTATAATTACACATGTTTTATTGTTTTATTATTTTTTACATATTATTCTAAAACATTCATTCTTATACAACATGAATTCCTTTACATCTTTTAATAAATTACAAATTATAAATTATATATGTATACGAACACAGACACATTTTTAGTACAAACACTTTGCTGTTGTAGTTAACTAAAAAATGGCATCAAGGTACATGCACGTAAGGAAGTTTTATTATTATACATTATTATACATTATTATTATAAATATTTGTTTTCATCTTTGTAAACATGAAATCTTGAATTACAGGTCCCTGGGTTCAGGTCCTATCGTATAGATTTGATATATGACTTACGCTTCCTTAATATAGGAAATAAAAGTTTTCACTTTTTATTTTATTTGTACTTTGAAGTATAAATATTCAATATTAGTTTTTAATAGGTTTTATTAATTATTTGTATTATGATGAATTCATTGTCCTATATATTAAGAAAAGCGCCTTCACCTGTACCATGTTTTTAACGTATGAATGTTGCTTTAAATGGAACAAATTTCAATAAGGCAATGGTTTTATTGCTTAATGACTTTATTAATTAATTTAATGAAACTTGGAGAATATAAAAGGAAAGTTGTGGTTCAACAATTTATTCTGATGAAGTCTCCGTTTGTGGAGACGAAAGCGCTTAATCGATTTTGTTTTAGATTGTGTGTTACGTTTATGTAATAAAAGGATTTATTACATTTTGGAGTGATTTGCCTGCATTTCTGGAATTTAGGATAACCTTCATTGTGCCGGACACCTTTGTGTTTTTTTGGTTGTTGTTCCTTTTTTGGTTACTATTTGAGTTATATCAAGGATGCAAATGGGGAATTTTCCAAGCTAAGAGTGACATGAGAGACTGAGATGTGGATTTTCAGCTTTGAGTTGCTACAAGACAACAGAGTGAACATTGTATTTACATGAGAATTTGTAGAGGGATACTAAAATGGGTGTTATAAAGCTCCTACTACATTGTGAATGTTGTAAAGGTCATGCCTTGACAATCTTCTACAGCAACTTAATCCAAGGTGTTAGAAAATCTTGTGTGTTTTAAATAGTAGTGATGTTCATAATTATATAGTATACTAAGGGTAACTAAGGGTTAGATATTTTTTATGTAACAAATGGCAATGGCGTCAAATTGGTGGGAGTTAGAAGTTTAGCAAGGCTAGATAAGAACTAGAGAGTTCTACATACAGGGTATACATAACTAGGGATATGTCCATTTCATTCAAAAGTTAAATGTATTATATGTATTACATAATTTTATGGGAAACTAAATTCATGTGAAAATATAAATAAATAGTTTGGACCTGGGTTATATAGCTGGGGAACATTTTTAACTTTGCACCAGTGTAATCAAGATCACATTTCAGGATAAATGTTTAGAAGACTGTGTCCACTGTAAGGTCAACATAACTACTATGTTGTTTTCATTTATAGACTGGATTCCATCTTAATAATAATTGTATGTTTGATGTTGCCAGTGTATGTTCAACAAGAAAAGATTTGTTTAAATAAATAAATAATATAGATGCTTTCTCTGAAGATGCCATACTCAGGGAAGAGCTCATGTAATTCCTGCCAGTGCTATGACATCAAACTCTTGACTGTAACAGTATGACACTTACAAAGATCAAATCATGATCTTAAGGTACATTAGTGATAATTTCATGTGTTTGATACCTAAAAGCAAATTTTCTGAGTGTCTGCATGGTCACCAAGCAATGAGTTAATACTTACTGCCAAGGGGAGGAGTGTGACAAGAAGAACTTCCATAAATGCCAGTACTTCAGCCATCTGATGATGCCGTAGGGAGAAATTCCTATGTCACTACCAGGGAGACCGTTACAGTTTATAGTACTTCCTTTGGCATCAGAAGAAGGCTCCCATTCGCAAGCAGAGCCCCATCCAGAGCACCATCAGAAGGATTTAGAGTCTCAGCATAGGCCATGGACAATCCATCCTAGAAATAAGTCTGTTTCACAATTTGAGGTTCCCATTCAGAGAGGTGCTGAGCTCATCCTTAGTGTGATCTTAACCTTTTTCTCAGCATGTACTTTGGCAAACAGTGAGGGCATGATAGGAGGTGGCCTGCTAGCTCCTACTCTTGTGTTATTTCTGAAGGCATGTGTCAAGTAGTTGAGCTTGCTTCCAGTTTGCCTGACTCCAGGAGGTAGTCTTTTGAATCACCTAGCCACAGATCGCAGGTATACAAGACCAAGGACTCTCCACCCAAGGCCTCTGCTTCCAAGCCTGTCAGGAATTGCTGGTTCAGGTGGAGAGGGGTCCAGCACTGCGCACACACAAACCTCTCATGTCCGTGCACCAATAGAGCAAGTGCTGTGTTGAGCACAACTTTCTTGTCACTGTATATTCATCATGCGTATATCATGTACTCATCTCAGTACAAGACCAAGGCATGGTCTTGAGAATGGAGTTGGTGGAATGTGAGGTCTTTTGTCCCTTTAAGAATACTATGAAGAAGGCAAGGTCCCAGAGAAATGACCTTGTAAATTGATAATGATAACTGAGACCCTGCTACCTTGAAACACATCCACTTTAGGATTCCTTCCTTGGGGAAACTTTAAGGCTTGATGGCCTCCACCATCTAATCTGCAAACCCATTCCTTTCCTCTTAATACATTCTAATATGTATCTGGGGAAAAAGTTGAGGAGCCTTACTTTATGCCCCCCATGAAGTTAGTAATCAAGGGCAGTCTTCATGTGTCTGGACTCTCCTGTTGCATCCTCCAAGGCGGCAGACATTTTTTGTAGGCTGTTGGCTGAGAGGAGCAAGTCCCTTACCAGACATCCTCAGACTGATGCTTACTAATCTTTTTGGACCAACACAGAGCCCAAACATTACATCACTTTGTCATCTTTCTGCTAGACAAAGACTCTAAAGCCTCAGACAAGGCTGTAAACAATTATATATATACAAACTCTCTTCTTCCATAATGTGATTTAGCACCTTCAACTGTTCATCCTACTTCACTAAATTCCAGACTTCTGCTAGTGACTCGGACACTGAAAGGCTAGTGACTCAGACACTGAAAGAGCTCAAGGATGAAGCATTCAAATAATCTGTAGGGCTTTGAGTAACCTTCCATGTAACCCACTACAGTTTTGACTGTGGTGACCCTATTACCTGGGGATGGTGGCACAGATATGTTCTTACTAAGGATGGCCTGGTTGAGGCTGTCATCATTTAAGGAAGAATCTGGAAGTTCCATTGTGAACTCTGCATTCATTTGAAAAGCTCATCATTTAATTCATCCTTCCAAAGACTTGGTGGCTGACTTTTTAATAAGGAAACTGGCCATCACCATGGTGGAGGTCTTTATGGTTCCTCTTTTGCCCCCTTCCCATCTGTTTTTTATATACACCCAGCAACAGCAACAGTAAAACAAAAGACGCAGGAGGCCCTGAAGCAGCCCAGACTAAATGAGCAAAGTGGAAAGGAAGATTTATGGAGAAAGTGTGGAAGAGAAGTTTTTTGAAGTGGTTGGGGTGTGGGACAGTTATTTGGTAAAGAGACCTTTGGGATGGTAGAGAATGTCTACTGGAGATGGGAAAATTACATAGGAGAATATGGAAGTTAGAGATGGTAGTGGCTTGGCTAGTCAGTGGAGAAAGGGTAGAGTTGATATGGACAGGAGAAGACAACAAGAAAGAATGGTGTAAGAAAAGACGACAGAAAAAGGCAGAGAACCAGAGACCATGAAGAGAGATTATCAGAAGAGTACAGGAAGATTGATGGCACAGAGTAAGGTGAATGGAGAAAATTGGAGAAACAACCATACATGTGAAGGACAAGGAGAAGGAAGGCAAGATGAAGAAATAGTGGCAGATAGCAGTGGTAAGTGATGGAGAGATAGAGCAAGAAACGGCTTTACAGGAGCCAGTACAGCAAGAAAAGCAAGAAGGAGGTGGGAAACTCCTTCCTGGTTAGATCCGACCACAAACTAATCACCTTGGAAATCCACATCCCTCCCACCCCCTGCAAAGGTAACCACCATGAAAAACTTCTCCAAAGCTAACTTTGGGCTCCTAAGAACAGAGGTGGCTAAATTCATGGCACCCATGCAAATGGAGAATAGTTGCATGACCGCCGAATCTTGCACCAATGCACTGTACAAACATGTACACAAATGCATGGATCTCACCATACCCAATAGAACTAAGACACTCTCCTCCAAAAAAGGAAGCCAATCTGGTGGTCCCCTGTCATAAACAAACTCTACAACAGAAGGAGGAAACTGATGCAGAATAAGGTGAAGTCCCAAGACTGGAAAAACTCCCTTATCAGCCTCAACAAAAAGTTGAGATCCCTCATCAAATTTTCTAAAGCTAGCTATGAAAACAGAATTGCAGCAGATAGTAATGACAACCACAAGGCCTTCTATAGTTATGTAAAGAACTCCACGGCAAAACCCAGATTTGCTATGAGCTACTGCACAATGGTACCACCTATACCGAGCTAACAGATATTACCAATATACTGGCCGACAGATTTATTGCCAACTTTACCTCTCCCCCCAAAGGACCAATCACAATGCCAGTAGATTGCCAGGCACCCAGTATTACTGCTGCACAGGTTAAAATAGCACTGTCCAAGGTCAAGAATACAGCTTCTATGGGACCTGACAATATCCCTGACTGTGTGCTACATGAACTACAGAGTGAACTGGCACCTCACCTGTGTGCCCTGTTCAATCACAGCCTCACCTCAGGGTTTGTCCCTACCAAATGGTGCACTGCTATAGTCATCCCTCTCCACAAAGGAGGAGCAGCTACAGACCCTGGGAACTATCGCTCCATTAGCCTGCCAAGTCTGATATGCAAAGCTATGGAATGCATTATCATGGACCTAATAAACAAGGATATAGGGAATCTCCGAACTCTGGATCCCACACAGTTTTGTTTTTGTGAAGGATAGATCATGCCTGCTCAACTTGGTTGACTAATTTGAGTCAGTCACCAGAGCTGTGGATGAAGGCAAGGTGGTTCATGCAGCCTACCTTGATCTGGCCAAGGCCTTTGATACCATTCCCCACTCAGGAATCATAGAAAAACTCACTAAGCTAGGCATCAACCCCTATATCACTAGGTGGGTTGCAAACTGGCTCACAGATAGAACCCACAGTGTGAAAGTAGCTGACTCCAAGTCAGACTGCTGACCAGTCATGAGTGGAGTCCCACAGGTATCGGTCCTGGGTCCTCTCCTGTTTGGTATCTACTTCTCAGAAGTCCAGTCCAGCACAAAGGGACTCTGACAAAGTTCACAGATGATTGCAAGTTGGGAGCCATTATTAACTCCCCAAGTGAGTTGACATCCTACAGAAAGGCCTCACTGAGACCAACGACTGGTGTCAGAACCTTGACTTTAAGCACAGTGCCAAAAAATGTGTCATCAACCCCTTTGGGAAAAACCCAGTTCCCATGAACTACCACATCGATGGTAGTCCACTGAACACAGAAGGTGTTATAAGAGATCTGGGAACACAGGTTGACAGCAACCTCTTTTGACTACCACACTGCCACTGTGGTCAGAAAGTCCTTCTATGTGGCACTTCTCATTATTAAGGGTTTTGTATCCAGGAAGAAAGAGGTCATTGTCTCTCTCTACTCTTCCCTCATTAGGCCAGTCATTGAGTACAGCGCCCCATTTGGCATGTACTTCACTAGACACCTGCAACAACTGGAGAGGCCGCAAAAGTACCTCACAAAGAGGATCCTAGGCCTTAAACACTTGTCCTGTATGGACAGACTCAAAAATCTCCAACTATTCTCTGCTTGACTTATAAAGCCATGTATGACCCAGCTCTGTTAGAAATGCTACATCTAAAGAAATCCCAATCCCTCCACATCACACTCTCCAGAAACCTCAGCCTCATTACCACAATCAACAGAACGTGCTGGAGGGACAGGTTCATAACCTAGAGACTGCCCATGCTATGGAATAGACTTCCCATACATGTCAAACAGACCACCTCACTGGCCCTCTTCAAAAGAAATCTTGTTGAGTGGATGGGAAATAGAAAATTCACCCTGGGGATCACTCCAGTGGCTCTACTCAACAGAGGCACTGGAAACTAAGGTTGTAGTAGAGAGAGAAATGAGCAAACACTTACGGAAAACCCAAGAAATCCTGCAAATATGTTTTCAAATTATGGTGCTTTCCTCCTTGGCTACTGCTGTTAAAATTCTTGTTAAGATGCTTCTCCTTGTTTCTTCTTTAAAAGAACTTTTATTAAAATGATTTAAAACAAAAAACAAAATAAAAGCTACAACCTAACCATTTGAAAGTTAGCGATGTAATGCAAAAAAGAGAGATGAGTGCTTTCGGTTTATCTGAAGAAGGTTGATAAACCGAAAGCGCTCATCTCTCTTTTTTGCGTTACAATGCTAACTTTCAAATGGTTAGGTTGTAGCTTTTATTTTGTTCTTTGTTTTAAATCATTTTAATAAAAGTTCTTTTAAAGAAGAAACAAGGAGAAGCATCTTAACAAGAATTTTAACAGCAGTAGCCAAGGAGGAAAGCACCATTCTTTGAAAACATATTGGAAACTAAGGTTGGGGTGGCATGATGCCAATGTAATCCTATGGGCTAGGCTTGTAAAGACTCCAGGGACATTAGCCTAGTACACATCTATGAAACTATGAGCCTATGAACTAGGTCAGCATGGCACAGGGAAGGATGCAAATAACACATACATTAAGAAGGGCTGGGGTACTGGAAGTAGAGGGGCAAACATAGATAAGAGAAGTTGTAGCATGGGGATGGAAGTGTAGAGATGAAAGCCAATGTGGGAGCAGCAAAGCTGGTCCTGCTGATTGGAGATTTATTCACTATGGGGATTATGGGTCTTGGCAAGGGAGAAAGGAGAGACTAGATCAGTTATAGGGTTTATACTTAGCAAGACATGGGAGTATATGTTTAAAGTGATCACCCAGTGTGTGAGGGTTGAAAACATGCTGTGGAGCATGGGGACACCAGTGATGTGCTAAAGGATACAGCAAAGATTATAACAAGCAAGGCCGGGAAGGTAGCAGAGAGATACCTGGAGATGGTATCTGTCCTTCAGATGATATACTAAACACTGCTTCATCTGCCAAAGTTGGTGGATATGCAAGATCTCAAAGCACTTACTGAAAAAGAGTCTGAGAATTTCCATGGTATCCTGGTCAAACTTCCCCTGTTCAATATGAATACTACCTTAGATATCCTCTAAAAAGATGCTACTGGCCTAGTGGAACTAACCTGCTTATCAAAGTGTAAATAAACAGACACTTGGAGGCAGTCTTCATAGCCCATATACTTATGGAAGAGAAGATTAAGAAGTAGAATAACTGCCTCTGTCAGTAGACAAAGGAGAAGGACATGGAAATTATCTAAGTCTGGTGGTTACCTGGCAAAGAGAGATTACCTTTTTGTCAGAGACAGGTTCCAGTTTAGTTTAGAAATGTTAAGATGGTAGGGAGGAGCAAGTACCACAGAAATAGAAGAGGGGTGATGAGTGCTCAAGAAGTGAAGAGTAAAAACAGATGTGTAGAAGAGGAACAAAGAAGGGTGTCTCTGAGCATGATTAACTGATATTACTCTGCAGTGCTAGGAAGCTACTTAGAAGCTAGTTAGGGAATTGTTGGAACTGGAAATGGTGATTCAGAAGTGGGGCTAGTATCACAGAAACATGGACTTTGATGACAGCAGCTAAGACTTGGAAGTACCTGGGTCTAAGGTTTCTTTAGCTGGAGCCAAACCAAAAACATTAACACTTAAACCACACAAAAAATGAAAACTCATGTGATGCCCAACACTGGCCAGTAATCAAGGAGCTTGAATCCTCACCACTGACCCTGTAGAGAGATATGCATTTGGAATATAAATGGATACACTCAGTATTTCCAGATGTATACCTCTTTGCATCAAGTACAGTTTCCCTTAAGAGCACACAGGGAACACACTCAGCCTGGGAATTGGATTTCTCTATATCTGTCTCCCTCTAGATCCCCGATAAGACACCCCACTGGTGCAGGTGTAGGGTTAGATCCTCAGTCGAGTGTCCAAGCCAAGTCCTCCAGCACCCTCTCTGTAAACTCATTGCTTTATGTCCTTGCCCCAAGTAGTTCACACACACACACACACACACACACACACACACACACACACACACACACACACACACACACACACACACACACACCTAGGAAAGGCTGGCACAGATTTACCTGCTGTTCCCCCTTCTGCCCGGAGTAAAAGGTAGTTATCACTGCCACCAGACACTCCACAATCAGCTACTCTAAGGCCCTTAACAAAGGGTGTCCAATTATACTGTGCAATATTAATACTAATACAAATGATAATAGTTGACTAAGACAATTAGGCCTTCTGGATTGGCCCACACAGTGTCACCAAATAAATACAAGTACTCTCAAAGGTTAGATACTTTCTACAAGGACTAGCCACAATAAAAGTTTAAAATATATTTAATAATAAATAATAAAATAACATGAAAATATTGAATATATATTCACTGTAAACCACAGAATTCAGATCACAGAAAATATTGAAAAGAACACTGATGGAGACACTCAGACAAATAAAGAAAAACAATATCTAAACTAAGCTCCACTATATTCCTGACTAATTTAAAAGAATTACTGTTCCCTAGTTAAGTTAGTTACTACATCAAGGCAAAATGCTGTGAGTGAGGGTCTTTCTAGTCAGGTTCTCTAAAACAGAATACTCAGTAATCTGAGATTACTCTTTGTAATATCTAAAATATAATTTCCAGGGAGGTCTTGACAGAATGATCCTCATATGGTCACCTGACTCTAGTTTCTCACAGTATTCCCCTTTGTTCCTGACACAGGAAATTATGCATAGACGGCAACAATATACATCTAAATGTTAATGGCAGTGTCTGTGGTTCCCCCTCTTTTTACTGAGCTAATGAACAAATGTTTTTTTCCAGACCTTACGTCTCCGGTCGTATTCAGCACTGTGGTGTGCTGTTTTAATGGTTTAACAGTTCATTTACATTTCCCTTATTTTTCGTAAAGTCAGCTAGCTGGTGCATTTCATTCAGTTGCAATAACACATGTACATTTCTTTTCATTCCAGCAGGGTGCACTGTTGATGCATTTTAACACAAGCAAAGCTCACCAGTACATTTTTAGCACAAGCATCTGTACAAAGCAGTTTGATATGCATATGACATACAGTTATAATACATTTGTAACACAAGCATCTTGTATAAATCAGTTTGATATCCAAAGGACATATTCTTTACAAAACTCCAGACGGCTATGCTGACACTTGCCCATATCATCACAACTCATATACATGAGCCCATAAACATAAGTGGCAGCTAACATCAAATATTACACAAACTACACTAATAATGCCAACACACTGACACAAGAGAAAATAACAGATAACTGTAAAACAATGCTAATTACCTTATCTTTGTCACACACAAAGTGATAATAGTATAAATTCACCATATTGCATATATATATGGATCTAGGACTTTTTCTCAAAAGTCTGAATCCATAATTACCGAGCACACTTTAATGAAAGCGCTTTCACCGAAAAAGCGCTTTTGTTAAAGTATGTACATTAAACCTACTGCTATGCAGGGAGTCAAGCCCCCTTGCACCCCCCATGGGGGGGCTGTGCCAGCCCCCCTACTTTAATATTCTCACTCTGAGGTCGCACTACAGTGGGGAAAAGGGAATTTTCCCTTATCTGCATGTAGTACGACCGGCACAACAAGCATTCTTAGAAAAACGACAAAGAAACTTGAGAAAATGAAACAAAACACAGGCTCCGATCTAACTTGAACCACTCACTGCAGTTTATTGTAAAGCACTTTTCGTCAACACTAATGGAAAACTTCTTCAGACAACAAGGTACAACAAAGCACTCATTTTAAAACTAAAAGGGCGGCAACATTAACAATCAACTCATTACCCTAATTACTCAAAGAATCAATCATTTAGAAAACATAAAAATCCTGTTACAGACTTGACACAACAAAAATTCTGAATAGAAAATGTTAAACCAAAGTTATACTTTTCTTACTAAAGCAGCAGTCTTATTAAAGCAGTAATATTATTAAAAATACCCATATATACTACTGTATATAACAATAATGAATAAATAAATAAGTAAATAAGTAAACACTTTAAAATGGACATTGTGTTCCTGTGCAAAACAAGGCAAAAATTACAAAACAACTGTAACTGCCTAAAAGACTGTGTGTGTGTGTCAATGAAAAGGTGAAGCGAAAGTGTCCACCTGAAACATCTTGACGAAAAAAATGTATATATGTGTGTATATGTATGTTAAATGTACAAGAAACTGTTAGTAAGTATAATACATTACTTACGATACACATTTCAACTAACGTAGATGACTAATAAGATAAACAGTATTGTTAAGAACAATTGAAACAGTGTTGTTAAAAACGATTTTCTTATAAAAAAACATGTCACCTAAGTAAACTTCTTAACAAAGATGCATGCTAAAGAAGTGACTTCATTTAAGCCAGGTAGAGTATATGAATTTAACCTAAGTTGCCAAACCAATTCATGTTTCTCCAATTGGTAAGGTCCACCCTTTCCATCTAAAGCTACCTTATCTATAACTTTGAACAAAAATGAATATCTATATCTATATCTATATATATATATATATATATATATATATATATATATATATATATACACATATATAAAACTGGGTTCCTTGTATGGAAATTTGCATCCCATATCTCTGTTAGTTATATATATTAAATCCAGAATCACATGATGATGGGGAAAATCACTAATTACAAGCAAAATCAATTACATGTATTTTCTTTATTGGACCTTAAATCTTAAATGTTAGCCTTCCTATTTAACAAACCCTTTCATTCAAACATTGCTGAAGTCCAGACTTATAACAGACTATATAATCAGTAAGACTTCCTGATATGAAGAAATATTTGACATACAGACATTCATTAATTCCTACAAGTGAACATTTGTATAGTTTATTGGAAATCCAGACTCAAGAACATTTAACAAAAAAGGCTTCATTGTTAGCAACACTCCTGGAACATGTAGTCAGGAAAGATGGAGAGGGAAATGGAGACAGGGAAGGGAAAGATAGTGGTGGAGAAGCAAATGTATAAAGGATCACAGCAAACATAGGAAGAGGAGCACCACTCTATGAAATGGAATGAGATCAAACAGGGACAGAACCTTGGATTTTGATGTTGTCTCTTCCGCATTGCCTCAACTGATGGGTCTGTTGAATTTGTATGACTCCAGCATCAGCAGCTGTTAGACTTTGGATCCATGGCTCAAGCTCCTCCCTCTGCCCATAAGTGTCCTCCATCAACTGAATACCTCAGATCTCGTTTGCCACATGAATCTTACAGATGCGGATATCCTTGGTTCAGTGATTCAGCAGTTAAGTGAATTGTTTGAAGGATTTTTTTTGTTAGATATTGCTGCTACTGTATTTATTTTCATTTACCTCATTTGAGGTTATTTTTGCTCTTTGTCTTCATCCTCTCTGGTCCAAAAAAAACTTTTAGTTAGTGAGTAGCTTCCCCTCCTTTTTCTCCTGCTGTTAGTCAGGGTTGGCTTTTTTCTGTCAAACAGTTTTATAGTTTTAATGTAGTTTCTTGTTAGTATACTTTAGTTTGGTTATCTTAACCAGAATATTCCCTGTTGCTTAACGAGAATATTCCCTATTGATGTTTTTAATGTTGGTATTTAACCTTATACTTTTTCAGGATAAAGAACTGTCTCAGGAGAAAAGTTCAGAAAAAAACAAAGGGAGAAGGAACTTAGAAAACAAGATTCCCCAACAAGATGCACACTGTAAGTGTGTTTACAGTTTGAGGGCCGCACCAGTTGACAAGGATTGCTTTGCTTTTGGAAACAGAGTTCTTTCTTCTAGGTGATTGCAACTCACCTTGAAGGGGCTTTTTCCTGCTTCCACAGGAGAAGGTAACCCCTCAAAACCATCCTTCTTTCCCTACAGTAAAATGTATTCAGATGAGATTAACGAAGAAAATATAAAAAAAAAAAAAAAACAAAACAAAAAAACTTTAAAAATGATTCTCTGATATGACATGGCCATCCGGACTATCTCCGAAGATGCAAAAGAGTTTGGATTCCATTATTCTTTTGGAGCCAGTTAGAGTAAGATCTGCTATCCCACTATTTTCAGGACCTAGGTTTTCTCTGAAACTGGTTATCCCAAAGCTACATTTTCCCTTCCTGTAGGAGAGGTATTATTAATGGATTTCTAGGCCACCATCTACGGCCTCTTCTCTTATGTCATTGTAGTCAATGAAGAGCTTGTCTAAAGCAGATGTGGACAGGATGAGGAGGAAATTCCTGAGGACCCAGGTCCAACCGTGGTCCACCCTGCACTAACCACTGTCAGGGGTTCGGAAGCTGTTCCCCCCAACTCCTATGATTGCCACTCCTTCTCCAGTATGACCTTTGGATCTGGTCATTGTGAATCTGAGTGTGCCCAGAGGATTACCTATGTCAGATCTGAAAGACTGGATCTCTTTCACTCTGATATTTTCTCTAACTCATTCGACTCTGATTGGTCCCTGAGCGGAGAGGCTGGTTCCTTCAGTTCAGCTCTTTGGTTCTCAAAAGCCTTGCTCTGGTGTCAGCTTTGGAGATGAGCTGGATTGGTTCTCAAGATATACTTTTGTCAATGTTATCATAGCCTACATGGTCTATTAAGTGGCTGCTTTTGGCTTCAGCCTTTGAAAGCTTCGAGATAGTCCTCTTCAAGTCTAGAGAGCAGGCATCTCTCTCCCACTTGGAGCCATCCCTTCCCCTGATTGCTTCTTCTGGTTCTTTATCTCCTCTTCCTGCCACATTGGGACAGCCAGCCCCTCAAGGCCTTGAGATGGTCCATGTTGTGGACTCCCCATCCACTTCTGAGTCTTCCCTGAACTATATTGCTGGGAATTGCAATAGAAGCATGTATGCAGAAGGAGACACTTAGACTCCCCTATGGAGTCCTTCATCAAGGATAGTAATTTTAGTGAGGGGATGATTCCCATAACCCCCCCCCCCCACCCACCCAACCACCACCACCACCACCACCAGAAAATATCTCCATTGGTGAGACACTGGCATTATTAAGACAGAATGGTGGGATGGTTCAGTGACCACCCCCCCACAGGAGGAATCAGTATTCCAAAAGGGCTTTGAGGCTGGCCTATCTACCTCCAGGGCTGTCCTCTCACTAATGAGCTTGTGGATTTGATTTTGAGGCAGGACTGGAAGGACTCATACATGGCTGAAATAAATTCCCAGTAAACCTAATAAAATCTTAATCTCCTCCTAAGGACAGGCCTTTCTGGATCAAGGGTCCCACAATAGATTCCATGGTGTTAACAGCAGCCACCCAGAAAGAGCTTGCAGAGGAGAAATGTACTGTCCATCCCCTTAACAGGGTGTCCAGGGGGTAGGACTGTTTTGGAAAACAGATGTATGCTTCAGCTGTATTTGAGTTGTAGGTGCTGAACTGCTTGGCTCATTTACCACGAAGTGCGTATTAGTTGAACACTAAATAGCGAAAATCACTTCAGCAAACCTCAGATTTTTTTCCAGGGTTAGGAACCACTAGCACTGCAGAACACACACCAACACTAAATCAAACCCACCCAACTGGGGGGTTTCACCCCACCCCCACCCCAAACCCAGAGATCATACTGGATGGGGAAAAGGGCAAAGTTGTGGAGATGGCCAAGTGCTCCTTAACCCTGGAAAGAAGTTGATTTTCACTGCTTAGTGTTCAATGAATATGTATTCAACAAATACGTAATTTGATTAAGTGATACAGACCCGTCTTTCTCAGGGTCCTTACTTGTGGAAGCTAGCAAAACAATGGGTACACAACTGGTTACTCTCCAGTTCCTCTCAGGCATATCCATGTGACCTATTTTCAGAGCATAGGATGGCATGTCAAGAGCAGGCTGGATGCATCTCTGCTTCTTCATGGAGCACTTTAAGTCGTCATTCATCAGTGCCCCCATGACAGGTTCACTGAAGGTGAGAGAGAGAGAGACTATTTAGAAATGAGTAGAATAGCAGGACCTTGGCTGCTGCAGGAATTTGATTTTCTCTCCCTCAACGAACCTCCTCTGTTAATCAGAAAGGGAACAATAAGTTGTGATTCCATAAATCTCAAGGGTTTGCCCCTGATGCTTCTATCAATTGGCCCACCAGAGACAGGGGGGGAATAATCACAATTGACATCCCCCCATATGGCAGAGGTGGTCCATAGAATTAAGGGGTTTAGAGACCATTTTCCGACAGACCCTTTAGGCATTCCTGAAAGGTTTCTTGAGTGCTTTTGTCTTGCACCCATTAGACTGGACAACCATCACTCAAGATTTATGGGTGCAGAGAATCATAACCAGAGGCTAGACAATTCCACTCAGAATAAATCTTCTCCCAATTCAAAAATACTTCCAGATGTCCCACCTCCCACAAAAGAAGGCTGTAGCACAAGAGATAGAAAAGCTGCTAGACAAACAAGTCATCCAGGAGGTCCTACCAGACCAGCAAGGATTCAGAGTCTCCTCAAGGTTCTTTTTGGTGCCAAAGAAGAATAGGGACCTCAAGCCAGACAGCTAAATCAATATGTAAAACAAAGTTCCAGATGGTCATTGTTCATTTCCTCCTACTGCTGTTAAGGAAGGTTGACTAGATATGCTCGATAGACCTTCAGGATGTGGCGCCTATATTACAACATCGAAGCTTTAGTTAATTGAATAACTAAAGCTCGATCTTGTAATATCGACAGCTAAAAACATAGAACGGCCGATTCAACCAAGGAAAACATTTCCCTTGGCTGAATCAAAAAAAAAAAAAGTTTACATCAGAAATCAAGTGGGTGGCTTCACCCACCACACCCCGAAATACTACTCCCCTACCTAAATATACCAACTCCGAGATTGCTCCAAATTGGAGAAATGGGCATACTCCACATAATGGCCAAGGGAAGTGTTTCCCTGGGTTAAATTGGCCTTTCGACAATTTACGGTTTTGATATTACAAGATCGAGCTTTACTTATTCAATTAAGTAAAGCTTCGATCTTGTAATGTAGACCCAGGATGTGTACTACCATTTCAAGATAACCAGGCAGTCTAGATGTTTCCTCTCTCTCAGCTGGGAACCAGTAATTTTCAGTTCAGAGCTCTGCCGTGTAGTTTAACCACAGCCCTTCAGGTGTTTTCCAAGTGCATGGCAGTGGTTGCAGCTCACATCAGACTACAGGGGTTCTGCATGTTCCAATATCTGGACAACTGGCTCATAATTGCTTCCTCTAGGAATCTGTTTCTGCAAGCCAGAGATTCCTTGTTCTAGCTTTGCTCCCATCTTGGAATCACAGTCAGTACTGGAAAATCAAAGTTAGTCCCTGTCCAAGTAATAGAGTTCAGTGAGGCCCACCTGGATACGACTTTGCAGATAGCCAGATTACCAGAATTGAGAATTTCTCACCCGTCAACAACAAGCATTAATGGTCCCATTAGAAATCATCGGCCAAGTGCATGTTGTTCCTCCTGGGATTGATGGCAGCTTCTGTCACCCTAGTTCCTCGGGCCAGATTTTACAAGAGGGTGTTGCAGTGGATTCTTGCAGTTCACTGATCAGTGAAGTACCACATTCCCATTTGCTTCACCAGCATATGCAGACAACATGTTCAGTGGTAGTTGAACTCTCGCCCTAGTCTCCAGAGGTTGCTGTTTTATTCTGTTGCCCTTTCAGGCCACAGTGACTATAAACACTTCCCAGTGGGGCAGCATTTCATGGGAAAGGCAGTCCAAGGCACGTGGTCATCCTCAGAAACAAGTCTGTATGTTAGTGTCCTGGATGTACTAGCAGTCATCCTGGAGTTGCAGGCTTTTCAGGACTCACCCCCCCCCCCCCCACACACACACACACACACACACACTCCCGGGGTGGGATTTCAGTCCAGGCAGACAATATGTGTGCTATATCAACAAACAAGGGAAAAACACATTCTTATTCCTCGTGTCTTAAAGGACATGTGGGTTTGGCAGTTGTGATGTCTTCCCATTGTTTTATGGTGGCAACACATATCCTAAGGAAATTCATTGTTAGTGGACAAGTTGAGCAGATCCATACTTCTCCTTCAACAGGGGTCCAGCAGTCATGCTGTGGCAGATTGTATTTCAGCCACTGATGACAGCTTTGCTGTGACCTATTAGCCATCACCTCCAAAACCAATTTTAGCAGCTGTTTTGCCATGATCCATCAGGAGGGGCAGTCCCTGAAGGACACTCTAATCCACAGTTGGTTCCAGCACATTCTGTATGCATATCTTCCTCCTCCTCTCAGAAGTTTCTGTTGAAATTATTGTGATGCAAGTTGAAAGTGACACTCTTTAGATCCCTTTTGTATTTTGGATTTGTATTTGTTCATTAGATAATTAATTACAAATTGGTGTTGTTATTAGTTAATTGAGTTAATTTGATGTATATATAAGGCATGTCAAAATTCATTGGATTGTAGTGCATCTGAAGAAGTGTCTGAAACGAAAACGCAGGTGTGGAGACATAGCGTTTGTGCCTTGGAGTGTACTGAATTCGTTTTGTTCCAGCCGTTGTGGTAATAAAAGTTTTTTATACCAGCAAGGACTTTTTTGCCTTCCTCCTCTAGTGCTTTTGTTACTAGTACATTCTGTATGCATATCTTCCTCCTCCTCTCAGAAGTTTCTGTTGAAATTATTGTGATGCAAGTTGAAAGTGACACTCTTTAGATCCCTTTTGGCCTCAAAGGGTATAGTTTTCCTATTTCTGTCCTCACCTGCTTTGGGTGCTATATCTCATTCTGGACCTTGTCTCTCACCTGTTTGACATGCCTCACCCAGACATATCAACCGTAAAATTAACTGCACAATTTCTCCAATTCCAATGAAGGCCAGAGGTTCCAGGCTTTCATCCCAGGTCGTGCATATCCTGACATTCTCTTAGAAACCCTCTACTAGGAAATCTATAAAAGCAAATGGAAAAGATTTTCTACATGGATGTCTAGCAGGGATATAGACCCTTTCCCAGTCCCTCTTCCTGCTATTTTAGATTTTTTTTAGCTGGTCTCTTTCATAATGGGGCTAGTTATTCTACCATTATAGTTCAAATGGCTGCCAGCTCAGATTTTCACATGGCAAAGAGTCTCTCATTATTTCTTTGAAGTTGCTTTTCTAGAGGGTGTCTTTCTTCTCTTCCCTCCTTAAGAGATCCTGTTCCACATTGGGAGTTTACCATTCTACTTCAGGCCTGACAAAACCCCCTTTTGGACCAGCTGTGACTGTGGAGTTAAAGTATCTTTCTTGGAAGACTGTTTTGCTGGTAGCTATCACCTTCGCTTGAAGAATTACAGACCTTCAAGCTCTTTTCTGTAAACCACTTTACTTGATTTTTCATGAAGATAGGATAACACTTTGAACTAACCCTACCTTTCTTCCCAAGGTGGCTTTGGGGTTTGCTTTGAATCATGCTGTTAATCTTCCTGTTTTCTTCCCAAATGTTTCCAGTAAAGGGAAGTATAGTTTACATTTGATGGATTTTTATCAATAACTAAGTTTCTACCTACATCATGCAAAAGCTATAAGGAAGACTGACCATCTCATTGTTTCCTTTTCTTCATTCAGACTGACTAAAGGGGGGTTTACTTTGATTCTATCCTGATGGCTATCTGAATGCATTTTGCACATATATATAAGAAAAAAAGTTTAACATTGTCTTCTAGTCTCAAAGCTCATTCTACCATTGGGGTAGCCACTTCTACAGCCTATTTTTCAAAGGTGCCAAGTGATGACATCTGCGTAGCAGCTACTTGGTCCAGTATGCATACCTTTATATCCCACTACAAGCTGAACTTGCATTTTAGGTCTAGGTCTTCTTTTGGTTCCACCATTCTCTTAGAATCTCTTCCATGAGACTTCCCAGGGTTTGTAGTAGCTAAGGACACTATCCTATCAGTTGAGGATGGACAGAAGAGACTACATCAGATATGAAAGTTATTTACTTACCTTGATGCTGGATCCGTGTTGTCATCTTCTGTCCTCCTCAACTTTCTCACCCTCTGTCCCCCTGACAAATTGTCATTCTCTCTCTTTGGGCTCCATTTTGACCGCACTTTACCTATCCAGAGCTGTGTGATGTTACAGCCATGTTCCTTATTCCAGGTATATATTTTTTATTTGGGTATCAGTTGTATTCTTGTATTAGGCAGGCAGATTTGATCTGAGGTGTTCAGTTGGCAGAAGGGCATTATGATTAGGGGAGGAGCCTGAGCCTTGTATCTAAAGTCTAATAGCTGCTGATATCAGATTCCTATAGATTCAGTAGACTTATCAGTTGAGGAGGACAAATGACAACATGGATCTAGCATTATTCTAAGTAAATTACTTTTGTTTAGTTCCATTTGCATTTAAGGTAGAAGGAATTAAGAGTTGGTAATTAATAAAGTATATTATTTCCCAGACACATCAGGGAATATAGATGAAAGACTGGAAAGGAAAATAAAATAGTAAGACAGGAAGAAGACAATACATTTGTGGGAGATCTGAAGTTGCCAAAAATAGACTGGAGTTTCTGAACTCCAGACAAGAGAGTGGGAGGTAACTGAGATCTTATACTATAAGGTGTTCAGCCAACCTAGTACAAGACTGTACCAGTAAGGATAGAATTTCATATGTGGCCATAACTAAGTCAGAGGGGGACACGAATATATATATGAAGGCAGTGTTATTTGTCAGTGATCACGTTCCTATGTGGTTTGTGGGACTAAAAATACAAAGATAAAATAATGGTGCGACATTTTAGAGTAGCTTATTTTGAACTGTGGGAGATGGTCAGAGTTGAGTTATGAGACTGATCATACTGAATGTGCAAGCAAGCTTGAAGAATAGGACAGGGACGGAGTACATAGAGCTTTAGAAAATGTTTTGAGGAAGAGGCAAAAAGGGGAGAAGGTCAGTATGGAGAAAATGCATACAAGGTGTGGGGAGAGAGGAGGTGGTGGAGAGATGGAGGAAGCACAGTTCAAGGGGGCTAGTGCAGCAGCAGTTTAAGTTGAAACTAAGCTGGTAGAAGGGGTCACGATCCTACTTCTCAACCATACTGAATTCCTCAGTATTTACTGGTTTTGAGGGCAAAATAATGGGGTGCCATTAATTCCTGAGTGGCCCCTTTAATTCCCAATTTTTTTTTTATTTTTTATGTATTTACTTATTTTTTTGTACTACAACTTTAAATTTATGGCTGACGTCACCAGGCATCACCAGCCTACCTGGGGTGTGTGTGAGTGACATCAGCTTCATTGGACTTATTTTGAACTGTTTTGGAGGGAAGGGAATATAGCAGACAATTGCCAAATACCAAAGCCAACTACATGCTGCAGGTCAGGTAAGAAAAATGTGTATTTTAGTTCAACAGAGAGTAGTTCATCAGTGCATGGTGATTTAGGGTGTGTGTCCGCTCTATGTACTCAGAGTATCTCTATTTAAAGCAGCTCCATCCATGTCTGTAAAAACAGCCAGGTAGCTCCGTTTTAAGTATGTGTAAGCAGCTCTACTTTACAGTAGAAATCTTTGTAGCAGCTCCATTTTGAATAAATGTGTAAGTGTAAGCATCTCCGGTTTATGTTAGAAATCTTTGTAGCAGCTCCGTTTTAATGTGTGTGTGAGAAATGCAGGTCTGTTTTACATTTATCTTTGTAGCAGCTTAAACAGAAGTGTGTGTGAGAAATCTCTGCAGGTCCGTTTTACAATTTATAGAAATCGTTGGTGTGTGTGTGTGTGGTTTACATTAGAAGTCTTGCAGCTCCGTTTTAATCTGTTGGGAGAAATCTCTGCAGGTCCGATATATCTTTGTAGCAGCCTTGCAGTGCAGGTCCATTTTACATAAATCTTTGTAGCAACTCTATTTTAATGTGTGGTTTACATTAGAAATCTTTGTAGCAGCTCCATTTACATTTTACAGAAATCTTTGTACTCAGCAAGCAGCGCAGGTCCGTTTTACTGTGTGTGTGAGAAATCTCTGCAGTAGCTGCTCCGTTTACATTTTACAGAAATCAGTGCAGGTCCGTTTTACATTTTAGCAAGCTGTGCAGGTCAGTTTTACATTTTAGCAGGCTGTGCAGGTCCATTTTGCATTTTAGCAAGCTGCTGGTCCATTTTGCATTTTAGCAAACTGTAGGTCTGTTTTACATTTAAGCTGCAGGTCCGTTTTACATTTAAGTGGCAGGCCCATTTTGCATTTATGCAGCAGGTCCATTTTGCATTTAAGTTGCAGGTCTGTTTTACATTTTGGCAAGCTGCAGATCTGTTTTACATTGTGTGTGTGTGTGTGTGTGTCTGTGTGTGTGTGTGTGTGTGTGTGTGTGTGTGTGTGTGTGTGTGTGAGAGAGGGGGAGAGAGAGAGAGAGGGAGAAAGAGCTGGAAGATTTTCTGCTGCTGAACTGTACAGCATGTTCTTTTTTGTCTGGTGTTGCCCAAGTTACTTTTGTGATAGGCAGAGAGCAGGGAGGCTTTCTGCTGCTGATCTGTATAGCATATTCTTTTTTATCTGGGGTTGCCCAAATTACTTTTCTGATATCTAGGGAAGGCTCAACAACTTTTCCTTGGTTTGAGTGAGGCTCCTTGTGACAAAGACTGAGAACGTTTGATATAATATATATTTTGGTTACAATGCCAAACTCTAAAGGAAGAACAATAATTTGAGTAGCAAATGTGGTATGCAGGCAGACATTACCATTTTCAAATATTGAGTTTCAATTATATCAAGTGAAAAGGGCATATAGTAAAAACACTTAACTCATCAGCTTTGACCCTTCATCACAACGGCTGTTTCTTGTGACAAAGACTGAGAATGTTTGATATAATATATATTTTGGTTACATTGCCAAACTCTAAATGAAGAACAATAATTTGAGTAGCAAATGTATGTAGGCAGACATTACCATTTTTGAATTTTCAATTTCAATTATATCAAGTGAAAAGGGCATACAGTAAAAACACTTAACTCAACAGCTTTGACCCTTCATCACAACAGCTCTTTCTTCTCAAGAAGCTGAAATTGAGACCCATATTCTGAAAAGATAAAACTATAAAGTTATCTTCTTAAACTAAGCTTCACAGACAACTCAGTTTTGATTTATAGCATATTTTGGTTCTGTTCAGTTTGCATTTGGAAGTTGGTATCCCACAATTCCATTGAAGTGGGTGGCATTCATAATTATGCATGCAAATTTTATGATAATCGACGTACAGATTTGTACCTGTTGTTCATGGCCTTTGTCCATATTTTTGATGTTTCCAGGTTGAGAGGTATGGTCAGAATGAACAAAGGCATTTTGGTACATGATTAAAGTTAGGAAAGAGCAGACAGACCTGGCCAGGCTAAGCCAGCATGACAGATCACAGAAGACTGGAAAACAGCAGAAATACATACTTTGGATCACAAGGTGATAGTGCTATGCTGTGAACGAGGCAAGGAAAACAGCTATAGGCAATCACAAAGAGAGAGAAAAAGGAGGGAGAGCTGAAATTGGGTACTCTTAATAGGATATAAGGCACAATAATCAGATGGGCTGTTTCCCACAGTCCTCAGAATTCTAGCCAGTGTGGTGACAGAGAAGCCAGATGGAGATCTTCATCAGATCACTATGTAATGTAGAAGTGCCTCAAGATGGAGGACAGCAATTCTCATATTTCTTAACACGTTTATTAAATTACCACTTAAGACATATGTAAACAAACCATATTAACATGTTTCCATTTATATACATTATACATCACATGTTCATTTTTTATAACCATCATTCCAACAATACATAAATTGTTCAGTTCATGTAATCCTTTAAACTTCTTCCCTCCTGAACATTATTCTTCATGCATTGTTTCCACAGTTTCTGTTTATTTCTATGTGATTTGCTGATTTATTTTCTAAAGATCCCACTTTCATTCTTTTTATATCTGTTACAATATATAGTACTTCAAATGCAGCTTGTTTAGACTTTGATTTCCATTTTCTAGTAATTGCTTTTTTTGGTAGCCACCATAATTAAACTTAACAAGGGCCTTACCACGTCTAGGCAATTCAGATCCTGTGTCCCAGCTCAAAATAATCATTTCCTTAGTTATACCTTTTTGCTCATCCAATATTTAAGTCACAGTACTCTGTAGGGAATTTTTGTAATCTGCCAACTAATTACACCCCAGAATCTATGTTCTCAGTTACCTCTTTCTTCCCCATCATACCTCCAGCATTTGCCAGCCACCCTGCTGCTGGAGTTATAAGAATACCTGTGTAAATACTTCCAAGCAAAAATCCTAAACCTTCTGGTCTTTATTGAATACTTAGGAGCCATACATATGTCCTCCCATTGTTCCCTTGTAAATTGCTTATCCAGTCTCTCTTCTCAATCTTTTCTAACATCCTCTGATTGAGTCTTATAGTAAAATATCTTATATGCTGTACAAATTATCCTTTTTCTAACCGAAGCTTCTGTTTTAAATTCAACTAAAAACTCTACCAGAACAGACCTTTCACTTAGGATTCCTCTATCCCTTTTTCTTTGCCTGTTCTCTGATATCAATCTGTGGTGTGGAAAGCAGTCTCTAGCCTGTAGTCCAAGTGTCTTCTTGACCTCATTCCATTATATTACATTTCCCTCTTGAGTTAATTTCTCCCTATGCCTTGGTTCCTTTGCCATTTTTCTCTTATAAATTCCAGCTCCCTCTTATGTATTCTTTATACCTTACTTGCAGTCTTCCCTATCAGCAAAGTCTCCTTTCTCCATTCTAGTGTTGGATAGTCCTTAGAATACTTCCTGCTACTTTCTGAATATAATGTTATAGCTATTATTCTGCCAAGGATCTGTATCCAAAAATCCCACTCTCTCCTTATTTCTTGAATTTTTTTCCTGCTTCATCATCATCCTTTGAATATAATGTTATGATTGTGTTATGTATATGAGCCTTTTGTATCTCTAAAATATCCCTTAAAACCAGGTCATCTTAACCAGCTTGGTCTATTTGAAGGATCAACTTATCCCACTTAAAATTTTGCCCTCTTTCCCTCTCAGATAAATTCCTTGAACTCTTCATTAATTATGTCCCACAAGTACTCCCCTGTTTGATAAAGTATTCCTGACCTGTATGTAGAACTAAAGGGAATAAAAAATGATCCATACACAAAAGCTTCCAGTTTCTCAGTTTTTGTATTAAACTTTTTAGTTTTTTCCCCAACATACCCTTAGATGTCATAACAGAAGCTGTTGTAAACCATACTCATAAATACTTTGTCTTGTTGAGTCTTGCTGAACCAGTTCATGTGTATACATAATTTATGGCTAAAGCATTTGTTTTATCTTCATTAATTTTATATCTCAAGAAAACTTGAAACTGTCTCAAAATGTTCCACAAAACTAAAGTGTCTTTTTCTGGATTTACAATATATACAAAATAATATCATCTGTAAATAAAGATAAGTTTTCTTGATTACCTTACCAACTGAATTTTTGATTTTCTGAGTCCCTTATTTTCTTTGTCATTGTCTCTCAGTGTAAAGCAAATAAAAAAGGAGAAAGAGGACACCCTTGCTTTGTTCCTCTGTTCAGACACAACCTTTTAAACAGGAATCCTCCTCCTTTAATTCTTGAATCTGATCCTTCATATATCCTTCTAATTAAGATTATTGTTTCAGGGAATGCAAATGCTTCCATTGCCCTACTCATAAAATCCCAGCGTATTGTTGAATGCTTTCAAGACCTACCAACAACAATGGCATTTTCTTACATTCTGTTTTCCCTGGATCATCCTGGTTCTACTAATGTTCTATTAGTGTTGTTAAATGTGTGCCTTCCCTACACAAAACAACATTGATCCATATCTATTAATTTTGTCAACACCTTTGCCATTCTTTTAGTTAGTATAGACATAAACACTTTGTAACCATGGTTTGAAATTGAAGTGGGTATATATGAAGTTGGTTTTGATGGGTCTGTACTGTCTTTAGGTATTAAAGCCACCACACCTTTCTTCTAAGATATTTGTGCTTACCCTCTTTTTTAAAACCTTCTAGATTGTTATGTTCTTCCCTCCTAACTTCCAAACTTCCACAGGAATACCACCTGTTCCTGGACACTTTCTTGCAGATTGATTATACTTTATTGTTTTTATCTCATCTACTCCTATCTTAACTGTTAATCATTGAGCCTTATCACTTCTAACCTTGGCATAATTAAGCCTTCCATAAATATTTCCATTTGTGCTCTTTCTTGATTTCTGCATTTCTCTGCTTTTTATGTTTTTTCTTAAAATTTCCAAAAATATCTTGAATATCTCTACAAGATCTTTGGTTACTTTGCTTTCCATAGGCTCGCTAGGTTTGTTGACAACCCTTTCCACTTTAAGCCATTGTGCTGAAAGGTTTTGCACTCTGGCGTTATTATCAAAAAATTGTTTCTTAACAGCAGTCTTTCTAAACTCATGCATATTATCCAGATACTCCTTTATTTTCTCTTTAACACTTTGTAGTTGCCTCTGTTCTTGTTCTATTCTGCAGTACTTTAACTTTTGAGAGACACTCTAATAAATAATTTATATTGCTTCAAACCATATCTCTTTCTCTTTTATTTCTACCATATTTTTTAAACTCCATTTTCATTTTATCCCAGTCCCCAGCTTTAACATCTGAATTCCCTCATAACTCTTGAATAATTTCCACTTCCTATTCCTCAGAATCCTCTCTTTTTAACAGGTAGGTGAGAAAGCACCAGAGACTCATTTTTACTTCATTACCCTGCATTTTTATCTTAGTTTTTATTGGTGCATGATCTGAAGTAGTTAATGGATATGTGATAAGACTTTCAATTAAGTACAAATGTTACCGTGAAATATAATTTCTGTCTAGTCTAGCCCAGGTGTTGTATCTTGGGGAATAATATGTAAATTCTCTCCATTCCTACTATTGAGTTCACATCTTCCATACCAACTAGTTTCATAAATTTCTTCAGACGTCTACCATCTTTTGTTATATTTTTCTTTCTAGGTCCCACAGATGCATCCTGACTATTGCAAATCAAGTTCCACTCCTCATGTATAAGTAATATTCCCTCCTGAAAGCTGATTATTTCTCTCAAATTGTTCATAAGCTCCATAATAGCAGTTTTTTGTAGAATATAAATACAAGTCAGTGTAATCATCTTCCTTTGCCAACAGCCCCTTGCTACCACAAATATACCATTAATATCTTTTCCTCTATTCTGTCACTATTGGCACTATTCTAGCAGTTAGCATAATTACTCCCCTTTTCCTTTGTCCCTGATATTCTTCCAAATATCTATAATGAAATTCTTTCTTTATCAAATTCTCATGTTCATTTCTTTCCAAATGTGTTTCCTGCAGCACTATTTGCATTCTGCATTTGTAGTAAAATTCAGTACTATTTCCTTATTGTCTGTCCACGTAAGACCATTATTGTACCCAGATAATATGGATAACATAGCTGTTATGATAAGAAATTATTGTTCCCACCTATTATATATGTGACAATTGTTTTTTGAATGTGTATTTCCAAATTTTGTGCTAAATACAGTAATGTTTGGTAGGCTGTTATCATAGGTGTACATGCATTTGATCGGCCGGTGGATGGCCGATCGGAATATGGTTGAACGCAGTGTGGCAAAACCTCAAAAAAGTAATCGCAATTGTTGCAAATCGCAAAATATCTCCACCTGTTTGACCAATGATAGCACTTGTTTAGGTGGTAGAGTGATTGGAAATGTCACATTCAGTGTTTTGTACGATATTCCGAAAATTCAGCAGTAAAAATTCGATAACACGTGGTGTTATACCTGATCGAGCAATGTTAGCTTTATCAAACAAATGTATTCCGTTTTATTATACATGTTTCTTGTCATCTCCATTGCACCTATGTCACATTTTTCAAGACTTTTTGTTTTAATAAAAACCCTCAAACTAGAAATGAAATATATTTTCAGAACACCCCCATAGCCTATTCACTTAGAACAAACACACAAAAAATGTAATCTAACCCTCCAGATCAGAGCAATTGCCCCAAATTGACAACTGTACCCACAGGCATTACCTAACCTAAAATTAAGGTTACACATGCTGAAGTGCATATTGCAGCCAGTGCTCCCACTTATACTTATTAGTGTCTGTTCTTTTCATATACTTATTCCCATCCCAGCTGTGAAAACAGTTTGCATGCTTTTTGAAAACATTAACTTTAAGCAATAAGAAAATATGCATTGCCTGTGTTTAATAAAATAAACACTATTCTGTTGAATGCTTTAAAGTACTAAGGCTGCTAGGAAACTGCTTTCTTTTATTCACTTCCAATAACTTTGAACTTTACTTTTCACTAAACTGCTTGCCCTTGTACCATTAAATTTTGCATTTCCCTCAGCAAATAATGCTAAGAACTCTCAAGATTAATTGCTTGCAGCTGGAGACAGCTATTCTCAATGGAGATGTAGCCAACAATGAGAGATAAAAATATCTATAAACTCTGCAGATGCATGAAGGAATCTTTCTCAGTTTCAAGCAACACAGAACAGAACATACAACTGCTTCCAAATACAGACTTCTTGTTTCCTGAACAATTAATAACATGGAAAAACAAACTAATATCATTGCATATACAAGAAACCTATCACTTCTCTTGGTTTTCATCATTTTGCCTCATTTTTCAAGCTTACTTGCTTACAAAAATACCTGTTTATAGATTAAGCTAAGGGCATTAATCCAGACATTCACCTTTGCAAAAATAACATAAACGACCTCAGTTCTACATCTAGTATAATCAGTGCACATTTACACCCCACCCAACAGCCAAAAATCACAGTATATTAGCTTAAACTTGCTTTTGCCCAGCCTTTCCTCTCTTAATACATTGTAAAGCCTATATTTTACATGTAAAAAGTACTTGTTTATTTTAATACCTTTATCACATACAACAATCACTGAAAATACTCCCCCAGCCCCACATTTAAAATACCTCTGATTACATGCTACACAAAACTGCTTTACTGTATAAGATGCAGTTTATGTGATGAAATGTATACAAATACTATTAAGAACAAAAATCATTTTACTTACAGTTATTTTTTTCCCTTTTAGTGTCCTTCTAAACATTAATGTCATAAAGTGGGTTATATGCTTTATAGTCCACCCACAAGTTTAACAAAGTCAACAAAAGTCCAGTCTTTCTCGGGCTCTTTTTCTTGCAAAGCCATATTTCACAAATGTGATGGATACTTTGTAATCCCACATTGATTCACTAATTTCTGTGTTGTTGGTCTACTTCCTATTCATCTCCATCACCTAACAACAGACCCTGGTTTAAGTCCAAGGTACTTTTAATTCTTCAAGTCATCTGCTATGCTTTTTCTATATTTCAGTCATTCTCCATTGGAACATTGGAAAAGGTTTCACTGACAGAGTCTCTTTTTTTGTTTGATGGCTCACTTTTTCTTGGATAACCTTTTGTATTTCCTTCTTAGTCTGTTGTGCATTAAAACATGTCATCGATTCTCCATTAAAAATATTCTAAAGACAGCTGAATGTTGCCGTTTGAATGGCAATCCTGCCTCTCAGCATTCCATGATTACTGGGAAAATTTGCTTCTCTTCTGCCTCTTGTGTACTGAGTAATAATTTTCCACATGTACTCTGCTGTCTCCAGTTTTCAGTACTGTTCCCTTCCACCACAGTTTTGTCAGGATCAACTCTTTCTGCTGGTGTGATTTGCATTTTTACTAATAAAGGTCTTGGCTGCTTTCTTATGGCCATGTTTTGAGCATACACTCTGTATGCCATTTCAATTAAAAATCCTCTTGTGCAATTCCACTCCAGTTGCTTATTTGTGCTTTGATAAATTAATGCAGACTATTCCTTCCAGTTTCTGTGGTACAGAAGAAAAGCTCAGTTTTTCTCTGTGCACTCCATCTTCAAATTCTACAATTTTTGCATTGGCTTTTCTTGAGAAATCTCATATTAAGGCAGTCCTTTCTTCATTTTCATCTCTGGAATTTGCAGTTTTATCCATTCATCTAAATAGCTAGTTAAAGCATCTATTTTTCTGCCTTTTGTTACTTGAGTTGATGTACTACTTTAGTGTTTGATTTTTTCTATTTCCTTTGAGTACATTTGATTTATTTTATCCTCTAAATTACTGGAAGCCATCTCTTGTACCAAAGCTGAAGCTTGAACTGCTTTTTGCTGAACAGCTGCATGATTCTTTCCAGTCAGTGTTTTATCTTCAACTTTTCTAGATGATTTTCTTTCAGGTTCTAATATTTTTCTTTGATGGCATCCAGACAGTGTACTTACTAGCCAGCAAATGAATTTTACTCAAGCTGGCAGAATTGCTAGCTCTTATTTCTCAGTTTCTTTTTTTCATACTGCAAGAGCTGAAATTAATATTTTAATCAGTGTGCAGCTAACTTAGAAGTCAGCAGCTGTAATAGTCTTGTGCAAAGAAGGAGCAGGAAAAATCCAGTAAACTACAAACCTATTGGCTTAGAACATTAGTGGCAGAAAAAGTCATACGTGGAATCCTCAAGGAAATGCTGGTTCATTTCCTAAAAAAAACCCTCCAGAACAGTTATCAGTTTGTGTCCATGGCTGTAAGGAGCTGTCAGTCCCACCTTATCCAGTATTATGACTTATGCAGGTGATATTGGCAAGATAGTATTGGTATATGTGATATACCTTGACTTTACCAAGGCCTTTGGCTCAGTCCAACACACATGGTTGATAATGAAAACTGCAGAGGTTGGCTATAGGACCAGGACAGAAGGATTAGATTGCTAGTGGTTTCCATGTATAATACACAGTTGCAATGAAAAGGATGGTGTCAAAAAATAAGAAGAATGGCTATTGGGGTATCACAGGGATTATTCCCAAGTCTATTGCTCTATAGTGTGTTTTATTTTGGACATATATGAAAGAAGAGAGAACAGGATAACACTCTTTGTACATTGCATGAAGATGCAAAGTTCATTCCTGGGGCATCAGCAACTCTGATGTGAAGTTTATATTTGGAGAGTGGAACAGATGGAAACAGAGTAAAATGATCAGGGTTGTTGATCTCACTTGGGCTGAATAACCAGGAATATAGTCAGAGGAGAGTGGCAACAGCAAACAGAATGTAGAAGTGTATCTTTAGGTTGATACTTTCTAGATACAAGGAGGTTATTCATTCACGGTACAATTTTCTGGTCAGGATGATCCTTTAGTAAAACATTCAGATGTGGAGGTCATACAAGGAAAGGGATACAAGACTGCTGGAAGAAATCCATAGGAAAGCCATAATTAAAATGTGTTGGCTGAGAGAAAAATATATGGCCAGAGACAGCTTGATTGCTTCTCACTAGATATCTGCAGAGACAAGATAGACATAATATGGATGCACAAGATCATGTTGAGGATATGTAAAGGGTCATCTTAAACAAGGATAGGTAAAGAGATAAGGGAGCACAGGCAATGGATTGTACAGTATAATTGTGAAATGGATCTACAAAATTACTACTTGACCGAGGTTGTGGTTTGGTGGAATATACTACAAGGAAGGAGGCAAAGAAGGAATCTACAGAATCATTCATGAGGACAGGGGACTGGTAGACAAAGGGTGTGGAGGGTAGTAGAATCTTAAGTGCTCTCAGAGTGAAAGCAGGATAGGCTTATAGTTCTCTTCTACCATCAAGCAAAGGTGAACATCACCCAAAAAGACAGTTTTCCAGCCCAGCAGTTGCAATCACCCAAGAAGACAAATTTTCCAGCCCAGCAGTTGCTGTCCTGACTACAGTCTTGACCATTCCATGAGGCTGTTTCCAAGTTTTCTCTTGCTTGGGGAGCTGTAATAAAGAAATAGTTGATTTTGCACATGATCACAGTCAGCCACCTCTTAAAGCTTTGAGGTTGTCCAGGGTAAATGCTGTACTAGGAGATCCACATTCCCCCACAATAGGTATAGGCTATATTCTTACATGGGTTTATATAGGCTTTCCCTCCTTTGGAATCAGGCCAAGGATTTTTTTCATACCTCCTTGTAGTCCTGAAGGTGCTTCCCAGTTTCATTCCCATTCTGGACCTCATTTGCTTTGAAAACAGCATCCCGTATTGTGGGTTATGGAAGTAGACTCTTTAAAGGATCATGATTCTTCTTCTTCCAGAAGCACATAGATAGTGTTGCTGCATATGATAGCTAGCTTTTGGTGCATCTGTGTCTGAGGTATGTAAAGCGATTTCTTTCAGTTTGCTGTGTGCGGTATCATTTCTTGTCCTATTTCTGTGCCCAGAGTATTTACCGAGGTGCTGGCTGTGGTGGCTGACACCTTCAACAGAAGATCTTCCTTTGTTTCCCTTCCTGAATAAGTGACTTATGGTGGCTGCATCAATGTACATTGTGTTTAATTTTCCCAACCATAAACTATTAAAATATTCTCTGATATGATCCTAGAGATTGCTTTTATAAACACAGAACTGAACATTCTCCAGTGTCAGTCATTCTTGCTCACTAAGAAGATCCAAGAAGTTATGAATTTGGCAACCAGATTGAGGATGCATTGGAATGCCAAAGAAGATTGACTCTTTCCTGTCATTTCAGACTTGAGGACTACTACACTTTTCATGGTGCTATTTGGAAATTTGAGGATGGAGTGTTGCATTGGACAATGAGGTAACAATTGTTTCAGAGCCACCACACAGTTATGGATGTTTTCCTGATATCAGACTCATACCTCTAGGTACTGAGATTGAGGACGCTCCTTACCAGTCTCCAAGTGGGCTTTTCATTCATGCAGAAAGACTCTTCACTGGTTGAAGCAAAAGGTGCTTTACTTGCAACATGAGGAGCTTCGCTCAGCTCTTCCATATTTCAGTGGATGTGGTTTTTCCACAAGAGTATTCCACATCAGCCATCTGTTGCTGTTTGTAACCTAGACCTCAAAACTTTAGAGGGAAAACTGCCAATCCTGATTCGGTGTGATGACTAGTCTTTCATGTCATACCTTAAGGATAGGGGCTAATAGTTGTACCCACTTTGCCAAGAGATGAGGTTTATCTGGCAATGGGCAATACACAGAGGTGCCACTCTCACAGCAGTTCACATCCTGAATGCAGTAAAAGTGCTGATGGACTCCCTAGCACTTCTCCACCTTTCTCCTCAAGTTGCAAGGCACTGTGGAGATCAGCCCATTCCCGCTTATGGAAGTGTGGTACTGCCATCTTTTGCTTTATGCATGAGGGCAAGGGGAAGTTCATTGTGGATACAGTCTGCATCCTTTGGCAAGAGTATTTCTGTACAATTTTCCACCATTTCTTTTGATTCCTTGCCTAATCTCAGTTTAGGGAAGAAGGACTAAAGATAATTCTCATTGTGCCATGGTAGCAGAATATTGAACTGTTTCAGGCTGTCAGGTCACTGGTGATAAGGAAACTCTTCTGGTTCTTGACAAGAGGGTATCTTAGGGTCTCAGACTTCTTATCCTTAGCCTTTTGGCTGCTTTATGGCTCCTTCTAGTCTGATAAATTTACTGCTTTGGATCCACCCTGAATGTTGACCCACAAGTATTGTTCTTGATGTTGGATATAACAGTTATTTTCCTTCTGTATCTGTTGATGCAAAAGGGGGCCTTCCTTGGTTGAGCCCTAATAGTCTTCCTGCATGCCCCTCATGTACTTGTACAGCTCCTCTTTCCTTTCTCAGCTGTTGGAGTTTCCTGTAATTTGGGTAAGTATATACTCTTATGTTTTATCAATCTGGGTGTCAAGTTGTCATTATTTTTTGATTTACAGTGGTTGGGGAAACTGATGGATACAAGGTATCAGTGTGCTTTTACAGTAAGTTTGTGGTATCATGATGTGTGCTAGCATTTGTAGTGTGCACCAGATGTGGGAGCTTTCAAGAAAAAATGCCACATATTAGTAGTGGTGAGTATGAAATTGCTGATACACTGAGAAGGATTTCTTTGCAGATAAACTGATATAGTAAGAAAGTGTGTGTTATACCTCATCCAAGTCCTTGTTTTATTGTTTCAATTTCACCCACTGTCTTCAGGATATTTTATCTGTTTGGTTATTCCTAGTTGATATATATATATTTTTTTTTTTTTTAATTTTCTTTAGCATACATTCATTGGCCTACATCAGTTTTTTTTGTTGTTCTTCCATCATTTTAATGTGTTTTTTACAAGGCAAAGATAACTTTAAATACCACAGTTTAAAGAATGGTTTTATTTCAGAGATCATTCCATATAAAACTGAATACTTTGCTGAAGTCAGCAAAGCTCAGAATGCTAGATGTCAGAAAAATATTTGGTAGGGGGCGTGGCCAAGGATGAACACAGGATAGCAGCAGATTTCTTCAGCTCCACCAATTTTATTACACTGACAGGAATTAATTACTTAAAAAAATAATTTTTGAAGTAATTTTCTTTCTAAATATGTTTGTTTTATATAGTTCTTGAACTATATCTAAAAAAGAAAGGAAATTTTAACAATATTCCTGTCAGAAATCATACTGGAAATTTTCCTGTCAGTTTATCAGTCTGAAATGAGTTCCAGTAAGACAAATTCTCAAGACTCCAGCATCAAGAAAGAACTTCAGTCTCTGATAACTATAATCCAGCAACTTACTGCTAAGATGGATAAAATGGATACTAAAATTGATACCTTCATAGAAAAAACTACAAAACAAATAGACTTGTTACATATAGACCTGTAACAACAGAAGATCCAGATGACAGGCATAGAAGAAGCTGTGAATGACATGGAAAATAGAATCCAAGAAGAGGAAATCAACATTGAGTTTCTGCTGAAACAAAATACACATTTACAAACAAAGCTGGATGACCTGGAAAATAGATCTAGGCACAATAACATTAGGATTTTTGGACTGCCAGAAAATATTGAAGGTAACAATATTACTTCTTTTTAACAACATGGCTCCCTAAAACTTTAGACTTACCAGAAGCATTCTCTTTTGGTATCGAAAGAGCACATAGATCTATAGCTAATACTAACTCTAGCAAAAACTATCCTAGATCAGTTATAGTTAGATTTCTATCATCTTTTGATAAAGAGATGGTTCTTAAATCTGCTTGGGCTAAAGCTCCTGTTAAGATTAATGAGACAACTGTGTGTTTTGACAATGACTATTCTTCCTTGGTAATAGCTAAAAGAAAAGTTTTTCTGCCACTAATAAGGGAGCTTATAAAAGCACAGTTTAAAACATACCTTCTGTTTCCTGCCAAGCTAAAAATCTTCCTTCCTGATGGTCCTAAAATTTTTGATGACTTAGACTCTGCTTTACTGTTTATCAAAAAAAATAAGATTTTGGATAAAATAGAGGAAATGGAATGGGCTAGTCCTTCATTAAAGAGACTGGCAACTGAAACTTAGTGGAAGACTTCAGAGAAGAAGAGACTAAAAAACAAATGATTTGTTCTATGTTTTTTTTCTTTTTTTTCTCTCATCATTTTACTTCATTATTAATCTTTTTAAATATAGTTCCTGCATTTCCAGATATTCTGAAAAAAATTTAATCAAAGTTATTCTCTGTGTGCAAAGAAATGTTTTGTTTCATAACCAGTCAAAATATCTGAGGAACTAATAACAAGCTATTATTCAATTTGTTTCTCTTTCTGAAAAAGAGAAGTAAGGTCAGTAATTTGATACATTTTTTTTTCTCCTTTTCTTCTTTTCTTTGTTTAAACAATGACATTTTATTTAGATTATGTAGTGGTAAAGGGTGGGGGAGGGCAGGGAGAGAAGAGTAATGAAAATATGATAAATGGAATAATAACATATTTATTCCTTGTAAAAAGTTTATATGTTCTTCAAATGCTATTCCTAATTATACTTTCTTGATTATACTGCTTATGCTTGTTTGTAAATAATCTGTCATGCTTTAACTAATAATAATTAGAACTAAATAATAGTACATAATATGTTTTATTTTTAACTCTATTAATATAAACAGTAAGTAATATTCCATTGTATATACTTCTTATAGCTTTCTCTTACATTTTTTTATTTCTGCTTTACACTCTTTTATTTTCTACTCTCTTTTTCTTTTCTTTATTCTTTCTCTTTATTTTTTTCTCATATTAATATATAGAAATGCTTTTGATCATATAGACACAGTAAATAATAAGATTTGCATAAAAATTGAGTTGGGACAAAAATATTGAGTTTTATTACTTATTAATAACTTTGGGCTTAATTTCACTTTCATAGAGGCTGTAATAACCTGTAAAATAGAGTTCAGCAGTGTAAAATACATTGCGAAGGTTTTGTCATGTTTAGATGCATTTACACTGCTAAATGAATGTTTGTCACTAGTTTTTAACAAGTTCCCCGCCAAAATGTTAAGGGAGACAATCTGGGATGTGGGCTACCTCATGAACAGTGTCCTCGAGTTGTTTTAAAAGCTTCAACTCTCAGAATTCTCACAGAGAAGCTGAAAGCAGTCAATTTGACCTTTGACCCAGATGTCACACTGGCACATCACAGATTCAGGAAGAACACTCTACCAGGAAGTAGAACTGATGCAACTGCGACTATGTGAAGGAAAATGAACTCTTTAACATTTAAATGTGAGTTATTTTATATAATTACTTAAATATTTATGTTATAATTCATAAAATATGTCAGTTATAATGATTTTAAATGATGCAGTTTCTTGTAGTAAGTAAATGTCTTATTTTAGAATGCATAGAAAATGAAACATTTATTCAAGTGTTTTTGAAAATCTACTTGACTGCAGCATACTAATCTGTGTTAAAAACTTATGTTCCAAACATATACATTACTATAACTCATTTAATTCATCTGATTGACAAGCATAAATAACTTTATAACTCTATTCTGGAAGAAATTGTCATGTGATATATTTTAAAGCAGTAGTATAGACATACAAAATACAGATGGCTTTTTACAATAATGCAAGTGTTTCTGAGAATTTGCATAACTATGCAGTATGATTTATAACAATTTCTATAAATATAATATTTTATTCTACTGACAATAATGAGTATGAGTAAAATGCTCATATATAAGCAATTCAAGGTTTTTTTTGGAAGCTGTTGACTGCATTTACATGACAGAAAATAGATGCATCTTAATATATGTAATGTTTGAACCATATTAGCCAAAGTTTTTGATTTAAATGAATGTTAGAACTTATTTTTACATACTTTGAATAAATTAATATGTAAATATGCCTTCCTTTTTTTTTCTCTCTCTCTCCCTCTTTCATGTCTTCTATTTCTCTCTCTCCTCTTGGTTCCTAATATCAAGATTATTTGAATGCTATTTGAATACAAGTGTATTATATTACATAGATGTATATAGTAGTATGAATAGTTTTTAAAAAAAAAGTTTATTTTAGTTTATATGATGCTGTTTTATCAAATGTGTAGTCTTGTCTTGCTAGATAATTGAATTGAAAGCTGTTAATTTAAGTTAAATATAACCAGTATTAAATTGATAAGGTGGTAGCTGAGGTACTGCTGCTTAGGGTAGGGGTTAACTTGAGTGGTAAATACTACTCTAAGTTGGAGTTTTTAACTCCAGGCTGGATGCAAGATTTAATCCTTACATTATTTTCACTTGTTCATTGTTATATGTATATAGTTTTGACATCCACAATATATTTTGTACATTCATTGTCACTACAAACAAAATTGAATCCTATACAAAATCCCATAAGAGATTCAATAAATACAGCTATATTTAAAGGTACACCTAAAGGAGGAGATGTAACATTACTTATGTTGTTATTTGTTATTTTGATCATAAGATTCTTAAGTTTTTAAAAATGCCAAATGACATCTTTAAAAGGAATTTCTTTTAACATTAATGGATTGAATAATCCGTGTAAAAGGGCAAGCCTAATAAGATACATTAATTTACATAAGGCCAACTTAGTCTTCCTGCAAGAAACCCATCTCTTGAAAAAAGATATTGATAAACTAGCCACAAACAAATATACAATATTGGTTAGTTCAGAGCACACTCAGAAAAAAAGAGGAGTGGCTATTTTATGGAATAAAAGTATGCCCATTCCTAAAACCATTAAGTCTTATCAGGATGACAAAGGAATGTTTTGTATGGTTGCAATACAAATTAATGGGAAGACTTACACTTTAATTAATGTATATTGGATACCTGGAATTGGTATTAATACAGTGAAACATCATCTTGATAAGATCATATCATTCTCTATAGGAGATATTATTTTAGCTGGTGACTTTAATTGTATACTACATGAAAGTGATACTACCACTATAGGAAAAAGAAGAATTACATCTAATGCAAAACATTTAAATGATTTTGCTAATTCTTATCATTTGAATGATATTAATAATCAGATAGATTCAAAATCATTACCATACACCTTTTTTCTAACAGATACAAAACTTATTCAAAAATAGATAGGGTCTTTATTTCTAACCAGATGGTAACAGATTTAATTAATTCCAAAATCATTTCATGTCCTATATCTGATCATAATTCAATTGTTTTTGAATTCATGATAAAAAGTACTCATAATGTTCAGATCAAAAGGATACCAGCATACTTAACTCAACTAAGACTATAAAGAATATATACTTTCAGAAGTAAAACATTTTTTAGACATAAATAATACTCCTGAAGTCTCCATTGTCTATGTTTGGGATGCCTTAAAATCATATCTATATGGACAAAGTATCAGATGGTATAATAATAAAAGGAAATCTTGGGATAAGGAATTGTTAGATATTCAAAGTAAATTAGACTCTTATAAACATAATAATAAAGAAAATATTATGGACAAGAAAGTTATTGAAGAAATAAACAAACTAAATGAGAAATACAAAGAAATTTTAACTCATAAAGTTAAAATAACTTTAGAGAAATACAAGTTTTTGTCTTATTCAGTAAGCCCCAAATACTTACATAGACTTAAAAATAAAGCAAAAGGTTGAATAAACAAAACCATATCAAAGAAATCTTTTCTCTAAGGAAAAGAAGAATGTTTCTAGTATACCAGAAATACTAGATGAATTTAGAAATCACTTTCACAAAATTAACCATAATAACATTAACATGGAACCTAAAGATAAAATAAAGGAGTTTATAACCACAAACATGAATAAAAAGCTTAATAAACAACAGATTAAACTATTGGACAAAAGTATTTCATATACAGAGGTTATTACACAAATAAATAAGCTTAAATCAAACAAAGCACCGGGTAATGATGGTATTATACCAGAGATATATAAAATCCTTTCTAAAAGTACATATTCATTAATACATAAGATTTTTATTTTGGCCCAAACTGAGTTAATAACCCCCCCATCTTGGCAATATACATTTATTTCGCCAATTTTAAAACCTAATAAAGATCCAACTAGATGTACATCATATCGGCCCATCTCATTACTTAATGTTGATTATAAAATGTTTATGAGTATTTTTGCTGATAGATTGAAGACAATCATCCCCGGCATTATAGATATAGATCAGACAGGCTTCATTGTAAATAGAAATACTTTTGATAATATAAGAAGAACTTTAACATTAATTGATTTTGCAAATAGGAAAAAGAAAGATTTAACACTTATTAGTCTTGATATAAGTTCAGCATTTGATTCAGTAAGTTGGGACTATCTGTTTACCTTACTGAAGTGCACAAACTTCTCAGATGCATTTGTAAATCTAATTGAGCATTTATACAAAGGAACATTGGCTTATATTAAGGTAGGAACATATGTTTCACAAAAAATACCCATTTTTAAAGGTACAAAACAAGGATGTCCACTTTCTCCACTATTATTTACTTTAGTAATGGAGCCTTGGGATAATTTGATCAGAAACAGTACTGACATAGAGGGTTTTGAAATAGATGAAAATACAACATCCAAAATTCAACTTTTTGCAGATGATGTTCTAATTACATCAGCAGGATCTAATTCTTCTATGCAGTCTCTGTTTGATAAAATGATGAATTTTAAAAGTATTTCTGGTTTAATATTCAATGAAGAAAAAACTAAAATACTACCTATATATACACGAAAAAATATTCTCATTAGTGATTTTACTAAATATGTACCCAATTCAGGTCAGATAACTTATTTAGGTATAATACTATCTAAAGATATTAAATCTATTATATATAATAATTATAATACCTGTTTTCTTAATATACAAAATCTTTTAATACCTGGAATAATATGTTTTTACTATGGAGGAGAGACTTACAATTATTAAAATGATAATATTCCCCAAGATTTTATACTTAATACAATCAATAATACTTCCACCTACAAAAATAATTATCAAGAAACTGAATACATTAATGTTAAATTTCCTATGGGCACCTAATAGACCTAGGATTGCATTAAAGAAACATACTAATAGCTGGTCTCAAGGGGTATTTCTTTTCCAGACTTTAATTTATATACTATCTCTTCTATTGTAAAAGTTATTACTTTATTAATAGATCAGTCATATGTCGCAAAATGGAAAGATTATTGGGAGCTAATTAGTATGCACTTCATGAAAATCTCCTTAACACATAAAAATATGATTGTAAATAACTCCATGTTATGGTTACTAAAGTAATTTTGTACTTCACCTATTACACCTAAACATATGGTTTGTTACCCATTAAATATTATTATTAGCTATCGTAACTTTATATTCATGCACCCTAAGTATAGGGAATGGAATTTTATTATATTCCCTATAATGTATACTCAGGATATGCTTTTGTCATCTACTTCTGAAGGAACTCATTTAGCTATAGATAATGATCTAAAGTACTGGTATCAGTTGATATCTGATAATAAAGTTAAAAATCTAGATTTCTTAAAACAAGAATTTGATCTAAGAGAAACTTGCTGGTTAGAGGTTCAGACCTTTAGACAACATCTCATTGATAGAATAGATCTAATGTCTATAACAGTTAAATAATCTATTCCAACACTGATTGATTACTTGATATTAAATTTACAACATAAAGTTTCTGATAAAGGTAAACTTTCATACATACATAAAATTATCAGACAAGAAACTTTTTACAATGTAGATACATACTGGAATTATTTCACTTCTATTAATGGGGACCCACCAAATCAACAAGATAAACAATATATATTGGAATCTGCCTATAGAACTACGTCTTCCATTGTCTGCAGATTTTATACTGGAAATTTTTACATAGATCTTTTTATACACCTTTGATGATGAATAAAATAAATAATAAAGATAATCTATGTAAGAGATGTAATGTATAAATTAATGCTGACTGGGCTCATATGTTTTATGACTGTATAAAATTGAAAGAATACTGGAAGTCAATTAATGAATTTTTGCAGGCTCTTTTTGCAGATAATTTCATTATTTCTAAATCTCTTATATTATTCAACGGTTCCCATTCAGAAGCCTGAAACATCATAAGCCTGAAAATCAAAATCCTGAAACCAAAAGCCTGAAAATTCAGAATCCTGAAAACTCAAAATCCTGAAAGCCCAAAATCCTGAAAGACCAAAATCCTGAAACTCAAAATCCTGAAAACACAAATAATGCTAATATGTCACTATAAAGACACTAATATCTACCAACTGACCCTGACCCTAACCCTAACCCTAAGGTCCGTCACTATCGCACACTCACCTGACCCGCTCTAACCCTAACTCACTTAAACCGCCCCTAACCCCAATATTTGTCACTATTGCATACATGCCTAACCTGCACTAACCCTAACTCACTTAAACCGCCCCTAACCCTAAAATAAAACCAACCGCACACTTACCTGACCCCAACGCATGACCTAACACCACAGGGCTAACAATAGCAAAGCCACAATGACATCAGTATGTCTATTTTGTGTTTTCAGGATTTTGAGTTTCAGGATTTTGGTCTTTCAGGATTTTGGGCTTTCAGGATTTTGAGTTTTCAGGATTCTGAATTTTCAGGCTTTTGGTTTCAGGATTTTGATTTTCAGGCTTATGATGTTTCAGGCTTCTGAATGGGAACCTATTCAACACACCTGTACCTCAAAGTGTTAAAAAGGTTAAGCTTCCCTTGTTATGGTCTATTCTAGCAGTGGCTAGGAAAATAATAACCAGAAATTGGATTTCAGATACACCTCCTTCGTTCAATGAATTTAAAAATGTTATGAATATAGTGTGCCATATGGAAATAAACACAATTAGGTCAAGAACAACTAGAAAAACATCTTATTATATTGTATGGGATAATTTACAAAATTTGTTAAAAAAATCCTAATTTCAATAGCATGGTATTTTAGTTTAATTAATTGATCTGATTGTAGTGGATGTCTTTGTAAATACTTTAGTTGTTTTGTTGAATGTTATAATCATATCTATTTTTAATTACTTGTATAAAATTGTTATGATATTTCTCTTGTATGTTAAAAAAAATAAACCTGTTTTGAAAAAAAAAGAAACTCGAAATGCATATGGCCGATGCCATATACTCGCATTTCGGAAACTCGACTTCGTGAAAGGGAACGAAAAAAAAAAAATACAAACAAGTGTTTCTGCAGGGGGGCAAGCCCCCTGCACCCCCACACCCCCTGCTACTTATTTATTCCAAATCCGAGATTGCACTACATGCAGAAAGGGAAATCTCCCATTCTGTGCTATATGCCATTTTCCATTCATACAGTCGAGCTTCTACAATTTTGAGCATATGGTCTTGACCATATGCATTTCGAGATTGTGGCCATTCGACTTTGTGAAGGGGAACTATATATATATATATATATATATATATATATATATATATATATATATATATATATATATATATATATATATATATATATGTATGTGTGTGTGTATATATATATGTGTGTGTGTGTGTGTGTGTGTGTGTATATATATATATATATATATATATATAAATATATGTATATATATATATATATATATATATATATATATATATATATATATATATATATATATATATATATATATATATATATATATATATATATATATATATATATATATATATATATATATATATATATATATATATATATATATATATATATATATATATATATATATATATATATATATATATATATATATATATATATATATATATATATATGTATATATATATATATATATATATATATATATATATATATATATTTATGGGTCTATATTACGTCGAACTCACAGGAGTTCGAACGTTGTAACATCGAACCCAGAAGTCAGAAATACGAAAATAGTGAAGCTACAGCACACCGATTTTTTTCCCAGGGAAAAAAATCAGTTGCAGTTTTTGGGCTTTGCTATTTCCTGCACTGTGGTGCAATTTCGGAGTTGGTATATTTAAGTAGGGGGGATGTGGGGGGTGAACCCCACTAGTTTAAGTTTAAAGTGTAAGTTTTATTTTTTTTTTGTCATGGAACAGTGATTTTTTTTTCCCTGGGCAAAAAAATCGCTGTTCTGTGTTTTCGTTTTTATTGGGTTTTGAACTGTACGGTTTGATATTACAAAGTTCCAACTCCTGTGAGTTTGACGTTGTAATATAGACCCTTTATATATATATATATATATATATATATATATATATATATATATATGCAAAAAAAATATATATATATCATTGCTTTACACCTCCCTTAATTACAGTATTAACATTTTCTTCCCACACCTCATTTTCTTTGGATGTCTAAGCACTGATCAGATAATCTATTATCTATCTGACAAATGCAGTAATACACCTCAACAAATGCTAAATGTTCAACATATACTAATCATAAATTTCTTTTATACTACAATAGCGTCTCTGTTTTCATATGAATATAATTAGCAAATGTGTATATAATTGTTAATTTAATTCAGTTAATTTTTGTTCATGTATTGCTGAATGTTTGATTAAAAACTGAGCTGAAAAATTTTTTTTGATAAAACTTAGTCTGACAAACCCGGTAAACAAAAGCAAAATAAAATAAATAAATCCTTTTCCTTGTGTTTGTTTGAGTTCACTCCTCACTCCTGAGCCGTCAGGTAGCTAATGACTTAACTTATTCATTGTGCAATCACTATCAGAGCATGTTTGTGTTATAAAGCAAGAATGTCATATAGACACTGAGTGGATTAAGGCTAATCTTGAGTTGGAGGTGGGAAGTGTTTTAGTTAGTTATGATTTCCTTAAATTTAATTCCGGCTTCCGGTAATGTAACACTTGACATACTGCTGCATTACATAACAGTAGTTGTACAGCAGATATTTATAATATGGCTGAAGAACTTTCATAAAGGTACATAAAAAAGGAAGACTAAGAGAGACAAGGCATTTAGTGTAATTGTGGTGGTTAAGCATGGCTATCTGATGCGCTTTGTTTTGTTTTTATTATACAAATGCACACACTTTTATTAGTAAATAAATCAAGAAGGAGAGTGTTAACATAATCATTTTATATACAAGTATGTGTTAGCCTCCGTTAGCACTGAACGTGCACAAGCTCCGACAGTTTGTACATACTACATATGGTACAGGTATTAGGATTTGACTAATTACCCTTTGCAATGAATTAAAATGCCAGCTGTGCCTGTGGATGATAGAGTAAACCCCAAATGGGTTTTTTTGATAATGTGTTGTTGGCCCTCTTATTCTTTACATCTGCAGGTGTGTAACCACCGGATGCTGTGTGTGTTTTTCCTGATGCTGTTTATCTCACTGCTTTTGTAGCTCATCCTGTAAATGAAGCTCTTTGCACAATGTAAGTAAGGTGAGTTGTGTCTTCAAATCCCCTCAGGGTTGTATGTTTCTTGTGTTTTTTTTTTCTTTCATTTTGCAAATGAGTAACCACCAGCTGCTGTGTATTTCCCAGATGTTGTTTGTCTCACAGCTTCTCTACCTCAAACTATAAATGAAGTTCTTGGCACACTGTAAGTGGGGAGGGTCGTGGGGTCAAGCTATTCAAGAAACACATTGCCTTACTGGATTCTGGTAGTAGTGCCCTGCTACCCTCCTCTGGCAGTCTGCTAAATCTCAGAGTCCTTCCCACTGCCTTTCTATAGGTATACTGGACCTTGCAGTACAGGTACTGCATTACTCAGTCACACACAGGACTTTTTCTATTGACATAGTAAGAGAAGGATCTCTTGGATGACTGCTCATTTGTCTGAATCTCTTCAGATGCCGAGCTCAAATAGTAAACCCTTTTGGGTTTTATTGTCTGTCTCTGCTTTTTCATGAATGGTGTATTCTGCTGCTTTACCTTTTTTCCTGATTGGAAATTTTGTATGATTGGGTTTTTACTTTGCCTACACACTATAAGGCTGATATTGTTTATTATAAGATTATTGTTGGTTCCTGGGTATTTTTATCCCTTGTAATGTGTTTTATGGCCTTTTGTAAATGTTTATCTGAGTTTCTGTATTAAGGCCTTTTTAGTACAGTTCATCTCATCGCCTCCTGCTTCCAGAGTTGCAGAATATTCTTGACTGCTGTTTCTGTGGATTAAAAGCTTCATTTGGAAAGTGTGACAGGAAAACATGTCAATTTTGCAGTTTTTCTTTGGTGTTATGATTATTTACAGGGCTGGAATTACTGTAAGGCTAAAAGATAATCCTTTCAGGCCTGCACTCCCATCCATACTGCTGGCAAATGTTTGATCCCTGGAAAGCAAAATAGACTACATAAGGTTAGAACTGTCTACTCAGAAGAAGGTGAGGAACTGTTGTGCACTTATTTTTACTGAAACCAGGCTGAACTCTAACATTAATGACAGTGCAATTCATGTGGAGTGGATGTCACCTTTTAGCCCAGACAGAACACAATCTCTCACCGGGAGGGGAAGGTGTCTGCATATATATCAACAACAGCTGGTGTACCATCTGTGAGATAGTCTCCTGTCACTACTTTGAAAACATAGAGCTCATGTCACTGAAATGTAGACCTTTTTCTCTACCAAGAGAGTTCAGCAGTATCAACATCACAGCTGTCTACATTCCTCTCAGCGCCAATACAAATGAGGCAAAGAACACATTATATCAGGCTATAAATGAGCTGCAAAACTGGAACCGTGAATGTGTTCATATAGTGGCAGGTGACTTCAACCAAGCCAACCTGAGAACAGTTCTGCCTCACTTCTTCCAGCGTGTAGACTTTGCAACCAGGGGAGAGAACATACTGGGTAAGGTGTACAGCAGTGGTTACGCTAGCCTGTAAGGCAATGCCTTACCCACACCTGGGCAACTCGACCATCTCTCCATCATGTTACTACCAGCATATAAATCGATGTTACTCAGGAGGAGATCAACATTGAAACAAGTAAGGATATGGCCAGAGGGTGCAGTCTCGGCACTCTACAACTGTTTTGACTGTTATAAAGGTAACTTGTAATGATGTATTGTAGACTTGTGCTGAAATCTGCAGTCTGAGCAGAAGATACAAATGTAATGCCCAAATGGAAAGGGAGCATGATGTGGAATGTCAGACTACTCCGGTGGAAGACCAAGCAAATGTGTGGATGATGTAACAGTCCCCAAAAACATCATCACACGTACCAGTCAGAAATCCTGGTTGACCAGCAAGGTGAGTTCCTGAAAGCAAGGAATGCAATCTTTAAGTCTGGAGACAAGGATGCCCTCAGAACAGCCAGAGCAAATCTGAACAAGGAGTGAGAGAAGCAAAATGTACTTATGGTAGGAAGATCCAGAGCTACTTCTCTGACCAAAAAGACGCCAGGAGCCTAGGGCAAAGTATCCAGCAAATAACAGACTACAGGCCCTTATCTTCACAGTGTGATGACAATAAGGAATTCCTTAACATGCTAAATGTCTACTTAAGCAGATTCAAAGAAGGGAGCAAAACAACAGCGACAAAAATGCCAACCGGTCAAAATGAAGAGGTGCTCATCCTCAATCCAGCTGATGTCCAGAGGACATTGTGTCAGGTTAACCCGAGAAATCAGCTGGTCCTGACAACATCCTTGAGTGAATACTCAGAGACTAACAGATGTCCTCACAGATATCTTTAATATCTCTCTGAGTCAGGAAAGAGTTCCCAAATGCTTCAAAAACACAACAATAAATCTACTACCAAAGAAGTCACTACCATCAAGCCTTAATGACTACTGCCCTGTAGCCCTAACCTCAGTTTAGATGAAAAGCTTTGACAGGTTGGTCAAAGAAGCAATAACATCTAAGCTACCTGACTATCTTGACCTGCTACAGTTTGCTTACTGAGCAAACCGCTCTACTGCGGATGGCATAACACTGGCACTTCACTTATTGCTGAACCATCTAGAAAGTAAAAACAGCTACATGAGGTTACTGTTCACTGACTTCAGCTCTGCTGTTAATACCATCATCCCTATACAGCTAGTAAGAAAGCTGCTTCAACTAGGCATCAACACACCATTTTGTAATTGGATTCTGGACTTTCTCACGGACAGACCTCAGAAAATGTGCTTAGGAAATAACTCTTTAGATAGCATCACTCTGACTACTGGAGGTCCTCAAGGCTGTGTACTGAGTCCCTTACTGTTCACCCTGCTAACACACGACTGCATAGCAAGGTGCAACACTAACCACATCATCAAATTTGTTGATTATACAACAGTGGTAGGCCTCATCAGCAACAATGATGAGGCAGTGTACAGGGCTGAGGTAGAACAACTGATTACCTGGTGTGGCAGTAACAACTTAGGACTAATTGTGAACAAAACAAAGGAAATAATTGTGGAACGCAGGAAAAATCACAAGGAACATTCTCCTCTAACCATCAATGGAGAAACAGTAGAGAGATTGTGAGCAGCACAAAGTTTCTAGGGGTCCATATTGATGAGGACTTTCCTGGTCTACCAATACAAATGCCATTGTCAGGAAAGCACATCAGAGGCTGCACTTTTTGAGAAGGTTGAGGAGAGCAAACATACCATCACCAGTTCTAACAACCTTCTATAGGAGTATAATAGAAAGCATCCTGACAAACAACCTCACAGTGTGGTATGGAAGCTGCTCCATCTCTGAGCACAGGGCTCTCCAGAGAGTGTTGAAGGCAGCCGAGAGGATCATCAAGACTACTGTGCCAGCCATGCATGACCTGTACATGTCTATATGTGTAGGCAGGGCCAAAGGAATAATTAAGGACTGCACCCACCCTACTCACAGACTGTACGCATACATATCATCTGGAAAGTGCTTCTGTAGCATAACGTGTAGATCTACGAGAATCAGAAACAGCTTTTTCCCACAAGCCATCATAATTTTGAACTCTGGCAACAGTCACTCTCCATGCTGACCATCTGGGCCATCAGTTTATTTATTTATTTATTTATTTACCAAACGTACCTTACACAGCTTTCACTTTAACATCACAGCAAAAGACAACACCACCATCCAGCGTACAGAACACACCAAATTACTAGGAGTAGAAATAGACAATAAACTGAACTTTGACATTCAAATTTCCATGACCATTAAAAAGTGCACAAAAAACTAGGAGCATTATATAGAAATCAGCAGCTACTTACCAAAGCAGCTAAAATTTCAGTAGCAAATTCTCATCTTATCTCTACCCTACTCTACGCCTCTCCAATATTTACTAACCTTAGACAATGCGACCTAAATAAGCTCGAAACCTGCTACAACAAAATCACCAAATTCGCCACAGGGTCTTCCTACTGTACTCAACACTGTCTCTCACTGGCAGAACTGGGCTGGCTAGAGCTCCCCCACCTCCTTCAGTGATACCAACTCGCACTCACCCACAAACTAATAAACCAACCACTAAAAGTCCCATATCTCCAGAATCTACTCCAGCCCTACATAACCACGAGACCACTAATATCCAGCCACAAAAAACTCCTATAGGTCACAAGAGCCAGTAACTCTGCTGGAGAAGCATTATTCTCCTGCACTATAGCCAAACTCTGGAACTCCCTCCCATCCTCAATTGCCTCTGTAACTTCTTGCACCCACTTCAAACCCTTACCAAAATCACACTTAAAAACTTGCCAGATATGTCCTTGCAACCCCCTCTCTAATACCATCCACTCCACCCACCCACTACCTCTCTCGGCCCCCTATCAACAACCTACTCTTAGCAAGCTTGGCTATTCATGTTCCCAGCTACCTACCACATAGTACTAACTTCTTGTAGCAACAACTGCTAATGGCTGTTATGTACCTCAAAAACAGATTGTATCAATTGTTCACGGGTGAATCTCAACTTCATTTGTAACCATGCTTAGTATAAGTCACCATATTTTAAAATTGTGTTGTGTTCTACAGCTGTTTTACATCTATGTTTTATTCTTGTCCTACGTCCTCAGCTGGACTAATGTCTATATTTTAAATGCTATGTTTTTTAACTGTATAATGTAAGTAATACTTAATGTGGAGCTTTTCTCCCCAGGCCTCCACTGAAAATGGACCTGTGTCCAGTCGGACACTCCCTGTCAACAAATGTAAATAAATAAAAAAATAATGTGGAAGACCATCTCAAATTATGCAATAACTTGAGTGCCTGTCTCAATCCAATATTAGTGCAATGCTCAGTAAGTTGAGACAATTCACTGGTCATCAGGGGTAGTAGTAAGGCCAGAGAAATGTCTTACTATAGTGCAATATCTAATGCTAGTCTTTAACTCATTCACATTGCAATACTCATTCTGGGCAGTACTCAATGCAAGTCTTTAATGCAGTGTCTTACCTCAGTACTGTGCAATACTCAAGCAAGCAAAGAGATCGCTGTGTAACAAATGTTAAAGTGAGTTTAATTTATGTGCAATATTAGGATTATCTATCTAGAACACTATGGTATATAGTAAGTAGTTATATATGTTTTATTATTTTAGGTGATTGAGCAGGATTGCAGCATTTTAACTGAGGTTTTTGTTTGTTTAAGTTGGGATTTTGGCAACATTTTGTGAATTAAAATATTTCTGAAAAGTGCTTTTCATTAAGCCGTCGTGGTGCAGCAGTAGCGTTGTCGCCTCACAGCAAGAGGTTCTCCTGTTTGATTCTCAGCTGGAGCACCTTCTGTGTGGAGTCTGCATGTCCTCCCCACAGTCAAGTGGCATTTGAAAGACATGCGTGAATGGGCGTGCCTTCATTGAAGGCTGGGCATCGGGCTGGCACATCAGCAGCGTAAAAATCTATTGCCATTCATTAGCGGACCAGAGTTCCACTGTGGCGACCCCTAACCGGGAAAAGCCGAAAGAAGAAGAAGATTCTTGTTACTTATCTAAAACTGTTTCATACTGTTTTTAATCATTTGGGGATAAAACTAGCCTTTTTTATAAAAACTGAGGGACTTTTGTGCATGTATTTTGTGCTTGGAACTGAGTTACTGAACCTATTGTCATTTTGTTCAATGCAATGTTCAGAATAGTATCCCTGCAGAAATAGAATTCACATTGCTGTGTAGAGGGAGAATAGTGGAATGTGTTTTTATTGGACTGAACATGCAGCCATTATTTGGTATTGCTATGGCTAATTTTTTTTTTTGTCCACTGACTTGATGGACTCTGATACTGTATCTCCACCCCATTCTACCATTTACCCCTTATACCTAAAAAATATAGAAGTAAATCTAGAAGTATGTCTCAGCCTACAACTTGTGACTCCAAGTTACCTTGGGCAGGCTATCGGACCACTAGCCTTTTTTGCCTCCAGACCCCCTGCTGTGATGGTAATACCACAGCTGTGCATGACAGTAGGGATCACACATGTCGTCCGAGGCTGTACTGTTGTGTGGTTCCAGTACAGAAGAACCAAACTCTTTAGGTGCAGGGAAGTCAGGTGTACTGAGTCTGTTGCCAGTGGTGATACATCTTCCTCTGGGGATTTTCCCACTAGTGTAATGCATGCAAAAAAGAAACAGAAGACCCACCACATTGCAGAGCCACAGTCTGACTGTTTTATTTTGAGCTGGTGGATATGGCTAGATCCTTTATTAAGGCCATTGATTACAGGGTGCAAATCTGGGTTGTGAGTAACACCAGCAATCCCCCAGTACCACCATCCAAGGATCATACTTTTAATGTAAATTTTGAAGTCTGAGGATGAGGAGGTTCAGAAACCCAAACAGATGTTTTCCTTTTCCCAAAGCTAGCTAGATTTACTGATGTATTCAGACAGGAAAGATCATTGGCTGCCCTTGAGATTAGCAGGGTATCTTTGGAGGATGAGATCCAGGATGTGGCAACATTCCCTCCATTGATCCCAGCATTGGAGAATGTTTTTTAAAATGTTGGTAATTCTTCCCTGCTGAATGAGTTTCTGCTTATAAAAGTGTTTTAAGAAATTCAGGGTGTGCTCAACCATGCCTGGCCTCCAAGCCCCCTTGTCTGTGGATCCTGCTCCTTTGTCCCCAATAACCTTTTACAGTAAAAAAGCCATGTCTTCATTGAACCTAATCCCTCTAGATAAACTTGGAAAATGGCTAGAATCTCAGGGAAAGAAGCTGGCAGTAGTCCTCGACTGTAGCTTCTGAAGTGTTTTAATTACCAGTGTTTTATGTGGAAGTTTGTGTTGAGGTGTATATATAGTTTAGATGAGTTTTCTGCATCATTTCTTGTAGAGCATAAAGGCTGTGTGAAAGAGATTTTTTTCTAGTGTTTCTCAAGTTTCTAAACATGTGCTTTTAAGAGTGCCTTGGAGGGAGCCAATAATGTTCTTAGAAATGCAGCAAAGTCACTGGTGTTAAGGAAGTATGCTTAGTTGCACATCCAGATTTCTGATGAGTTAAAAAATGAGATTATGAATTCTCTGCTTGATTCTGATTGTGTGTTTGGTACATCAGCTAATCAGATCCTAAAATACTGGGATGACAAAGTAAACTAATATAAATGGGTGTTCGATGTCAGTGGCAAAGGTTGCAGGTGGCAGTGGAAGGAATTTCTGCCTCTGTTCAGTGGGACCCTCCCTCACCTGCTGGACCAGACTTTGTTATTCATTCCTGTTCTCCATCACATGCTGGACTTAGGGTCATAGAACTGGTTCCTCCTTCAGAGAGAATTTAAGGTTTTTAATCCATATTTTTTCCTGGTTCCTAAAAAAGAGCTGTTGTTGAGACCAGAGTTGGACCTTTCATTTCTGAATACATTTGCCAATGTCCCCACGCTCGAGATGCTCTCCCTGCAGAAGTGCTGCTTCTTATGCTGAATCACTGCTTCGTGGTGACTCTGGACTTGAAGGATGTGTATCATCATTTTTCCATTGCTTTTTGTTTCACAAGATATGTGAGATTTCTTACGTCTGATTCGCACTATCAATTCTCTGCATTACACTTTTGGCTATCCACTGCATCTCATGTGTTTGTGAAATGCCTTGCTCCAGTAGTGGCTCACTGATGGACTATTGACATTTTTCCTTACGTAGATGACTTGCTAATCTGTGCAGAATCTGTATTCTGGTGTTTGGAATCACTAGAGAAGCTCTCAACTTTCATAAGTTATCCCTAACACCCTCGCAAAGACTCGTCTTCCTGGGGCATTTATTCAACACCAACAAGAGAATGGCCTTTCTTCCTGAAGACAGGTCCTGTCCTTCCAATCACTGTTTCCAGAATCCTTCAGGAGGAATGTCATCACAGCAAGAGAATTCCTAAAAAGTCTAGTACTGATGGTACCTATGATTCCCATGATACCACTGGTTTGTCACCACATGAAGAAAATTCAGTGATATGTATAAAATTGTTGGACCCCGCATTTACTTTCCCTGGAATCCTAGTTGCTGGTGCTGGATGTCATTAGATGACAGTTATAGTGGTGGCAAGCACAGTTGAGTATCAGCTAGGTCTTCATTTATTCCCATCTGTTCTGATGCAATCTGTCTAGACATATTTGTCTGACTTTCCCTGGGGAGATGTATTAATGGGAGTGCAAGTACAGACCACTTGGTGGCCCAAGGATGCATGGATGCATATCAGTTTTAAGTAAATGTTGCTGGTGATCTACGGCTTAAAGGTCCTTCAGCAATGGGCTCTGGGTCCTCTTCTTGTGGTTCAGGACAACATTACAGTGATTTGGTATCTCAGCTAACAAGGAGGTACAACATCATACCGTCTCTGCTTGTCGGCAATGATGATCTGAGAGGTGGTTTTACAGCATTCTCTGACTCTTCAGGCATCATGCATACCATCACAACAAAGCATTGTGGCAAACAGACTAAGCAGATCCTGACCCAACCCACATGAGTGGCAGCTCAAGGTAGTGGTGTCCCAGGATCTATTCCAGATTTAGGGAATGCCTAAATAGATCGCTTCACCTCATTTCAAAACATCCTTGCAGCCATGCTTGGAGGACAGATGCATTCTCATTCTCTTGGAAGGGAATGCTTCTGTATTTGTTCCTACCCTTTCTGCTGATTCACAAGGTACTTCTGAAGATTCAGAAAGAAATGCCACAAATCATTGTGGTGACCTCCTTTTGGCCCAGGCAATCTTTGTTTTCTTTTCTAATGTTATCGACCAAGGAAAATTACCATTTCCCTCCTCTCACTTTGGGTTTGCCGACACAGTTTCATGGGCAAATGGTGCACCCAGGTTTAGGGCAACTACAAGTGACAGATGGGTTGATTAAGTCTTGACTCCTTTTAAGTACTTTTTTTCATGAGGATGTATAGCAAGTATTACAGGAGGCCAGAAAACCTGCTACTAGAAAATCGTATTTTTATAAATGGATGTGGTTTTGTAAGTGGCACCTAATTGAGAAGAGAGGGTCACTTGCAGTTAACTTCCCCCTCTGTCACTCTCTCACTCTCTCACACACTCACTTTCGTCTTTTTGCAGTTAGCGGTCACCACAGCGGATCACTTTGTCCACTCACGATTGGCAGTGGAGTTTTACGGCATTGAGTTGCCAGGCCGGCACCCAACCTTCCACAGAAGGCATACACATGCACGCACTCATGCCTAGGGCTAATTTTAGCGTGTCCAATCCACTTGCAGCATGTCTTTGGGTTAACTTCCCTTTAGTTTTGAAATATTTGTGTGAGCTACTTCAAGATGTCGTATTGTATTAGTCAATTAAGGTGTATTTAGCAGTTATGTCTGCTTGTTTGCCAATGGATCCCCCTATTTCTTCTTTTTTCTCTTTTGGTAAAACAGTTCAAGAAAGGAGTATTACATATGAGACACTGTCACAAGCAAATTCCTCTATGGTGAAATCTCAACCAAGTCTTGGAAAAATTGACCTTACCACCTTTCAGACCTGTCACTCAGGCTGATCTGAAGCTCTTTACTTGACTTGTAAAACTGTTTTGCTTATTGTTCTGACATCTGCAGGGCAAGTCTCAAAGCTGCTAGCTCTCATGGTAAGACACCCTTACCGTATTTTCCACAGGAACAGAGTTTTGTTATTCACTGTCCCCTCTTTCTTGTCAAAAGTGATCTCAGAGTTCACTCTCAGTCAATCTGTCTTCCTTCATGTGTTCTTCCCAGAACCTAAGAATAGAGAATACTTTATACATTGGATGTACACTGACAGCTCAGGTATTTCATTGACAGAATGAAACCTTCAGGAAGGCTGAAAGGCTTTTTGTTTCCTATACAGGGGCAAAGAAGGATCAACATGCCTCTAGCAATCCATTACACTTTAGATGTCCTCAAGTATTATTTTTTATTACACCCACTGTGGAAAGGTGAATCTAGGCAAGATAAAGATGAGTTCCACTAGGACTTTTTCCTCTTTAGTGATGCATTGGAAAGGAGTTGACTCTAGAAGTATTCTAGAGGCATCAACTTGGTCTTTTGTCCATACCTTTACAAAGCACTACAATCTGGATGCTTATCTATGCTAGTAAGATTCTCTAGAGGCTCCTCGGCCCTTATCCTGCCTCCCTCCCAGGTTGGGTAAGCTTTTGGAATCTACCAGAATGCCAGTAAGGCAGTATGTTTTTTGAACATGGTATAGTTGCACAAGTTGTACTTACCCCTAACAGTAGATGTTCATAGAACACACTGCCTTACTTAGCAGTATCCACCCAGCCACCATCCCCCTTTTTTGGATGCTCATAGTTTGTGGTTTGGGTTGCCATGGGATGCTGCTCCATGGCTTTTATTGTGAGTGCGTGTGTGTGTGTGTGTGTGTGTGTGTGTGTGTGTGTGTGTGTGTGGTTTTGGGTTTGGGACGGTAGCTGCTCTTGAAGTTTGCATTCCCATTTTCTCTTCCTGCCGGACCCTACAAAACTGAAGTGGTGCTGTCTGTGGGTGAGTAAGGCAGTCCCTGTACTGCCAGGAGAATGGTCCATCACACCCACAAACAAGCCAGTGGGGAGAGACTCTGAGTTTTTGCAGACTCCCATAGGAGAGTAGCAAGGCACTACTACCCAAATACCAGTAAGGCAGTGTGCTGTACAAACATCTATTGTTACAGGTAAGTAGGACTTTCTCAACTCTACTTTCCCTAAAGGTTACATATAGGCACATTATTGTTACAGTAGTGATCTTGTTTCTTGACATTGTACAGGTACACTGGTTGGACTCTGCAGACGTACCTGTTTTTGACCAGTATATTGGTACTTTTCTCAGTGTTAGATTATAATAAAGGTGATATGAGCAAATGTCCAGGGCCCACAGCTCCAAGGGGGCCTATGGCTGGCTTAAAGACAGTGTTAGTTCCACCATATCTTTCAACCTCTTAGTCCAAGAAATCTGGGCAAAGCCTAATATAATGGGGTACAAAGACCCAAAAATAGGGCCAGATTTTAAATATTGCTCTTCTAAACTTAGAAAGTTGCTAGAATAACAGGTTTTATGTTAACATGCATTTTCTAAAGGATATAAAGTCTGAAACTCAAATTTATGTCAGTATTTATTGACTTCAGTCCTTATTGATTTGTCAGAAAAATAAAATGTTATGAGGAACAGACCAAAAATATGTGGCAAAAATCTGGAAGTTGTGTGAAAATCTGGACAGTTGAAAGGTATGAGTTCTAGTACCTCTTGAGTCAACAAGTTCTTAAACAGCACCTGCAGAAAATCTACTTTCAAATGCTGTTACTGTTGCTGCTGTGCAAGTGATTGATTTCCAAATGTATTTAATTGTAACTCATTGCTCCCTGCAAGAGTATACTTGTCAGGAAAACAGTATTCCTCCTGCATATCCTGTGAATGTATACTTCTCTTTACAGGAGACTTTCCTGTACTCCTGAAAAGAGTATACTTGTCACTGTTTTCAGTCTAATTTCTGTAGTCCTGCTAAAGATACACAAATAAACCTACAGTAACAAGACAAGATCTTTGCTGACACGATTTGCTATGCATAACAGCAAAATGGTCAGCATGGGATGTGCAGAGGTGGAGTATTAATGAGTGTTTATAAAAAATTATGAAAAAATAGGACACACTGTATTTCTATGTTTACATTAGTAATGTAAAAATAAAGTGTGATACTGTCTTATTGGGTGTGGTATATTCAGTCAGTGGGTGTTAGTAAAAAATGACATATTAACATGTTGGGTACTGTGTAGACATTCTGACAAATAAATGCTCTTTTGGTAAATCATTTATGACCATTACCTATATTTTCATAACTGTGTTAATTTCACAAAAGCTGTGTGACATATAGGTGAATAAATGGTGCCATCTTATACAAAGGATCACGGCACAAAGTAGTGCCACTGATATTTGTTATATAACGCAAATGGTTTTGTAGATTAATATTATTTTGAAATATTGTTCATAGGTAGGTACTAGGCTATCTGCCCAAAGGCATTTATAAGCCTAGCCGAAATGTGTTGGCTTTCGCCGCCCCCCTTAGATTAGTTCCCTGTGCCTCTGTCCAGTAGAGCCACTGAAGTGATCTCCGGGGTAAACTTCCTGTTTCTCATCCACTTGTCAAGGTTTCTCTTGAAGAGTGTTAGTGAGGAGCTCTGCCTAATGTAGATTGGAATCTTGTTCCAGAGCATGGGAAGTCTCTGCAACAAGAATCTATCCCTCCAGCACGTCCTATTTATTGTTGTGGTGAGGTTTAGATCCCTAAAGCGTGTGGCTCAAGGGGATATGGTTTTCTTTAGGTGGAGCATGTCCATCAATTCTGGGTTAGACATGGCCTTCTATGTCAGGCAGAGATCACCTCTGAGTAGGTGGTATGCAAATGAGTACAGCTGGAGTGTCTTCAGTCGAGCTGCATAGGGCATCTGTTTGAGGCCAGTGATCTTCTTGGTGAGGTACTTCTGTGGTCTTTTCAGCTGTTGCAGGTGTCTTGTAAGGTACATCCCAAATGGGGCATTGTACTCTATGATGGGCCTGATAAGTGATGTGTAGAGGGGCACAATGACCTCTTTTGATCTGGATGCAAACCCTTTTGTGATTAGGTGGGCCAATAGAAGGATTTTCTAACCACTTTGGCAATGTGATTATCAAAGGAGAGATTACTATCTACTTGGGTCCCCAGATCCTTTATTTCATCTTCCATATTTTGGGTGGTAATTTGTGAGTACTTTGTTTTTTCCAAAGGGGATGACTATGCACTTTTTGGCATTTAACTTGAGGCCATGGTTTTGACACCAGGTATCTGTCTCAGTGAGACCCTTTTGGAGGATGTCTGTGTTGGCCGGAGAGTCAATTATAGCCCCTAGTTTGCATTCGTCTGTGAACTTGGTCAGCCATAGTCCTCCTGTGCTTGCCTGTACCTCTGAGAAGTATATGCCAAACAGGAGGGGTCCTAGGACTGAGCCCTGGGAAATGCCACTTGTAATCGGTTTAGAGTCATACCTAGCTCCCGCAACTCTTACCATGTGGGTTCTGTCCATGAGCCAGTTGGCAACCCATCTCATGATGTAGGGGTTTATGTTGAGGTTGGTGAGCTTGCCTATAATACCAGAATGGGGAATGGTGTCAAAGGCCTTTGCGAGGTCTAGTTAGGCTGTGTGGACCACCTTTTCCTAGTCTGTAGCCTTGGCAACTGTCTCAAAGAAGTCCACCAGGTTTAGGAGGCAGGTTCTGCCCTTAACAAAGCCGAACTGGGTAGGATCCAGTGTTTGGAGGTTCCCAATGTCTCTGTTAATGAGATCCATGATGATGCTCTCCATAGCCTTGCAGACCAAGCTAGTCAGGCTTATAGGGTGATAGTTTCCAGGGTCTGTTGTGGCTCCACCTTTGTGGAGCGGAATAACCATTGCTGTACACCACTCTATGGGCGCGTAGCCTGTGGAGAGGCTGAGTTTAAACAGTGTGTTTAGGTGAGGGGTTAGTTCATCTTTGAGCTCATATAGGACGCAGCCTAGGACACCGTCCGGTCCCATTGATGCTGTGTTTTTGGCTTTGGAGAGGGCTGTTTTAACCTGAGTGTCTGTGATTTCAGGGGCACTACATTCTTATGGTATGGTTATGGGCCCTTTTGGGGGTGAGAGGGGGGTGAAGTTTACACTGAACCTGTCTGCCAGGATGCTGGTGATATCAGTCAGTTCAGTGTATTTTGTGCCATTCTGCACTAACTCTGAGCAGATCTGGGAATTGCCACTTAGATTCTTGACATAGCTAAAGAATGCCTTGTGGTTATCTTTGGAGTCCTTGGCAATTTTTCTTTCGAAGCTAGCCTTGGATGATTTTATGAGGGATCGTAGTTTCTTGCTGATACTGATCAGGGATGTCTTCCCTTCTTGGGATTTTACTCTTTCCTGTACTAGTTTCCTCCTTCTATTGTATAGCTTGTTTTTGGCAGGGGTCCATGAGACTGGTTTCCTTTTCTTGGAGGAGTGAGTCTTGGTTTTGCTTGGGATTGCATAATCCATGCATTCTTGTAGGTGCCTGTAGAGGGCATTAGTAAAGGATTTTGCAGCTTGGGCAGTGTTATCCTTTAGCATGGGGGATTTGAAACTTTCCACCTCGGTCTTAAGTAATGTGAAGTTTGCTTTTGAAAAGTTTTTCACGGTAGTTTCTTTGACCAGGCATGGGGGCGGAATGTGGATATCCAGAGTGATTAATTTTATGGTCAGATCTAACCAGCGAGGGGTTGACCTCCGGTGTGGAACACCGGTCGCCCATGTTGATGATGACCAGGTCCAATATGTTGCCACCTTTGGTGGGGGTGTTGACCAGTTGATCCAGGGCATTTAATTTTATAAATTCTAGGAAATGTTGGGCAAGGGAGTTAGTACTTGAGTAGTTTTCCCAGTTAATGTTTGGGTAATTGAAATCACCCAGTATGAGGGTGTTTGGTAGGACCTTTATGTTTCCCAGTGTTTCCAGAAATGCAGAAAGGGGGTCCTGGGACATGGTGGGTGATCTGTAGCAAGCTACAATTTGAATTGCAGTTCTGCCCATTGTTAGTTGCACGTGGATGATCTCTGAAGCATTGTGCTGTGCCACTAACCTGGAGGTGTGGGTATCCTTGATGAATATGGATACGCCTCCCATCTTTTGTATTTCGGTCCAGGTTTTGTGGCCGAAATGTATGGTATGAGTTGTAGCCTGGTAGTGCTGGGGTGCTCTCTGGAACCTTAAACCAGGTTTCTGTTACTGTACATATATTGATTTCTCTCCATACGGAGGAGTGCCTCGAATGATTGCATTTTGAGGTTTAGACTTCTGGCATTGAGTAGCATTACCCTCAGTTTTTTGTTACTTGTGCTATTTACGGCGGTGGGTTTGTCTTTTGAGCCTTGCCTAAAAAAGGCACTTTTTTAGGCAAGAGCCTTGGCCAGTATTTGAAAGCCTAAGTGTGACAGGTGCAAGCCGTCTCTAGCGAAGCAGTGTGGCTTGTCAAGCATGTCATCCCAGGCTGACAGACAATGGATCCCCTTTGAATGACACCAGAAGCTTAGCCAGTTGTTGAAATTGATAATTTTTTATTTATACCGTGGTATCATTCTTGGTGAGGGCAGGATGCTGGTCAGGGCCATATTGGCCTGGGCTACGTCAGAGCTTTTCACTGTCTCTTTTCATGTAGTCCAGGGAGGTACAGCTCAGGTCATTCACACCAACATGGACAGTGACAGAGTTGTATTTGTACTTGCTCTGGAGAGACCTGAGTGCTTGTGTTATGTGGCGGATAATGGCACCCAACAGGCAGCTAACAGTAACCTTCTCCTTGTTCAGCCTAGTGAGTGGGATGTCAATGTGCCTGACTATAGAGTCACCTATTACAAGTGTGTTGAGTATGTTATTTTGCCTTAAGGGCTGTGATTGCATGGCACACTGGTTTTATGAAGTATGTGTTTCATGGTTTGTGTTGGGGGGTGGAGGTTGCTTGGATGTCTGCTTTGGAGGTCTCTGTTGCTTTTGCAGATTTTTATTTAGAGCCTCCGAGTATGTTTTTGTGTATTTATGTGTGTTTTTTGCCGGTGCTTACTTCATAGGTCTATGTGAGACTGGTGGTGTGATGCAAGTAATTCCCTTCTCCTCTTGACTGTCTGGTCCAGTCTTGGGTTGAGAGAGCTTCCCCTCCAGTTTGGCTGTATAATTGCATCTCTCGCATGTATTAGTGTTTGGTGGTAGGAGGAGAGGGTTGTTTGTGTAAATGAGGCAGTTGTAACATTGCCTCAAAATGCCCGGATTCACCAGTTGGACCTGAGAGTACACCTGAAACTGCCCTTTGGACATGCCTGAATAGGTACAGTGAGCTGTTTTACTGATTGGCTAGTAAGGTTGAATAGAGAGCCTTGTCCTTCTCTACAGTATAGGGGGGGGGTCTAGTGCTAAGGTTTATTAGTGCTTGCTATGAGTTTTGAGCAAGTGCCGGGCTGGAAAGTGAATGATTTAAGTGCTTAAGTTGAAAGTTTGTCTAGTTCCAAGGGAAAAATTGAAGAATAGACTTTGTGGAGCCGGGAATAGTTATACTCTAGCTAACCAGCGCTGCCCGGCGCTCAAAATAGCGCTAATGCGGGTTTTATAGCAGGGAAATGAAAGAGAGAGAAATTAGCCCAAAATGGCCAATAAACTACTAATTTCTGGGCTGAAACCACTCCACCAGGGACAAATAGGCTGCTCAAAGCTCCCCTCTCTCACAGGTGAACAGAGAAACTTCCTTCTATCCAAGTAATGTATGGGCAAACACAGAAACTTGTAACACAGCCCTGAATTCAGCACTAACCTGAAAACTGGACTATACTAGCTAAGAAAGATGGTAAAACAAGTATTTTTTTGTTTTATTTTTTTATTTTTTTTCAGAAAATAAAGCAGATACAATAAAAAAAACACTTTAAATGCACAGAACTGGCTATCACACTTGAGTGTGTAGCCCACAACAGTTAAACAGGTAATTTAAACACAAAAACAACTTTGTTAAAGTGCAGGCAGTAAAATAAGTACAATATGTAGCTGAAACAAGCTTTTTAAATCACAGAAACTCTAAAACAATTGGTGTTTTAGGCGGAATTAGCTAAAGGCAGCAAGAAAATGCAGAAAATTATACTTAATCAGTCCAAAGTCTCTCTTTTGTCTCTTTGCTGCCATAGAACTCTGCAGGGCACCAGGCAGGAGCTTGCTGAGCTGTATATAAGCACAAAAACCTTGCAAATGCTGGTTTTATAGCAGGGAAATGAAGAGATAGAAATTAGCCCAAAATGGCCAATAAACTACTAATTTCTAGGCTGAAACCATTCTTCCAGGGACAGATAGGCTACTCAAAGCTCCCCTCTCCCACAGGTGAACAAAGAAACTTCCTTCTATCCAGGTAAGGTATGGGCAAACACAGAAACTTGTAACACAGCCCTGAATTCAGCAATAACCTGAAAACTGGACTATACTAGCTTAGAAAGGCGGGAAAACAAGTATTTTTTTTGTTTGTTTTTTTCAGAAAATAAAGCAGATACAATCAAAAAAACACTTTAAATGCACAGAAATGGCTATCACTTGAGTGTGTAGCCTACAACAGTTAAACAGGTAATTTAAACACAAAAATGACTTTCAATTAGATAAAAGAAATAGAGGTAAGGCTCCAGGTTTCTTTCAAACAGTTTTTATTAACAGGTTACACAAGAGCTTTCACCAACTGGCTTCTTCAGGTGTACCCAACAAATAAAACACACCTTCATTTATACTAGTCAGTTCTTAATTACTTGTGGAATTCTTAAAGATGTATATACCATATATAACAATCCTTAAAAATATATGGCCGTAAAATACATATTTAATGATTAATATAAAAACAATTCTACTACTTATATAAAAATCTAAATACATTAAAACTTACACATTCTATAAAAATGCATAAATAGCGTAAATTAAAAACATCATATAATAAACTACCTACGTAATGCTCTGGTTTTTAGGAATGGTTTTAATGGCACATGGTCGTTCAGGCCATGGCCATAGTCTGCTCTTAATTTGGCTGTCTACTTTATTTCCAAGTTTTCTGTTCTTACCCTAACATCACCACCCCTCATATTATCAAAGCATTTATCTATCACCCTGAAGACCAAATAATCTTGTATACTGGTCTCTTTAATATGCTTAGCTAAAGCATTAAATAAACTTCCCTTTTTAATATGATATACATGCTCTTTAATTCTGTCTCGTAACAGTCTATCTATTTTCCCCACATAGAATTTATTGCAAATTTTACAAGTAGCTAATAAACAACGTGTAGGGAATCGCACCTAGCACTAACCTGAAACTTATGCAAAACCCCTGAATCTGGATGTAAAAAATCCGTATCTACATTTATATATTTACAATATTGACATTTAGTGCAAGGTTTGGTTCCTATTTTACTATTCTGTATATTAAAGTCTCTAGGACCACACGGTTGCCTTTTTAAGGACTTCTTATTCTTAAAGGTAAACTCTGGAAATGCACCCACCAATTTACCTACTTGTCTATCTGAAGTCAAAATACTCCAGTGTTTATAAATGATGTTCGTATAGCTTCCTATATTTCTGGAGTAATCAAAGCATAACTTTAGTGGCTGTTTATTAATAATCTGGCTTTTTGTACTGCCTTCTGAAGGTTTAGAAAAGTATGGTTTTGCTCTAGTGTGCCTCATATTCCTTACTGTATTAACACTTGAATCAATCAGTCTCTGTTCATAGCCCCTATCTAATAGATCTGCCTCTATTCTATCTAACTGTGTTGCAAAGTCATGTTCCATGGCATTAAGCCTGGAGGCTCGATATACTTGATTTTGTGCTACGTTTTTGAAAATAAAATGACGATGCATGCTATCTCTTCTAAGAAGATTATTAACATGACATTCCTTCCTAAACATTCTAATATTTAATTCACCACTTGTCTCCTGTATAATGAGGACATCTAAAAAACCTATTTCTTTATCAGAGTAATTCAGAGTAAATTTAAGAAAATTTGTTGATGTATTAATATAATTAACAAACCTTTCCAAATTCTCTGTAGAGCCTCCCCATAACATAAAAAGGTCATCTACAAATCTGCGATAAAACAAAATATCATTGCCAAATGCACCCTTCTCTAAGGCATTCTTTTCCCATTCCAACATTACCGCATTAGCATAGCTATTCGCACAAGACGTTCCCATGGCAATGCCTTGGCATTGCCAATAAACCTTGTCTTTAAACACAAATACATTATTCTCCAATACAAGTTTCAATAAACTACAAATCAACTCCATCTTATTGTCATCATAATTCCCACTTTTGTACATCAAATCAGCCACACTTTTATTTCCATATTCATTAGGTATTACAGTAAACAGTGAGACAACATCAAATGTAACAAGTAATACTTGTTTTCTTTTTGTACATTCACAAAATTTATAAAGGTCTCTAATAAACTGTTCGGTGTCCTTTAGAATATAAACTGAATTATTAATAAGAGTTCTCAATGTTTTTTCCAAATATATGGAGATGGCTTCAGTACACCAATTCCTACCCGACACAATCGGTCTCATTGGGAGATTATCTTTATTTTTATGTATCTTAGGAAGGCCTTGTACCATGGGAATAGTAGGTTTAATGATAATAAAGTATTGAAACAAGCTTTCATCCAAAATATTGGACATGATCAACCATGCCGTTTACTTTTACTAAATTAATTGGTTTATAAAAAGTTTCATCCTTTAAAATAAGAAACATCATCTTATCATAGTCGTCCCTATCAAGGACGACTATGAGTCCCCCATTATCCGCAGGACGTATCATAATAGACTGATTTATTTTTAGATTTTGTAAGGCAATGCATTCATCTTTGTATAAGTTATGCCATTTCTTCCTATCATTTAACTTTTCCTGTTCATAAAAAATTTTATAAACATCATCAATACATATTTTCTCAAATGCGGAAATCAGTGGATTCATATTAGGTATAAAGCAACTGGGTTTTCTATATATTAATTCTCTATTAACATTCTCACCAGCAAACATAATTTTTAACATCAATTTTCTAGTAAACATTTTGCATAAGTTTAAGGTTAGTGCTAGGTGCGATTCCCTACACGTTGTTTATTTAGCTACTTGTAAAATTTGCAATAAATTATATGTGGGGAAAACAGATAGACTGTTATGACACAGAATTAGAGAGCATGCATATCGTATTAAAAAGGGAAGTTTATTTAATGTTTTAGCTAAGCATATTAAAGAGACCAGTATACAACATTATTTTGTCTTCAGGGTGATAGATAAATGCTTTGATAATATGAGGGGTGGTGATGTTAGGGTAAGAACGGAAAACTTTGAAATAAACTGGATAGTCAAATTAAGAGCAGACTATGGCCATGGCCTGAACGGCCATATGCCGTTAAAACCATTCCTAAAAACCAGAGCATTACGTAGGTAGTTTATTATATGATGTTTTTAATTTACGCTATTTATGCATTTTTTATAGAATGTGTAAGTTTTAATGTATTTAGATTTTTATATAAGTAGTAGAATTGTTTTTATATGAATCGTTAAATATGTATTTTACGGTCATATATATATTTTTAAGGATTGTTATATATGGTATACATCTTTAAGAATTCCACAAGTAATTAAGAACTGACTAGTATAAATGAAGGTGTGTTTTATTTGTTGGGTACACCTGAAGAAGCCAGTTGGTGAAAGCGCTTGTGTAACCTGTTAATAAAAGCTGTTTGGAAGAAACCTGGAGCCTTACCTCTATTTCTTTTATGTAATTGAATTGGTCCGTCGTTTTCTGAGGTACCTGGTTGCTGCTGTGGATATTTTTTGTGAAGATTTGTTGTTCGTGACCTCCTACAAAAATGACTTTGTTAAAGTGCAGGCAGTAAAATAAGTACAATATGTAGCTGAAACAAGCTTTTTAAATCATAGGAACTCTAAACAGATGGTGTTTTAGGCGGAATTAGCTAAAGGCAGCAAGAAAATGCAGAAAATGATACTTAATCAGTCCAAAGTCTCTCTTTTGTCTCTCTGCTGCTGTAGAATTCTGCAGGGCACCAGGCAGGAGCTTGCTGAGCTGTATACAAGCACAAAAACCTTGCAAATGCGGGTTTTATATCAGGAAACATCAATATGCTGTCTCCTCTTGTCATATATCATTGAAAAGATCTTGAACAGATAAACAATTTCCTTACTGGTATCTTAGATCTGCCTGGTACACTTACAGATATATAACCCTTTGTTTGACCATAGCACTATTATTCTTTGGCAAAAAAAAAATGGTTCTTTGCTAAATCTGTAGTACAAAATCATCATCTACAGACTTTATTTATTTGACATTTGTTAACCGGGTAGGTCCAAACATTTCCAGTGAAGACCCGAGGAGAAAAGCTCCAGATACTTACACCAGTGTATAGCACATTGTCTGGTGAAAAGTTGTCATATTGTATATCTTTTGAAACTCTCACCATTTGTCGGATGTTATAAATCTAATGAAGTGTGTTGTCAGTAAAAGATTTTTGAGAAAAGCCCTCAGGAACAAGTGATTCCCTGTCTTAGAAGATCTCAGGAAGCAACGGTGTTAATTAGTTCAAGATTAAATGAGTTAAATAACCATGAAACAAAGGCTCCACTAATTTATTAAAATGCATCTCACTGCTTTTGCGTGTCTTATCTGTGAGGTAACTTGCAAAAAGTGCCAGGAATTGTCCTGTAGTCTTAGTTTTAAAGCAGACACACTCCATTATTGCGACTTCGCCCTTAACTGGTATTTAGTTTTTTAGCATAAGCTTCAAAACACTGAACTCTTTGCCAATCTATATTATACCATGCACATGTTGTAAAGAAAAGTGGGCTGTTTTACAGGTTAAGACTAACATTGAAAGTGATACTGAAGCAGGTTTCAGGTTTCTGGAGTTAGATGTGTACGTTTGAAAAGGAGAAGGTGAGATTTATCAATAAGTGCTGGCAGTCTCACTAGTTGTCCTTTTTTTGTAAAACTTCTGATTATGTTACGATGTGTCTTAAATTTGAAATGAAATGACAAAACAATTTATGACTGTGTGAGGCTAGTTTTGAGTATACAAAGATTATTTTCTACAAACACTATAATCTAGTAAATGCTTAAACAGTATAGATTTGAGTGTCGAGTTGGGATCAGTTTATGGTCTGTCTGCTAGTTGGATGTTCACATATCTGAAGTGGGGTGAAGAGATGTCTAGATAGCTCTTTCTCTGAAGCAGTACTGCAGTCCTTTGAAGCTTTACAGTTGCCATAATGTGCATTTTATTTTCCCTGTGTGTTCCTAACTTTGAAAGTTTTTGTTGACTTTTACAGTGAGAGTTTTTGGGTCTATAATTTATGGCACTGACTTTGGCCTGTAGTCTTGCATTCCACTGTGTTTCATTGTATTACATTTTGTCTAAGCTTGTTGTGGTGCTTATGTACTTAGCGTAACAAATATTTCTTTAAAGATGGTTGTACAGCTGCATTAACAAAATGTCATGTTCTGCAAACAGCAGTGAGATAGCCAGCTTATCATGTCATTCTAGACCCCAAAATATTTAGGAGCAAATCAGATGTTTGCATAATTCAAGCCTGTTCACTACAAGGGCTTCTTTTTGGCTAGTTCTCAAATGTAGAAGTCAGTGATGGTGTGATGCAGTTTCATTATGTTAGAAAATTTGCAGACAGATGTTTAATTTGCTTCATAATCATTGTTTTTTCTGAAGCATCTTCTCCACCACTTCCTATTGACCAGCTATCTTCTTCCATGTGGTAAGACAGTGGAAGAGGGAAGAAAGACCCAGAAACCTTGGACATCATCCGACAGGGGATCCTCAGATGTTGGTCCCTGTATTCACCCCAGAAGGATTATCTGCATGACTTCCAATGCAGTGTCCTGCAGTGCTGTTATCACAAGGACACTTGCAACTTCCATACATAGTTCTGTTCTGATTTCTACAGTACTCTGCTAAACCATGCTCACGTTCCAGCCCTTGTATTGCACATGTACTCCACCAGATATCATTTATCATTATTGGAGTAGACAAGGTCACCTTTGTCCTCTTTGGATGGCTTTGCAAGCATTAGTATTTCACTCCCATCTCTAAGGCCGTGTCCTGTAAAAAAGAGGACACTTTTCCATCTGAACTCATTAGACCACAGCAGTCATCTTGAATCTTGATTATCAAGGGGCAGCAAGTCCCTTTTCATAAAGAGGATGACAGTCTGATAGAACAACACATTCTGCCAAATGAAAAAGGTTTCTTCATTGATGTAGTAATAGTATTAACTCTTCAAGTACTGTAGGAATTGTACTGGGTTATTTATTACGTTTGTCACATGCAAGTCTATTGCTATGCTGAAGGTATAGTCTTTATACACTGCAGACTGCTTACCTAGCAGTGACTTTGCTTCTTTGCCTGATATTGAAAGATTTTATATGACCTGGTTGCATCTCAGGCTCCCAGGATGTGTGTATTTCTGTGTAAGTGGCTTTTGCATTTAAGCCACTAGTAGTTACAGACATGAAGTAGTTAACCCTAAAGGTGTTATTTAGTAGCAGTTTATTTGCCAGATAATGTAGGTTAATTAAACATTTTGCACATGGTATACATGCCATTTCGCATTCTGCATTAATGAGTTAAGATTGTTCACATCTAGCTTTGCTTTTTTGTGAACATTTATCTCCAATATCCACTTGAATCAGACTGTCTCACATATTTTGTAGCAATTTATATTTCTTTGGGGCAGAAAAGGCTACATCCCCTTGGTATGAAGAGAGCTCTTTGGTACAGTATTACTAGAATCAAAGATGCCAGAGCTGACAATTCTTAGCTATTTATTTATTTATTTTCCATTTGTTTACTGGGTTAGTCTGACTGGACACAAGGTGACCGTTTTCAGTGGAGCCCCAGAGAGAAAAGCTCCAAATACATAGTAAAAAATTATTAAAAAATAATAAAAATAATTAAAAAATTATATAAACATAGCTATTTTGCACAAAAAGCATAGAACATATAAAATGAGTAAAAATCAGAGTTTTACAATTGATGCAGCATTCAGTGGTTAGAATATTGAGAAATGATTAAAGAAGATATTATACTATTCTGATTTATGGTCTTGGTTTTCTTGTAAAGTCTGCAGCTAAAATAAACAATGGGTTTGTAGCTTGCTCATTTTATCATTTGTTGTTATGTTTTCCCAGGATAAGCAGGTATTTTGTATCTTTTCATTAAGTTTCTTCATGCTGTAGCCTCCATAGCTGTTGCCAAACGGTTGTCAAACAGTTCACATAAAAAATAAATGACAAATGTATATCCCTGAAAAACAGAATTATTTTGAGTGCGATAGGTTCATACATTTGTAGGAATATATTAGGCTAACAAGCACTGTGGTCTTTGTAAGTCTAGCCAAGCATCTCAAATATATCTCACATTTTTATGTGCTGGCCTTTGTAAGTCTAGCCAAGCTTCCCCAGTGTATTCCACAAGTTTACTCATACCATAGAAGTTATTTTATGAGTTTCTATGTAATCTAGGACAGAATTTACAAACTGCCTCTGTCCGTTAGAGGCATGGGTTCTAGACTTGGGGTATATTTCCAATTTTCAATCCACTGGACCAGGTTCCCCTTGAATAGAGTCAGGGAAGAGCTCTGCTTCACATGGATGGGAAGTCTGTTCCAGAGAAAGTGAATTATCTGAGACACATCTTTCCACTCCAAGTTGCCCTATATATGATGCAAGCAAAGTTTAAATCCCTAGATTGAGTAATTCTGATGCTGTTCATTTTGCAGATATGCAAAAGGTTCATCAGAGTTGGATCCAGTGATGCCTTGTATGCCAGGTATAGGCTGATTTTCAACAAGCTGTAGGAAATAGAGCAGACAGATAGGGTTTGTCACAGTCTGCGCAGGACATGCTGTTTATACCCTGTATTCTTTTTATGAATTACCTCTGTGGATTTTCCAGTTGTAGCATATGCATTGTCAAGTACATACTGCAGGGAGCATTGCACATAATGATGGGCCTGATGAGGGCCAACTACATTGGAATGATGACTTCCTTGACCTAGATTCAGTGCCCTTGCTTATAAGTTGAGCAACATAGAATGATTTCCTGACTACCTTAGATATATGTTGGTTGAAAGCTAGGTTTACTTTGTACATACATACCCAAATCCCTGACAGGGATCTATTGTTAAGGGTATGTTATCGCTGAAGTAATTTTCTAAGGTAGCTGACTTCCCAAAGGGTACTTTTATGCATTTCTTGTCACTGAGTTTTAAGAGGTGGCTTTGGAACCAGTCATTTGTTTGTGTTAGTACTTCCTGTAGGATGTTAGTGATGCCAAAAAATGAACCGACCCAGCACAGAGCTGTGAGGGACTCCACTAGTGACCAGCCTTTTTGTGGAGGTGATTTCCCCTATCTTAAATTCCTGGGTGCTAGCTGACAGCTAGCTGGCTATCCGGCATGTACTATAGGGGTTTATGCCTGTATCCATGAGTTTATTTATAGTACCAAGGTGGGGTATTGTGACAAATGCCTTATCCAGGTCAAGGTAGTCAGTATACACCATTTTGCCCTCATCCATTGCCTTGGTGACCCTCTTAAAAAAGTCCACCAGGTTGACTAGGCATGATCTGCTTAAACTATGCTGGATCCAGTATTTGAAGGTTTTATATGTCCTTATTAAACATTTTATGATAAGTCTTTTATAAGTCATGACTTTGCATATCAGACTAGTCAGACTTATGGGTCTGCAGTTCCCATGGTCTGTTGATAACCCTCTCTTGTATAGATGGATGACTGTGGCATTTCTCCATTCACATAGCACAAAGCCTTCTGTAGGTTATGGTTAAACAGTGACTCCAGTTGTCTCAATAGGTCATATCTCAGGCTATTTAGTTGGCATCCTAGGATATTATCAGGTGTTTTTGGCCTCAGAGAGCACATCTAGGACCTGCTCCCCAGTGGCAGCTGTGTGTGTGTGTGTGTGTGTGTGTGTGGGGGGGGGGCTATGTTTGATAGTATTTCTTGTTGGGTGGCAGGGGGAGAGAGTGGGAAAAAACTGGAACTGAATTTGGTCAGTAGATTTGTTGTATCTTCCAGCTCTGTGCAGGTGGCTCCATTTACAATCAGTTCCTCACACTGCTGTATACTGCTACTGATATTTCTGAAAAAAGCCTTGTGGTTGTCCTCTGCCTGTGAGTCTGTCTTTACCTCATATTTGGCTTTCATTGACTTATTTGCCCTTTTATGTGTTTATTTAGACTTATGAGAGTGTTTTTTATCATGCTGTGCTTAGTTAGCACTTCCTTATCTCGGTTATGACTTTTTCTTTTGTTGTACAACCTATTCATGTTTGGATGTTTTTTTTTTTTTTCTCAATTGTTTTTATTGAAATTTTTAACAACAGAGCATTAATATATGATAATAGAAATATTATAAAACAAATATACATATGTAAAAGAACATTAATGAACAACTAAAATAACTATTTAAATGGTGTCTACTATACAACAAAGCATTTTAAACAGAAAAAGAAATGTAATAAGAGTAGTTGTTAGTTAATTATTAAAGTCTGTTTCTCCAGCAGTTCTTTGAATTTCAGCCATATATTATATGTAGATGTGATTCTGGATGTTTTTGTCTTGATCATGATAAGTTGAAGATCACAAACTTCAGTTATCAAGTGTACAAATTCCTTCGTAGGAGTAGTCTGATTCTTCCAGTTCTTGGTGGTGACTTTTCTTGCTAATGTTAACATACGCCATAAAAAAGCATATTTTATTTTCATGACACAAGTAGGAATATGTGCATTATGTAAAATAAAAGATTTGGTCAGCATAAATTTATCATTAAAAGCAGACTGTAAGAGAGAATTCATATTATCCCAATATGTTTTAAGTTTTTGTAAAACATATGCTGCCAGTCAGCTTTAACATTTAGTTTACATCTCCAGCATCCTGTGTCTTTACTATACATCAGTTCATTTTTATGTGCTGTGATAAAGGTTGTGTGTAAGAACTTCCAAGAGAATATCTTCTACCTTTGTGATGAAGTAATTTGTTTTGAAGATTGACATATTAGCTTGTGATTTTCACTTGAGTAGTTATTATTAACAAGTCTAAAATAATCCAAATAGCTTTCACTGAGACATACTGTTGATTTCTTAAGTACCTTATATGTTTTAGATAGAAGTCCCTTTCCAACTATACTCTGGTGCATTGCAATAATGAGTAAATCAATGGATGTTGGAAAGAATTTCTAACTATTAGTTGCATTAGCTTAATGTTATGTTCAACACATTGTCTACAGTTTTGAATTTCTAACCACATATCTTCGCGTAACTCAAACTTATTAATGATATGATCAGCATTTTGTAACTTCTCATTGCCTAGTAATTGATATGAGTATAACAGGTTTTTTGTCTTTAAATGTAGTCATTGCTGTTAAATTAAATGTATTAATACTATTTGAATATAGACAATTAGAAATACAAAGAAGATCCATGCTTTATATTCAAAGTTCCTGAAAATGAAAACAATTAAAGGAAGTTATCATATTAATATAATAATGGTTAACTGGTTTGTTTTTATTTTCTATAAAATAGTCTTTTACTAACCAATGAAATTTATTAGTAGTTAGTTTAGTATGATATACTTTTGGTGGATTATTGGATTTAGACCAAATACTTCTCTGAATATCTTTCAGTTTGGCATTATAATTATTTAACTAAGAAATGATTGTCTTAATTGAGGATAAGGAATACATTTCTAAATCTGGAGGACCAATACCACCGGATATCCAGTCTCTAATGTGATGGTCTAAAGCCAATCTAGGCTTTATTAGTCAAGCATAAAAATCTCAGAAAAAAAGAATTATACCCTTTTATATTTTTGGGGGGAGTGTGATTGATAAAGATTGTATTATATATAGAATTTTAGGAAGGATAATAATTTTAATTAAGGAGACTCTCTCTTCCACAGTGAAAAAAGATATTCCATTTATTAAGAGTTTGTTTTATGGAATTTAAGTTATTATAATTATGGGTTGATATATCTTTAATGTTGTCAGACAAGATTATCCCTTAGTAAGTGATTTTACCATCTTTTACAATGTATTTATGTAATTTCTATTTCATTAATATTATAACTACCAGGTAGTAGTTTACACTTCTTCTCATTAAAACTGAGTCCCTATTTCTTCTGTAATATTTCTGTTGCTTGGACTACTGCAATAAAAGAAGATTTGCAGTCAGTCAAAGTTAATAGGATGTCATCTGCAAATAATTGTATTTTGGTGATTAAATCATTATTTATTAGTATTCATTTGATGTTTTTATTTGATCTTACAGTGGATATAAAAAGTGTACATACCCCTGTTAAAATGCCAGTTTTTTGTGATATAAAAACATGACAGCACAATAAATCATTTCAAAACTTTTCTCACCTTTAATGTGGCCTATAACCTTTGCAATTCAATTGAAAAACAAACAAATCTGTTAGGGTGAAAAATATTAAGAAAATGTATGATGAGCTGGTTGCATAAGTATGCACACCCTTAAACTAATACGTTGTTGAAGCACCTTTTAATTTAATTACAGCAGTCAGTCTTCTTGGGTACACATCTGTCATCAATTAAAGAGACTCTGATTAACCCCAAATAAAGTTCAGCTGTCCTAGTAGGATTTTCCTGACATTTACTCAGTTGCCTGCTACAGCAAAAGCCATGGTTCACATGCCAAAAAGTGTATTGTCATCCCCTTTGGTAAAAACTCTGTACCCATGAACTACCACATAGCTGGTAGTCTACTTAATGCCGAAAATGTGATAAGAGACCTTGGGATGCAGGTGGACAGTAGTCTCTCCTTTGATAATCACATCACCACAGTGGTCAGGAAATCCTTCTATGTGGCTCATCTCATCACAAAAGGATTCTCATCCAGAAAAAAAAGAGGTCATTGTTCCCCTCTACTCATCACTCATTAGACCCATTATAGAGTACAACGCCCCTTTTGGTATGTACCTCACAAGACATCTACAACAACTGGAAAGACCACAGAAATACCTCACAAAGAGGATTACTGGCCTCAAACAGATGCCCTATGCAGACTGTCTCAAAAAATGACAGCTTTACTCCATCGCATATTGCCTACTCAGGGGCGATCTCTGCCTAACATACAAGGCTATGTCAAACCCAGAGCTGTTGGACATGCTCCACTTAAAGAAATCCCAATCCCTCCGAGCTACACGCTCTAGGGACCTTAACCTTGTCACCACAATAAACAGAACATGCTGGAGGGATAGATTCCTGTCCCAGAGACTTCCCATACTCTGGAACAGACTACCTATCTATGTCAAACAGAGCTCCTCATTAGCACTCTTCAAGAAAAATCTTGATGATTGGATGGGAAATGGGAAATTCACCCCGGGATCACTTCTGTGGCTCTGCTCGACAGGGGCATAGGAAAATAATTTTCTTGGGTAGCGAAAGCCAGGGTACATTTTTTGGCTAGGCTTGTATGAGCCCTAGGGCCAATAGCCTAGTACCTACCTATGAACCTAAGCATCAAAGGGATGTCATTTTTGAAAGGTATCAGTCAGGAGATGGGTACAAAAAATTTCCACAGTATTGGATATACCATGGAACACAATGAAGACAGTCATCAAAAAGTGGAGAAAATATGGGACAACAGTGACAATGCAAAGAACTGGATTTCCCTCCAAAATTGATGAAAAGTCAAGATGAAAACTGGTCAGGGAAAATGCCAAGAGACTTACAGCAACACTGAAGGAGCTGCAGGAATTTCTGGCAAGTACTCGTATACTACATGTGACAACAATCTCTTATATTCTCCATGTGTCTGGGCTGTGGGGTAGGGTTGCAAGACAGAACCCTTTTCTTACACAGAAAAATATCCAGGTCTGACTAAAATTTGCAAAACAATACATCAAGTCTCTCAAAAGCATGTGGGAAAATGTGCTATGGTATGATGAGACCAAGGTTGAACTTTTTGGCCACAATTCCAAAAGGTACGTTTGACTCAAAAACAACACTTCGCATCACCAAAGAACACCATCCCCATGGTGAAGCCTGGTGGTGGCAGCATCATGCTTTGGGGTTGCTTTTCTTCAGTTGGAACTGGGGCTTTAGACAAGGTGGAGGGAATTATGAACAGTTCCAAATACCAGTCACTTTTGGCCCAAAACCTTCAGGCATCTGCTAGAAAGCTGAAGAGGAATTTCAATTTTCAACACGACAATGACCCCAAGCATACATCCAAATCAACAATAGAATGGCTTCATCAGAAGAAAATTAAAGTTTTGGAATGGCCCAGCCAGAGCCCAGGCCTAAATCCAATAGAAAATCTGTGGGGTGACCTGAATAGGGCTGTGCGCAAGAGATGCCCTCACAATCTGACAGATTTGGAGCACTTTTGCAGGGAAGAGTGGGCAGATATTGCCTAGTCAAAATGTGCCATGCTGATAGACTCCTACCCAAAATGACTAAATGCTGTAATTAAATTAAAAGGTGTTTCAACAAAGTATTAGTGTAAGAGTGTGCACACTTATGCAACCAGCTTATTGTACATTTTTTATTTTTTATATTTTTTCCCCTAACAGATTTGTTTTTCAGTTGTACAGGTTATAGGTCACATTAAAGGTGGGAAAAGTTTTGAAATGATTTATTGTCGTCTCATTTTTATATCACAAAGACCTGGCATTTTAAAAGGGGTGTGTACACTTTTTATATCCACTGAATATAATTTGCAAAAGGTTCCATAACTAGAGCAAAAAGCAATGAGGACAAGGGACAACCCTGTTGAGTACATTTAGCAATAATGATTGATTGGGAAGTGTATGATCCTATCTTAATGTATGCCAAGGTATTTTCATAGAGAAGTTTGATTCATTGTAAGAAATTGTTTGACAATTATCTGAGTCAAATGCTCTGTTCATATCCAGACTAACCAAAGTTAGTTGTTTTTTTAAATTATTAGTGTAATCAATTATTGATAGTATTCTTTTGATATTATCATAGGTGTTCTTGTTCATTATAAACCCAGTCTGATCACTGTTTATCAAAATTGGAAGAAACTGCTTTATTCTAGAGGCATAGATTGCCATGAATATTTTATAATCTACATTTAATAATGAAATTAGTCTATATGAAGAACATTGTGTTGAGTCCTCGTTTGTTTGTGTCTTTCAGCTTTTCCCGGTTAGGGGTCACCACAGCGGTACTCCGGTCCGCTAATGATTGGTAGTTGATTTTTACGTGCCGAGTTACCAGCCCTGATGCACAACCTTCAATGAAGGTATACCCATTCACACATGTCTCCACGCAGAAGATGCTTTAGCTGAGAATCAAACCGGACAGCGTCTTACTGTAAGGCAACAATGCTACCGCAGCACCACCACCGTGGATGTATTGAGTCCTTGTAAGGTTTTAAAATTGGAGATATTAGGGTGTATTTTCAACATGTCAATGCCTTTGTCAGTCCTTTAACTGTTGAAAATACCTATAGTAAAATGCTCAAAGCATCCTTAGTCATCATTTTGTATAGTTCCGGTGTTATACTGTCATTTCCAGGTGCCTTATTGGGTTTTAATTTATTAATTTGAATTTTGAGTTCAGACATTGATATTATTGTTATTTATTTGTATTTGATCTTCTGACAGTATCTTTTCAGTATATATATTTTTATAAATGTGTAATTAGATCTTGTGTATCCATTGTTGTTTTTGTTGATTAATCTTATTAAAATGAGACCTGAAAACATCCAGAATATTCTATTTCAGTAACCTTCTTTTTACTCTAGAGGAGTATCATTCTCTGGTGTGGTTAGATTTAACAGTCACTTTTGTTCTAGTAGCCAATTTATACATGGATTTAGCTTTTATGGAATAATTAGTTATCTTAATCTTTTCTAAATGTATCATAGTTTTATGTTAAAAAATTGTAAATATTTACCGTTTACTGAGCTATTTATTTTTTCCATTAAGTTATTTCCTTTTTGACTATCTGATTTTATCAATTTTCTCTTGTAAATCTATCGATTCTTTGTACCATTGTATATTTTTGTGCATACCAACTTGTAATTTTGCCAAAAAGGTATGCTTTTAAAGAGTCCCCTACGAATATCTCTGAGGTGTTACCTGTATGATAAATTTCAATAAACGTTTGAAATTCTTTATTAAAGAACTCCTTAAAGTCTTTCATATTGGTTATATAGGCAGGAATCCTTTTAATTGGGATGTTATTACTAGAATTCAGAGTTAGTTCTGGGGTTATTTCTAGTGTGCACAGCTGGGTCTATGCATTTATTAACATGATTGAACAGGATTTCAGTGAGCAGTGCTACAGTAGGCAGTTGTGTTCTTAGGGTTTGTGGAGGTATGAAATTTTGCCTTGGAATAGTTCCTATGTGTTACAGGGTTATCCAGGTTCACAGAATTGATGTTTGTTATGAAGGAAATTGCTTTGTGATCTGACCTTACCAGGAGACACTACACCAGGATTTCAGTGTTCTTCCATGTTGGTGGGTTCCAGGTTGGGTTTGTTTGTACCCTGGTGGATGTATAGACTATCTATTCCAAAGTGTTTCTGCGTACAAAAAAACAGGAATCTCTGATCCTGTAAGTTTGGGGTTGTTTAAGTATCTCAGTTTATAGTGGAGCACTTGAAGTCACTGATAAATATGGTATTGGATTGAATGGTGAGACCCTCCAGTAAGTTCAGGTACAAGTTATGGGTTTCTTGGGTCATAGAGGGTGACCTTTTGCTAGCAAGGATATGATATGGGACTTTGCCTATGGAAATTTGGACATGGAGAAGCTCAAGCACATCATCATATATGACTAATTTTTAGGTAAATTTGTTGTTGTTATAGACTAAGACAGTTTTACACCTAGGAAAAAATTTGTTGAAGTGGCCATTTGAAGATGTCACAGTTCGCTGTTTATTGGTCGGTAAATAGGCATTCTCTGAATATGTCTTTCGATAAGGTAATATAGACCCACTATACTAAACACCTGCATCAGTTAGAAAGACTTCAGAGGTTTCTAACAAAGAAGATCAAGGGCCTCCAGCATGTGCCTTACATGGACCAACTAAAGTCCCTGTCACTGTGCTCTGTGTCATATAGACTTTAAGGGGAGACCTATGCTTGGCCTACAGAGCAACCCAAGACCCAAACCTAATTAACTTACTGCATATCTATAAATCAAATGGGTCTAGGGCTGCCCATTCCAGGGTTTTAAATATGGCCTGTGACTTAAATAGGACATGCTGGAGGAACAGGTTTATCTCCCAGCAGCTGCCATGTCTTTGGAACAGGCTACCAATTCATGTGAAATAGAGCACATCTATGACACTGTTCAAGAGGAACCTGGACAAGTGGATGGGGCACCATAATTCTTTACTAGGGATAGTACCCACAACCCACCTTGACATGAGCAGTCATCACTAAATGCAACCTTCGGTACTGACTAGTACTTCTACGGTATTACATTGGGTTGAAACGGTTGGCTTAAAATTACCTCCAGTGTGATAGCCTAGTTATCGCCTATGATCCTATAGGTCCATAGGTTTATAGGTGTGTACTAGGCTAATGGCCCTGGAGCCTTTACTAGCCTAGCCCATAGGATTACCCTGGGGTCGTGCCACCTGACCTTAGTTCCCAGTGCCTCTGTCAAGTAGAGCCATTGGAGTGATCCCCGGGGTGAATATTCTATTTCCCAGCCACTCATCAAGATTTCTCTTGAAGAGGGCCAGTGAGGTGCTCCGCTTGACATGTATGGGAAGTCTGTTCCATAGCATGGTCAGTCTGTGGATTATGAACCTGTCCCTCCAGCTTTTTCTGTTGTTTGGAGTAATGAGGTTAAGGTCTCTGGAGCATGTAGTGCGGAGGGATTGGGATTTCTTTAGATGTAGCATTTCTAACAGAGCTGGATCAGACATGGCTTTGTTATTCAAGCAGTGATTGCCTTTAAGTAGGCGATATGAGACAGAGAATAGTTGGAGTTTTTTGTGTCTGTCCATATCGGACAAGTGTTTAAGGCATAAGATCCTCTTTGTGAGGTATTTTTGCGGCCTCTCCAGTTGTAGGTGTCTAGTGAGGTACATGCCAAATGAGGCATTGTACTCTATAATTGACCTAATGAGGGAAGAGTAGAGGGAGACAATGACCTCTTTCTTCCTGGATGCAAAACCCTTAGTAATGAGATAGAAGGACTTTCAGACCACAGTAGCAATGTGGTGGTCAAAAGAGAGGTTGCTGTCAACCTGTGTTTCCAGATCTCTTATGACGCCTTCTGTGTTCAGTGGACTACCATCGATGTGGTAATTCATGGGAACTGGGTTTTTCTCAAAGGGGATTACAACACATTTTTTGGCATTGAGCTTAAGGCCATGGTTCTGACATCAGTCATTGGTCTCAGTGAGGCCTTTCTGTAGGATGTCAACATCACTTGGGGAGTTAATTATGGCTCCCAACTTGCAATCATCTGCAAACTTTGTCAGCCAGAGTCCCTTCGTGTTCGCCTGGACTTCAGAGAAGTAGATACCAAACAGGAGAGGACCCAGGACCGAACCCTGTGTGACTCCACTCGTGACTGGTCGACAGTCTGACTTGGAGTCAGCTACTTTCACACTGTGGGTTCTATCTCTGAGCCAATTTGCAACCCATCTAGTGATATAGGGGTTGATGCCTAGCTTAGTGAGTTTTTCTATGATTCCTGAGTGGGGAATGGTATCAAAGGCCTTGGCCAGATCAAGGTAGGCTGTATGAGCCACCTTGCCTTCATCCACAGCTCTGGTGACTGACTCAAAGAAGTCGACCAGGTTGAGCAGGCATGATCTACCCTTCACAAAACCAAACTGTGCAGGATCCAGAGTTTGGAGGTTCCCTACATCTTTGTTTATTAGGTCCATGATGATGCGTTCCATAGCTTTGCATATCAGACTTGTCAGGATAATGGGGCGATAGTTCCCAAGGTCTGTAGTCGCTCCTCCTTTGTGGAGAGGGATGACTGTAGTGGTGCGACATTCGGTGGGGACAAAGCCTGAGGTGAGGGTGTGATTGAACAGGGGACACAGGTGAGGTGAAAGTTCACTCTATAGTTCATGTAGAATACAGCCAGGGATATTGTCATGTCTCATAGAAGCTGTATTCTTGGCTTTGGACAGTGCTGTTTTAACCTGTGCAGCAGTAATACTGGGTGCTTGGCAATCTACTGATATTGTGATTGGTCCTTTGGTGGGGAAGAGAGGGGTAAAGTTGGCACTGAATCTGTCGGCCAGTATATTGGCAATATCTGTTGGCTCGGTATAGGAAGTGCCATTGTGCAACAGCTCCGAGCAAATCTGGGTATTGCCGTGGAGATTCTTTACATAACTATAGAAGGCCTTGTGGTTGTCTTTACTATCTGCTGCAGTTCTGCTTTCATAGCTAGCTTTAGAGGATTTGATGAGGAATCTCAACTTTTTGTTGAGGCTGATAAGGGAGTTTTTCCAGTCTTGGGACTTCACCTAATTTTTCATCAGTTTCCTCCTTCTGTTGTAGAGTTTGTTTATGGCAGGGGACCACCAGATTGGCTTCCTTTTTTTTGGAGGAGAGCGTCTTGGTTCTGTTGGGTATGGCAAGATCCATGCATTTGTGTATGTGTTCGTACAGGGCATTAGTGTATGATTCGGCAGTCATGCAGCTGTTCTCCAATTGCATAGGTGCTGTGAAATTAGCCACCTCTGTTTTTAGGAGCCCAAAGTTAGCTTTGGAGAAGTTTGTCATGGTGGTTACCTTTGCGTGGGGGGGGGGGGGGTGGATTTTCCAAGGTGATTAGTTTGTGGTCGGATCTAACCAGGGAGGAGTTGACTATTGGTACAGAGCAACGGTCACCTATGTTAGTAATGACCAGGTCTGGGATATTGCTACCTCTTGTGGGGGTAAGAATGAGCTGGTCCAGGGCATCAGAATTAATGAATTCCAGGAAACGTTGGGCAAGTGTATTGGTACATGAGTAGTTTTCCCAGTTAATGGAGGGGTAGTTGAAGTCGCCCAGTATGAGAGTGTTAGGTTGGACCCTAATATTCTCCAGGGTGCTTAAAAAAGTGGAGTGTGAGTCTTGGGTCATGGTTGGGGACCTATAGCAGGCTACAACCTGAATTGCTGTCTTACCCAATGTTAGCTGCACCTGAAGTATCTCTGATGCATCATGTTGGGCTACCAGTTTGGAGGTGTGCGCATCCTTTATGAATATGGAAACAGCACAGTTTTTGGAGTTTCGGTCCATGTTTTGGGACCGAAAGGTATGGAATGAGTTATAGCCTGGTAGTGCAGGGGTGCTGTCTGCTGCCTTGAACCAGGTCTCTGTTAAAGCACAAATGTCAGTGTTCTCCATTTTAAGGAGTGCTTCGAGCGAGTGCATTTTGAGATTTAGATTCTAACATTGAGCAGCATGACCCTCAGATTGCATTTGTTTGTAGCTGTTACGGTGGTAATTTGGTCTTTGGAACATCGCCTAAAAAAAGCACTGTAGGGGTGGCAAGAGGCTTGGCCAGTTTCCGGAAGCCCAGGGGTGACAGATGCAGGCCATCTCTGGCAAAGCATCTAGGTCTGTCAGTCATGTCATCCCAGGCAGACAGATACTGGATCCCCTTAGAATGACACCAGAAACTTAGCCAGTTGTTGAAATCAGTCATTTTCTGCTTGTACTGTGGAATCATTCTGGGAGATGGTAGGAGGCTGCTCAGGGCTAGGGTCATACCCGTCTGGGCTACATAATCTGAGAGCTCCTCCATGTCTCTTTTCATGTAGTCCAAGGAGGTACGTCTCAGGTCATTCATACCCACATGTACAATGACAGAGTTATATTTGTATCTGTTGTTGAGGGACCTGAGTGTGTGCGTTATGTGGCAGATCCTGGCACCTGACAGGCAGCTGACTGTTACTTTTTTCTTATTTAACCTAGTGAGTGGGAGATCAGTGTGCCTCACTATTGAGTCACCTATGACTAGTGTGTTGGGCATGCTGTTTTGCCTTGGGGGCTTTTGTTGAGTGGCACACTGTTTAGGAGAGTTAAGTGTGTCATGATTAGTGTTGTGTTGTGGTGGTCGAGTGCGTTTATGCCGTGGAGGTCTCTGCTGTTTGTGTAGATTTTTATTGAGAGCCTCTGCGAAGGTGGGCATGTGGTTTGTGTTTTTATGTGAAGGCAGTACTGGTGTCTGTTGTGCAGGGCTATGTGTTCCATGTGTTGTGGTGCAAGTGTTGACCTGCTCCTCTTGACCAGCTATTCCGGTCTTGGCTGCAGAGTGCATGGCTTTCAATTTGGATATGTAAGTGCATCTTTTGCAAGTCTCTCATGCTGTCAGATATTGTACCTCCCCCTTGGAATGACACCAGAGACTACAAATATTGAAGTTGTTCATCTTTTGTTCATATTGTGGCATCATCCTTGGTGAAGATTGAGTGCTGCTGAATGATAGGCACAACCTGGGACTCATAGACCTAGAGCTCCATACTTTCTCTTCATGCATTCCAGGGAGGTACAGCTCGTGTCATTCACACCCACATGGACTAGGAATGAGTCATACTGAAACTTGTAGTCTAAGGACTTGTGTGTGTGTGTGTGTGTGTGTGTGTGTGTGTGTGTGGGGGGGGGGGGTGATTTGTTGGATCCTGGCTTCTTATAGACAGCCGATTGTGATGTTCTCCTTATTTAGCCTGGTGAGCAGGACAGCTGTATGTCTCACAACAGAGGCTCTGATGATTAAAATGTTGGATAGTGTGTTTGCTTGCTTTATTTGCTTTGTAGTTGAGGCTGCAAAGGGTGTGTCTTTATTTGTTCACTTGGGTGTTGTTTTGGTGCAGTTATTTTGGGTTTGCTGAAGTTCTTTTTGCAGGAAGAATGTTTAGTAGGTCTTTGGGATTTAGGAATGCTGCTTTTAAGTGCTACAGCATATATTGGTATATATGTTGGGACACTATGGGAGGTGGGTGTAATGGTTACAATACTGACAATGTGATTGTTATTTTGTAAGCTTTTGTGTGAGAGTCTTGCCTCCAGTGACATTGTGTAATTGCATCTCTCACATACTGTATCTGTTTTTCTAAGGATTAGCTGGTTGTCAGGGAACACGAAACAATTCCTAAATTGTGTCAAGATGCCTGTATCTACCAAGCTGGTGCCGGAGGAATTGGGAAAGTTTTCATTCATGGTGTCAGGTGTTTTTAGATGTACTACAAAGGAGTGGTACAGCAGGAGTTTACAGCAGGCTAACTTGGGCTCTTTAACTACAGCTAGGTTATGTACGACTGACTTTGTTCATCATTGCTCCTCAGCATGTGAAAAAGTTACTGTTTAGGCTAATGACCATAAGGGCCTTTTTAAGCCTAGCCATGCATCCCAAATCTCTGACAAGTTCTGATACCCTTGATAACTGTAAGCATAGGCCTGGGAGATGAACCATTTACAAGTTACCTGTGTCCATTAGAGACATAGGTGTCAAACCAGGAATGCATTTCTGTTTTCCCATCCAATTATCCAAGTTGCACTTGAATTGGGTTAGGGAGGAACTCTGCTTCACATGGATGGGGCGCCTGTTCCATAGATGGGGTAGTCTCTGGGATACGTACCTATCTCTTCAGCAGGTCCTGTTTATATCACAGGCAAGATTTAAGTCTTTAGAATGGGTAATTCTGGTGCTGTTTGTTTTTATGGATATGTAGGAGGTCCATCAGAGTGAGGCCTGATGACACCCTGTATGCCAGGCATAGATCTCCCCTCAAAAGCCTGCAGGAGACAGAATACAGGGATAGGGCCTTGAGGCGGTCTGCAGAGGACATTTTACATACACCTTGTATTCTTTTAGTGAAGAATCTCTGTGGATGTTCAAGTTGTTGGATATGCCTGGTTAGGTACATACCAAAGGGGGCATTGTACTCAATGATAGGTCTCATGAATGCCGAATACAGTGGAACAATGACTTCCTTGGGCTTAGATGCAATACCTTTGTTTATGGTCAAAGGCTAGATTACTATCTATGTGTGTCTCAAAGTAGCTAACTACTGGGTCATCTCTAAAGGATGTGTTGTCAGTGTGATATTTACCAGGGATAGATGACTTTCCAAAGGATACTATTATGCATTTCTGGCATTTAGTTTTATTCCATGGCTCTGACATCAGTTGTTTGTCTGTGCCAGCTCCTCCTGGAGAACATGTGTGAGATTAAATGACAGCTCCTAATTTGCAATCATCTGCATATTTAGTTAGCTAACTGACACTGGCCTTAGCTTCTGAGAAGTAAATGCCAAAAAGGAGCAGTCCAAGGGCTGATCCCTGAGGGACTCCAGTTGTGACTGGTCTCTTTGTAGAGGTAGACTCCCCAATTCTAACTTCCAGGGTCCTGTCCGTGAGCCAGTTGGCTATCCACTGAGTGACATTTGGGTTTGTACCTAACCTCTTGAGTTTGTCAACGATACCTGAGTGGAGTATTTTATCAAATGCCTTGGCCAGGTCAAGGTAGGCAGTGTGAAAGATTTTGCCCTCATCTATTGCTTTGGTGACCTTCTCAAAGAAGTCCACCAGGTTGAGTAGGCGTTATCTGCCCTTGACAAACCCAAACTGGGTTGGGTCCAGTGTGTGGAAGTTTACTATAACTCTGTTGATCATCTCCATGATAATTCTTTCCATGGCCTTACATATAAGACCAATGAGGCTTATGGGTCTGTAGTTTCCAGGGTCTGTAGATGGCCCACCTTTGTGCAGAGGGGTGACTATTGCCTTTCTGCTGTCATGCGGCACAAAACCTCTTTGAAGGCTACATTTAAATAGTAATTCCAGAGGCCCTGATAGGTCATATTTTGTGCTATTTAGAAGGCATCCTGGAATATTGTCTGGGCCCATTGATGCAATGCTCTTGGTCTTAGAGAGAGAATTAAGGACCTGTTCCCTAGTGATACTACGGGGAGTTGTATTTGATGATATTTCCTGAGGGAAGTTTAAGAGGTGAGAGGGGTAAAGTTGGAGCAGAATTTATCAGCCATGAGGTTTTCTATATCTTCTGGCTCAGTATAGGTGGCTGCATTTACAATGAGCCCTGCACACAATTGTGTATTGCCTTTGAGATTGCAGACATAGCTAAAAAAAAATTGTGTTTGTCCTTGGCCTAGGAGGCCAAACTTACCTTAAATATGGCTTTGCTGGACTTTATTTGTCCTCTCAGTTGTTTTAGTTTGGTGAGAGTACCTTTATCCTGCTGGGTGCTGTACCACCTAATTTTTCCATGATTTTCTTCCTCCTGTTATACAGCTTATTGATTTTGTGATTCCACCAGGGTGGCTTGTTTTTTTGAGTTAGTTCTGTACTTCTTCCTGGAGAGGGTACAACTGCCTCTATGTAGGTATTAACAAGCTTGTAAATGGTTTCTGTGAACAGTTCTGCATAGGCAGCAGTGTTCTCAGGACATATTGTAACAACAGTCCTGCCAGTGATGTACCATATAAACCAATACAACAATACTCTGAAAAGAGACTTCACTCCGTCAGAAAAAGGAACAGGAACCAATAATCCAAGAATAATATCCAAGCGTTTTGTTGTCAAAGACTTTGACAATAAAACGCTTGGATATTATTCTTGGATTATTGGTTCCTGTTCCTTTTTTTGACAGAGTGAAGTCTCTTTTCGGAGTATTGTTGTATTGGTTTAAGCAGTGTTTTCAGGGTTTATGGGGGCTTGAAATTTTGCCAGGTTCTCACTTAATAGCAAGAGGTTAGCCTTAGAATAGTTCCTGAATATTCCAGGTTTAGCTGGGCATCCAGAGTTTATTTTTTCTTCAAAGGAGACCATTTTGTGGTCTGACCTTACCAGGGAAGGCATGACAGTAGGGGGTGTGTAGCAGTCTCCCATATTAGTGAGGGCCAGATCCAGTATGGTTGCACCCTTGGTTGGTGTATTGACTATCTGGTCTAGGGAGTTTGTGTTTACAAAATCCAGGAATCTCTGTGCATGTATGTTTGGTGTCGTATAGCATTCCCAGTTAATAGTGGGCTAATTAGTCACCCAACGATATGGTATTGGGTTGGATGCTTAGTATTTCTAATAAGTTTAGATACATAGTATAGGTTTCCTGAGTCATAGAGGGGGACCTATAGCTTGCAAGGAAGTGGTATTGGATTTTACCTTTGGTGAGTTGAACATGGGGCAGCTCAATTGTATTGTCTTGTTTGACCAGCCTTGAAGTATATTTATTTTTGATGTAAATAGAGATACATCCACCTTTAGTCCCTGCCTGTGAAGTAGCTGGCCTAAATGTATGGAAGGCGTTATAACCTTAAACTGTTGTTGTGCTGTCCGTGGCTTTAAACCATGTCTCAATGACCGCACAGATGTCAACATTCTCTAGGAGTTCCCAGGTTCTCCAGTGATTGGTAGTCCAGGCCCAGATGTTACAGATTTCAAAAGTAAGCTGGAAAGAAGGGAGTGTCACTGAATATTGCAGCGTGCACTAACTGAGTGGGATGATATGAAACAAAGGCTAACACAGGCTTTAAGAGTCTAAGGGGGTGGCTTTCCTAGTTTGATCTTTTAGTGCCTAGTAGATGAGAAATTTCCAAAGATAAATCTACAATAGGGGTGGGTAATTCAAAAGCTACCAAATTTAAAAAGCACAAAAAGAAATGTGCAGGTGACATTTTCCCCTTTTTTCTATCCCTTTCCTTTCTTGTCATCTGTTTTAGTTAGACAACGATTGTTGCAAAAAATAAAACATTTTTTCTTCCGATCCTTAAAGTTTTCTCTCTATCTCTTTAAGTTAGAGGACTGCCTGTGTTTTTGTGTGCTTGTCTTCTTTAACTCCCTTTCCTTTTCTCTTAACTTTCTAATATGTCACAAAAACAGAAATGCCCCTCAGTGAGTCACACACCTTATGTGGGTATTGTTTGGGGCCTTTTCACCTCCAAGAGTAGTGCTAAATATGCCATCGTTTCAACCAGAGTGCGCTTATGCAGCATAAAAATAAATAAGCTTATTTTGAAGGGACTGTTAAAAACTCCATTTTCTGAGGCTGTATCTTCGAAGTCCAGTTCTAAATCAGACAAGTCAGACAGATCTCGGAACCATATTTCTTCAACACTGAAATCATCCTCTGAGCCAAAGCAGAAAGTTCCAAGACTAGCAGCTACAATAGAACCCTCGAAGCATGCAGTCATTGCTGTATCCAGGACTTTGTCGGAGCAGTTTGAGCCCTCAGCTCTGACATCTTCGACACCTACAAAATTCAGATATTGGAGCTGTTCACCTTCTTTAGAACCGATTCCTTCTCTGCTGCCATCACTATTTTTGACAAAGTCAAGATCTCCTTCTCTTTCTACTTGGTCCACCAGGAGTTTGTCCGATGAAGATGTGGATAGGATTGTGTAGAGGCTGCTAAAGACACTCGCCTTGGCCAAACTGTTATTGGATCTGAACCCAAAGGAATTGGATCAGACACTGTCCTCCCCTTCAGTGCCTGCTCGTCCTCTGATCCGTCCCTTGGTTTTGGAGCTGGAAGATTCTGATGTACAGCTTCTGTCTGTATCGGATCTGGCACCCATAGGTTCTTCGGATCCAATGTCTGCCTCAAGCATTTCCACCCAGTTGGAGCAAGACAGCTCTAGGAGCCGACACTTTCCAGTTGGGTCCGGATCCGACCCTGGCTCTGGGGACTTTGGTGCAGGTGAGTTTGGCTCCTACCTCTGCTTCGGAGCTTCTGCCTTCTGCTCCATAGATTCCTTCAGCCCTGAAAACCCTTTTGTCTGATCTGGGGTGTTCTTCGGAGTAGGGACAGACTGCCTTTGAAGTCATGAGAGGGGTTTTGACATCATCCCAATCTAAGACACAGTCCCTCTCAGATTTTTCTCCCAGTTCTGCACAGGTGTCTTTGTCTTCTCACATAATCTCTCCACAGGACCGTAGAGATCCCAGGCCTCAGAATATCCAGCAAGGGACACTCTTCTGAAACCTTCCCAGAATACCCCACTGAGGAGGTCCCTCAGATGATGACCTGCAAGAGGAAGCATCTTTTCTCCCCAGATGAGTCTGTCACATTCGATACTGACCATGATGAGGCAGAAGGATCCCCACAATTACCTCCTGAAGATGTCTCCTTTGGAGACATCCTGGAAATTTTAAAGCAGAGAGGTAACTGGTAGTCCACATCACTTTCAGCTGAGGAGATAGTGTACCTGAAGGCTTTCAGGTCTTGTCCTTCAACCTCTTGAGTGACCCCTCCTTCCAATGAGCTTATTGAATTAATCTCTTGGAAGGCTTGGGAGATCCCAGATTCCATAGAACCTACTCCTAGGAGGCCAAATAAGTATATTACTACCTCAAAGGAAAATCCATTCTTAACAAAAAGTGTAGCAGTTGATGCCATGGTCATGGTTGCAGCCACTAAGAAGGAACTATCTGAGACCAGTTCCTCTATCCATCCTCTGAATAAGGATTCCAGGACCATGGATAGGTATGGAAAGTGTGTCTTTTCGTCAACGACCTTTGCCTTATGGTCTCTGAGCTACCTTACCCACTTTACCAGATTCCAGAGGGACCTGTTGAAGGAACTTTCAGACTCCCTCCAAGGAGCTGTAACGGATGCAGCAGCTAATTAAGTCAACGCTCTGCTCACCACCCTCAATTCAGTTGTAAACTCTTCCATGAGGTTCATATCTTATATAGCAGATGGGATGAGTAGGTTGGTGTGTTCAGGCATCTCTCTCAGGAGACAGGCCTGGATGTGACTTTGCGATTTCGCTGAGCCATTTAAGTCTTTCTTCATTAACTCCCCTTTTGATTGCCCTTCTCTTTTTGAGCCTAAAGTAAAAGAGACGCCTACCAAGTGTGAACAGAAGGGCAAGACCTTGTCTGCCATTGGAGTGCGTTTTTCCACACCTACCAGACCCTTTCCCAAACGTTAGAGAGGTAGTGGGAAGATGAGGTTCAGAAAATCTCAAAAGTCTTTCCAGGACACAGAGGGTAAAAGTTCCCTAGAGGGAGAAGGGAGAACAATAATGGAGGACGCCACCTTCACAGCAGGGGAGGCCTGCAAAACCAGGGCTCCAGAGAATCTTTCTTTGGTAAATCCTTTCAGTGCTCCTGAAGGAGTGCCCAATTGTTTGCTTCTGGAGGCAGTCAGGGGCCAATTGTCTCTGCACCATGAAACCTGGCAAAAGATAACAAATGACAAATGGGCGCAGGACATAATATCCAGGGTATATGTCATTCCCTTCTCCTTTCCCACTCCTGTAAATAAGTCATTTCCACCCAGTAAGATGAAATAAGTAACATTAGAATTTCAAAAGTTGCTAAGAAAAAGTCATCCAAGAAGTCACAGACTAGAGAGGATCCGGAAATTACTCAAGATTCTTTTTTTAGTTCCAAAGAAAACAGGGCACTGGGGAACCATCTTGGATCTCAGCAATCTGAATAAAACTGTCAAAAAGATCAAGTTCCAGATGGTGACACTGCAGTTGATACTTCTATTCCTGGAAATAGACAATTGGTTGTGCTCTGTAGGCCTTCAGGATGCGTACTACCACACACATACGAATGGAAAGGTGAACCAGAAGGTACTTGTATTTCCGGCTAGGAGCCAACCACTTCCAGTTTTGAGCTCTGCCCTTTGGTCTTACTACAGCCTCCAGAGTGTTCACCAAATGTATGGCAGTAGTGGCTGCTCACCTGAGATGCCGAGGATTCCGGGTGTTTCCGTATCTGGATGACTGGCTTATAACCTCCCCAACCGGGCATCTTCCAGTACAAACCAGGGACTGTACAACTCTGTTCCTCCCTAGGTATTACCATAAATTAGGAAAAATCTGCTTTAGAGCCATGTCAGAGCTTGGTCTTCATATGAGCAGAGATAAACACAGCTACAATGATATCAAAACTACCACAAGACTGAGTAGACTATCATTGCCATTGTGTGAGTCTCTTAATCAGGAAGAAATGAGCGTTTGGAAAACTAGTTCTCCAAGTACTGGGAAAATGGTGGCTTCAATTGCATTCATTCCTCTAGCTCGTCTCCATATGAGAATACTTCAGTGGTTACTTTTGACATAATGGCCAATTCTGGAACTACCTATGTTGCACAAAATCATGATAACCAATTCCTGCAAAAAGGATCCCCAATGTTGGATTTACTCTCTTTTAGTGTCTCAAGGCCATTAGTTCATTTCCCCTCAATCCTAAGCCACGGAGACCACGGACGCTTTTCAGATAGGGTGGGGGGCCATTATCTAGAGAAGACCATTCAGGGCATCTGGCAATAACACAAGGCTCATTTACACATAAACGTCCAAGAGATGAGGGTGGTGCTTTTGGTGTTGCAAGCATTTCAAGACTCCCTCCCACTGAGAACGATAGCAATCCAGTCAGACAACATGTCTGTGATCTGGTACATAGATAGGGGCAGCAGGATCCTACCCCCTTGTCGAGAAGCCCTGAGGGTCTGGCAATGGACAACGACTTCCAACTACTTTCTAATAGCAATGCACATCCTGGGGAAATCCAACATAATTGCAAAAAATTGAGCAGAGCCATTTTATGGCCGCATGAGTGGTCCCTCAGTCAGAGAGTTATGGAGTTCCAAAAATGGGCCTAGCCTTGCTGTGATCTGTTTGCATCACCCACAAATCCAGTGACTACTTTGCCCTGATCCCTCTTGCGGGGGAGTCACCAAGGGATACACTTTTTCATGATTGACCCCCAGGTCTTCTTTTTGCTTTTCCGCCAATCCCTCTAATTCCCAAATTTTTCCAGAAAGCAAGTTTGTTGGAGATTACAATAATTCTAATTGTCCCTATTGGCCTCTCCAAACCTGGTTCCACTTTCTTCAAACTCATGTACGGGATGAACCATGGATTCTGGACCCTGCTCCGAACCTTCTGCCTCACCCATCAGGAATTTCATTCCAATCTGAACAATCTCAAACTAACAGCTTGGCTGTTCCAGTTCCCTTGATCGCCAGGTTTCCTCTTCTTTCCTCTCCAGTTAAACATATTTTGTTATTTTCCCATAAATCATCTACACGAAAATTGTACAGAGGTAAATGGAAGAGATTTGTGGCATGGGCCAGCAGTAATCAGATAGATCCTTTTCTGCATCCATACATTATATTCTAGAATTTTTGGCAAAACTTTTCAATGAAACAGACTTTGTAAGGCATTCCTGAAAGGAACTACAATGATAAGACCTCCATACAAAAACCCATCACCACCTTGGGATCTGAATTTTGTCTAGTCAAGCATTTTCTGTCCTACATTTGAACCGTCTTCTACCTGTGAATTGAAGTATCTCACCTGGAAAACACTACTCCTAGTGGCTATTACTTCAGCAAGGAGAGTTTTGGAATTACAAGCTTTGTCTGCTAAGCCACCATACCTATTATTTCATAAGGACAGAGTTTCTTTTACGCACTAACCCTTCATTTCTACCCAGAGTTGTGTTGGAAAGTAATGTCAATCATTCTATCAAGCTGCCAGTTTTCTTCCCAATATTCTCTACATCTTCTCAACGTTCATAGACAATTACATTTCTACTTGCACAGAACTTCAGAAATCAGAAAGTCAGATCAGCTCTTTATTTCTTATTCTGATATTAGAAGAGGCCCAACCAGTG